>NC_090931.1:1330495008-1330802329 GCF_040938575.1 Ambystoma mexicanum
CTCTTCTGTAGATGGCATAGTTCAGCATCTTCTTCTCCATCCGGTACTGATCGATCAGTTCTCCTCGCCGGTCCTGATGGGAATATTGGGCGGTCCACTGGGCCCATTGGATCTTCGTTCCCGGTCTCCGGATCGCCCTCCTTGGCCCGTCTTCAGGTTTTCTTTCTCCTAGGACGACAAAGGAAGAGCGGCAATACCTACTCACAGTCGTTTTTCCACCACTGTTGAGATAGTGGGACAGCATATGCATTTCATCATGACGAAACATTACATTCTTATTTTGATAAAAAACAGTATAACTAAGAGACAGTTTCATGCAAATCACAATATTTTAGAGACTAGATGTGGTATGTTTTATGGTTGGAACTGAATTAATCTGAGACAGTACCCGCTAGGATTCCAGAGGATTCCTCCAGTTGTTGCAGAGTGTGCCTGGGATGGCAACATTTCAACTGGTTTATGTGGACCCACTTGTCTTCCCCCGCTGCCAAAGGACCTTTGGGGATGTGGATTTTGTAGGCCACAGGGGAGATCTTGTCGATGATCTCAAAGGGTCCCTTCCATGTAGGCAAAAATTTGCGCTGCTTGGCCTGGTTCCTTTGGAAGTTGTATAGATAGACCCGGTCCCCCACCTGATATTCCGTCCTGGAAGTTTTCAGGTCATAGTGGGTCTTCATGCTATCAGCTGATCTTTCTAGATTCCGCTGAGCATAAGCAAAAGCATGTTGGAGGTGTTTCCTTAAATTCTCCACATACTCATGAGTAGTGGAGGCATTTATCAGTGTCTGCTCTTGGGTCCTGTAGAGCAAATGCTGAGGAAGCACCATCTTGCGCCCAGTCATCAACTCAAATGGTGACATTTTGGTTGCAGATGAAGGGGTAGATCTGATAGCCATTAGGACCAGAGGTAATCGGATATCCCAACTTGGCCCAGAATCTGCCACAAACTTCTTTAATATGCTCACAATTGTCCGGTTATATCTCTCTACTGCCCCAGAAGAAGCTGGTCTATAAGCAATATGCAGCTTTCTCTTGACTCCCAGTATCTCCCACATCTTTGTCATTACTTCACTGGTGAAGTGGCTACCTCTGTCTGACTCAATCCTTTGAGGTAGACCAAAACGGGAAAAGATGTGGTTAATCATCAAGGCAGCTGCAGTTTCTGCCTTGCAATTTGGGGCTGGGAGACATTCCACCCACTTGGTAAACAAGCATGTCACAGTCAACATGTACTTATTCCCCCTAGCCGAGCGAATCACAGGGCCTACAAAGTCGATTTGTAAATCTGACCATGGCAGTGTCATGCCCCTCTTTTGTAAAGGCGCCCGGTGCGTAAGGGATGATGGCTGAAATTGTGCACACACAAGACACCCCTTCAAGTATTGGTCGAGGTCCTGCCCCATGTGTGGCCAGTATGCAACCTCTCTTAAGATTTCCAATGTTGTATGAAACCCCCTATGACCGGCGGTGGCCGCATCATGGGCGTGACTTAACATCAGGCTTCGGAATGAGGTAGGAACCACCCACTGATCGTGGCCAGCTTTGGATTTCCTTACCAACAAACCGTCTTGGATTCGGAACATTTTTGGACATTTCATCAACACTCTTAGGTCCTCTTTCCCAATGTAATCGGTATCCGTCAGGGGAAAGTTCTCAGGGTCCTCAAGGTGCTGGTAAAATTTACCAATTATTGGATCCCCCTTCTGAGCAGTAATCAAATAAGCATCAGGGGTCTCCTTACTCCATTGTGCAATTGAAAGGTCGTTGTGAGCATTTGTCTGGGACCTAGTGATGGCAGTGACCTGGATTTCCCCCAACAGGGACTCAATCTCAATTAGATCCCCTTGGATGGCTCCGGTTTTGGCCAGCTGATCAGCTAAGTCATTTCCAGTTTTGTCTGGTCCCTCAACTTTGGAATGACCCTTGATCTTTTTCCAATAGATGGTCATCCCATTCGAGGTGACCAGATCATCAATGATTTGGATCAACTTCCCATGTTTCAAGGGTTTGTTGTTAGCACATAACATGCCTCTGGTTTTCCAATTAACCAGGTGCTCCACGAACCCGTTCCGTACATAATCCGAATCTGTGATTATGACCAGTTCGTGGAGTTGATGCTGGACAGCAGTGAGGATGGCCTGATGCACAGCCATCAATTCTGCCACCTGACTACTTCGGGGACCAATTTTGTATCCAGCGGAGGGTTCTGGGGACTCATTCACCCATGCATTCCCTACGCCGGCCACCAGTTCTTTCTCCCCGTCGTTGTCAACATGGTAAGAGCATCCATCCACATAGACAGTGGGCATTCCCTCACACTTGTCCTCTTCAAAGACTTTGTGGGGGGAATTAAGGTATGCCTCCATGTTGTCCATTATTTTTAGACTTTCGTCCTCGAGACAGTTTTCTCTGGCACAATCATGCAAGTCAGCCAGACCTTGCGCGAGGGGACTCTTCTTGTTTTGGCCATATCGGACCTCCACAGGAAAGCCTTGCATTGACAGAATCCAGGAAGTAATTCGGGAATTACTCACATTTCCGGCCCGGATTCTGTCACTTTGGAGATATTGCAGAGGCTGGTGTGGAGTCTCCACTATGATGTGTTCCCCCTGGATAAACGGGCGGTAATTCTTCAATGCCCACACCGTTGCCAGGAGTGCCTTCTCACAATCGTTGAATTTTTCCTCCACAGAGGATAAAGTTTTGCTCGCATAGGAGATTACTTTATTGACCTTGTCATGCTTTTGGTATAATACGGCCGTCAAGCACGTATTAGAGAACCCTGTCTCCAGGAAGAACTCCTTGTTTCTGACAGGGTAAGCTAGGCAAGGCGCTTGTGAGAGGCTTCTCTTGAGTTGTCTTACTGCCTCGGATTGTTCTGGACCCCATTCCCACTTGACCCCCCCCTTCAGGAGATGAATCAGGGGTCTGGTGATCTCTGCGTAGCCCTCAATGAACTTTCTGCTGTAATTAGTCTGTCCAAGGAGGCTCCTTAGTTCCCGCAGAGTTGTGGGGTCTTTCAGTTTCTGAAGTGCTTCCACTTTCTTTTCCTGGGGACAGAGGCCCTGAGGAGTAATCTCATGCCCCAAGAAATTAACACGGGTTCTACACCACTGTGCTTTCTGAAAGGAAAGTTTTGCTCCGGCGGCCCTCAACTGTGTCAGAACATAACGGATCTCCGCTATGTGTTCCTCCACAGATGAACTTTTGATGAGGACATCATCTACATAAGCCAGGTTACCCCTCGCACCCAGGTCAGGCATGGCCTTATGTAGGAAAATGTTGAATTCATTGCCGGAGTTGAGGTATCCGAAGGGAGTCCGGGTCCATGTGTACTGCTGGCCCCCAAAGGTAAAAGCCAGTTTGTATTGGTCCTCCCTGCTGACAGGCACGGTCCAGTATCCATTGGTCAGGTCTATTGCAGTGAATACCTGTGACCCCTGGATCTGGGCCAGCCCTTGGTCAATGTAGGGCAGAGGCCATCGGGAAGTATGGACCCGTTTGTTGAGCTCCCTGAGGTCAGCACAGAGTCTCCACTGGCCGTTTGGCTTCAATATTCCCAGCACCGGATTATTGAAGGTGCTGTGGACTGGACGGATTATTCCCCGGGACTCAAGGTTCTTAATTATTTCAGTAAGGGACTCCATTGATGCGAGAGGCAAGCGATATTGCTTCACAAACACAGGAGTCATGCCAGGGTCCGTGGGGATTGTTGTTGTGTGGATGTCAGTGCGACCACAGTCATAGGAGTCTACCGCAAAGAGATCTTGGAAATCCAAGAAAACTTGTTTCAACTTTTGCTTTTGTTCCAGAGTCACACAGGCATCAGCTAGGTTGACTCTCTCTTCCACCATCTGCCTGAAGCCTGGAAAGACTTCTGGTTTGGCTATTTCAGCGGCCTCCTCCAGCTGGGTGGAGAAGTCCCTGGTCAGAGTGCGGATTTGGACTGGAGGCTTCAGGTGGGAAAGGCAGCCCTCATGGACCTGGAAAATCACCTCATCCCTCCTGAATTCACAAGTCACATCTTCCTTACCATAAGGGCAGGAAGTGTACACCAGGAAGTTCCCCCCATGCCGGGTAAAAATCCTGTCTGGTGTTGTATTGTCCTCACTGTCACTGTCAAAACAGTCCTTGGGGATTGGTCCTAACAGTTCATTTCTAAGATCAATGGAGAAATGTCGGTCATCAACCGCCATTCCAAAAATGGTGCCTGCGGCTAGAGTAATACTCTTTAAGTCGCTGTTATCCACCTCTATTGGAATGGTGTCAT
Organism: Ambystoma mexicanum; assembly: GCF_040938575.1. Lineage (NCBI taxonomy): Eukaryota > Metazoa > Chordata > Amphibia > Caudata > Ambystomatidae > Ambystoma > Ambystoma mexicanum. The sequence continues at coordinate 1,330,499,279 of NC_090931.1, forward strand.
GTTCTATGTTGACTAATGGTGTTGGGTTTACCCCCAACCCTTGCTGTTGGAGAGAAGCATTTAGATGTATGTAAGCATCAGGGTTTTTCAACTCTTGTCCCCTTTTAACTTTCACTTCCAGGGAGAATTGTCGGGTCCTTTCTGGGATGGTGACTTCCTCTTTAACCTGAATTTCAACTGCATAAGGTAGCAATTGAGCTGACCTAAATGCTTTTTCTGGATCATCAAAGCCCATGGGATTATCCGCTAATCGGGACCAAGCTTTGAAGTTTATTAGGTCCAAACTAATGGCAAAGCGATTGAGAATGTCACTGCCTAAGTAAAAGGCGGCAGTGACGTCTCGCACGACCCAACAATTATGGACTATGCTCTTGTTGCCAATGGATATTTTGAGCATACACCTGCTTGGCAGGAGATGTTTTGAATTGGGTGCTTCCAGGTCCATTTCCCATTTGTCTATCAGTTTGAAGGTGGGAATGGCTGGATCTTTTGGAAGTTGGCGAAACATGGCTTCGCTGATGAAGCTCTTACCGTTGTTCACACACACTCGAGCGAGAACAGAGTCCTTCCCATCATTTAACTGAACAGGGATGAACAACTGCTCTCCAATTTGCTGAATATCAGCCAGGCTTTGAGCTGATTTCACATCTTTCTGGACTATAGGAGTGGGAGTTTCAGATTGTGGATTGGTATAGAATTTCAAAGTGTTTCCTTCCAGCGTGGAATACCACTTTAGACTGGAAGGAAGGTTGATTTTCAGAAATAGAGAGGACCCCCCATCACCAGTCTGTTGTCCTACTGCTATGACTGTCACGTCTGGAATTTGGTTGTTCTGGAAGTGAAATTCTACTTGGTCAGATTTTTGTTCAACCATGTGGCAGGTGCCGTTTAAACTAACATGGTTGACACTCTGTTTTAATTTTATCGGTCGGCTAGTCTGGGTCCAGAGGACCTTGTTTACGCAATCTATTAGGGGTGACAACCTTCTCAGGAGGTCATTCCCTAGTAAACAAGGGGTGCCCTCTGGGGTCACAACTATGACCGGGTGTTTCAACTTATGTCGCCCAATTTTAATGTCCAAATCTGCCGTCCCCTCGACGGGAATTTCCTTCCCGTCAAAGTTCTGTAGTTGTCCAGGAAGAGAGGTGAGAGGAATTTGGTAATTCTCTCCCCTTCCTGCATTCAGTTCGTCAAAGGCCCTTCTGGACAGAAGGGTAGCTTGAGATCCCGTGTCCACCAGTGCCGAGATTGTACCCTGCCCCTGTACTTGTACCGGGGCATAATATCTTCCCTCCTTCTCCTCAAGGGGGCACAGATAATGCACATTTTTGGACAACTGGTGGGCTAACTTTCTGGTTTTGGACATCGATAGCGAAGAGATTTGGGCAGAATTCTGTGGAGAGTCTTGGGAATCTGAAAGAAAAAGTTGGCAACTGGAGATCAGAGCCATTGTGGGTTCCCCTGGCTCCGGTTCTGGGCCGCCCCCCCCTTTTTGGAGGCAGTCACCAGGATGGGTTTGAACCAGGGGATTTTCTTGCGGTTGGTTCTGGGATGAGATGGTGGGCGGCGGTAGCTCAGTCTCCACATCTCCCCAGTCTGGATTTGCATCCCTAGGGACCCATTTTTCTTTGGGAGGAGTTCCCCCCTCTCTGAAGGAGAAGATCCTTTTCCCAGGATCCTCTGAGGATCCCTCTCCCTCAAATTGGAAGATCTGTACCTCCTCCTCAAACTGAGTCTGTTTGGGTCTTTTGTTTCTCCTACTCCCCCTCTGCTCCTTAGGAGGCAGACTTTCAGGGGCAAGAGATTTTGTTTCCGGTTCCTGGGTTTCCATGGGCTGTTTACAAGTGAGGAAGGAAGCTTCCTCCAAGGCTTTATACCCCCCTTCCCCTTGTGCCTCCTCCCTGGGAACCGGTGAGTTATCGGGGTGCTGCCCCCTTCATTGTTCTGGAGCACCAGGTCCAGAGTTGGGTGCGTTCTGCGCCGGCACGCCCATCTGAGGGTTCTGCTGAGCCCTCAGTATGTGGCCCAGATCCCGCGCCATGTTTTGAACCTGGCGCTCTAACTGGGAAACCCGCTCAGGCTGATACGGGGCCCTGTTTTCCCCCCTGGGCTGATCCCGGGAAGGGTAGCTGTCCCTCCTCTGGTAATACCCCGGGTTGGGAAGATTTGGGTACCCATCCACCCTTGGCCTCCCCTCTCCCGGATTCAGTGGTCTGGGCTCAGGGAATTGGGGAAAGAAGGATGGATGATTTTGGGGTTGGAAGTCGGGTGGATATCTGGGGAAAAAGTTCTGCCCAGGGTTTGGTAAATTTCTGCCCTCCTGTGGGAAGTTTGGAGGGAAGTTCCCTGGGTTAGGTGCTTGGCTGGATCCCCCCCTTGGGCTGGAGGAGTCCACACATAACCCAGGATGGGTCTGTTTCCCTTGTAACGGGGACTTACATAATCAGGAGAGCGAGGGACCCCATTTGTGGGGCTGCCTCCCTGGCTCCCTGTCTGTGACTGGCCCGAGGACCTTCTGGGCCTAGCATTATTAGGTGCAGGTAGGTTTTTAGGCCCCCCTATCTCCAAATCCAAAACAGGGGTGACCTTTACCTCTGCCACCTTGGCAGCAGCAGGGGTGCTGTTGGCTTTGGGGTTTTTCTGGGCATTACTTTTGCTATCTACCGGTTTCTGCACCTCATAGATCCGGGTAGCCTGTTCAATGACCCAGTCTAAAGATCTTTTCTCGTGAAAATCCCTCACGAGCTGGGTCAGAATATATTTGGGCAAGGCATGGAAAAACGTATTAATAAACTCTCTACTATCTGTGCGCACCCTTCTGGTGGTTTGCGCAAAAGCACGTTTCAGTTCTTGCACAAATTCTTGTGGGGCCTGATCCTCCCCACATTGCAAATTGTAGGCTGCCTTGCGAGCCTCTTGAGGATTTCTGTGAACAGAAAAATGTTTCAAGATGGCCGCCTTATAGGTGGACCATCTTGAATGATTTTGGTCCTCCAGCCCCGCAAAGAAACTGGAGTATTCCGGGGAGAAGGTCCACTTTACATATTGAATACAGCTTTGGCTGTCCTTCAAATGGAAAGTCTCCATCATTTGTTCAAACAACTCTAAGTGCTCCCAAACAGAATACTTAGCGTTCTTATGGTAAGGCGTGATGACGCTCCTGATCGCCTTAATCTGCTTTAAGGGGTCCTTAAGCAAGGCCCTTTTTGCCTTATTGGCCTTTTTGGTTCGGGTAACCCTTGTCCATTCATCCTCGGACTCAGAGGCACTGCTCCCAGAGGTTCCCGTCTGTTCTTCCAGGTTTTCCCGGATTCTGCGAGCCTGGGAATGGCTGGCAGAATGTGGGGACCTGGTCTCCTGTGTCCTGCGCAGTTCAGAGGAGTCTTCAGATTCCTCCTTGCTGCCAGGATTTGATGGGTACCCCCTCCACTGACCTAACTGGGCAGAGGTTTTCAGGATGCCCTTAATGGGCCTACTCTCCTGGGGTTCCCCATCGAACTGTACTGTACTTGGGTGCCCATACCCGGATGCCCACCCCTCCATTCCTGAGTGGTACTGGCCTATGAGCCCCCTACTCTTAGCTGGATAGTAATCTGCCATCCCTGCAGCCCTGTGCTCATGTGCGCCAGGGGACATGGGGGTGGTAGAGTCCAGGGACTGGGGGAGATGAAGGCCCCTGGTGTTAGGGCTCCTGCGGTTATGGTCAGGAGTCTCTCTTTCCCAGCGGACCTCATCTCTATCCGCCCCTGCTCCCTGTTGCAATGCAAGAGCCTGCATTTGTGCTTTCAGTTCCTCTGTTAAGGCCTTACTCGACTCTATCAGTTTCTCCTGCATCGCTACCTGTTGCTGGAGCCTCTCATTGTGCTGGCAGAGAGCCTCATTTTCCCTCTGTGCTTCCTGGTTGGTCCTGGAGAACTGGGCCAGTCTTTGCTGCAGGAGGGTTACCTCCTGAGCTGTGTCCCTATTGGCCTGCTCCTTTCTTGCTGCTAGAGCATCTTCCACCCTTCTGGTGTGCTCTACCAAGTTCTGGTTTTCTTTTTGGAGATCACCCAGCCCCTGGGGGGCCAGGTGATTTTCTTCAATTTCCTTTTTTAAGTGGCAGACTTCCTGGCCTATGGCGTCTCTTTCCTGACTAAGAGCCTGCATTTGTGCCGCCAGGTCGTCCCTTTGCCGTTGAAGGGCACCAGCTTTTTGGCGCTCCTCATCAAACTCTGCCTGGGTATCCAGGTCTTTCAGAATCAGTTTATTGCTCTCCTCTTTCTCTCTGTCTAGTTGGATTTGCAGGGTGGCGACCTGCTCTGTGCATGCCCTGTTGAAATTGATCTGTTGCTCCAGCTTTTTCTGGTTTTGCAGTAGGGAGTCCAAACCTTCTTGGTATTCCTTCTGCAAGGCCAGAAATCTGGCATTCTGTTCTACCTTTTCCTGTTGCAGCACATCCATATCCTTCTTTATTTTAATGATGTGCTGCCTACTATCATCTTCTGACTCCTGGCTCCTCTGCAGCCTCTGCTCAGAAGAGTCCAGATCAGATTGGGCCTTCTGTAATGCCATCTGTTGCCTATTTGCCAGATTTTGGCTTTCAGCACATCTATCGTGTATGGCTCCCATATATAAATATAAATATGCCGCTATCCTAACAATCTTGTCGTGTTCATCTTTGGCCTTAGGAGCCATATATAGTTCACTCAGGGCCACATGTAATGGACCCTGATCTCTCCATAAGTCTGACCCTGTTTCAGTGACCTGTCGCGTGATGGCCAGCAACCAGGCATCCTGGCCCTGTTCGGTCCATTCACCTCTCACAAATAGCTTATGCAAGAGGTGCTCTCTGGCTATTTTCATATCTACCAAGGTCGTCATTCTAGAGATTGGTCTCTGTCCTGACTTACAGAAGTTAGTATTTTATTTTTGCAGAACAGAACTTTTCTTGGAGTGTCCCTTTTGAGGAATGCTTTACAGCGTAACACAGCGTGGTGATCAGACCGGATATATGTATCCCGTCAGTTAGCACACTGTATTAAGCTGCACAAGTGGTAAATCTAACCCAACATCCCGGACGAGCCCCCAATTTGTAAGAGGATTCAATTCAGCACTACAGCTAAGTTAACGCCTAGTCTAGAATACTGAATGAAAACCCTTATTGATATCTCTTTATGTCCAGTTCATGCGTTCTGGATGACTACCCCTATATAACACCCCTCTGTTGGAATCCCCCTGACCCCACTGAGCCAAGAAGTAGTTCTGTTTTGCAAGTTAAAAGGTTTATTTGAGACTTTAAACAATATAGATATATATATCACACTTTATAATAAATTAATAATTGAATATCACACTTAATCTAATATGATCAATATTAACAACGAAGAATCTGGCACTAACACGCTTCTTGATAATCACTAAGGAGTTGACATGAAATGGATAAGGTAGCAACAATACTTTTATGGTTTCAAATGGATGCAATGTGGAATGAAATGCAGTACAGAAAATACTCAATATGATTTCAACAAAACAATGTAATCACTTTTCTCTGGCAATCCCCTCCCCCCTTTTATGCAATGCAAGGAAGTGGAAGGAAGGCACACAATTCTCAGAAATGCAATTTTATGTAATTCAGTTCAATCCCCAGCAAGCTTAAAGAAAACAGATAGGAGTTTTGAAAACACAGGCCCAAATGCTTTTATATGTGCTAGCAATGGATGAGAAATATGCTGGAAATGCTTTTAATTCCCTTTCAGAGGTTCAGGGTGAGTGGTATCTAGTTAATATTAGTCCAGGCTCACACTAGCAATGATTCAGGAATGATTAGCAGGTTAAACGAATTTCTGGCAAATGGAAGGCAAGCAGCAGCAGTTTTTACATGTGAAGAAATTTGCAAATCGCGGTAAAATTCGCGAATGCGTGTTCCGCGGTTGCGGTAAAACTATAGGGGGTAGGAATGCGGTTCTAGGTTCGTAGGAAAGCCACGATTCTAACTTTTCAGATGAAAGTTATTGCAAGTCTCTAGCACAAACGGTTGCGGAGATATGAGCGATTTTGTGAAGGTCGTTTTTCAGATTTGAAATTTTAAAGTTCAAAAAGACAAGTGGCAGATTTTGCAGCTAAAATGACAGGTGACAGCTAGGAGGCAGTTCTACTTAGGTTAAATAGATTGAATTATATGATTTTAACTAAGAGAGGTGTTCTGAGTTTTGCTGAGTACTCACAAGAGATTTTGAACCGGAAAGCGACTTGGTCACGGACTTCAGTCTGGTCAGGTCTTCCCGGGTTCTGCTCACAGCGCCTGGCCTCTGGAACTGCTCACAGCATCGGGGTCAGCACTCTGGATACAATGGCCTGGGTCTCTAGTTCTGGATAGATTGAAGTCTCTAGTTTGGCTCTCTGGAGGTTTGATGGAGGTAAAGTATGGATTTTTCCGGCAGAGCTTCCAGCGGCAGATGGAATTGAAGGTCCCTATCTGTCCTGTCTGTCTGCTTTTATGTGTTTAGAATGTGGGTGTGTTCTAGCATCACTGATCCTACCTCTCTCTCAGCTTCTAATTGGTCAAACTTCCATTTATCATTTGATTGGGGAAGGAAGTGTGTGTCAGCGTGATGTCATTTTATGGCTTGCAGATAGGACACTCCTCTGTCAGATTGCACATATTCTATATTTGATAATAAAAGATATATTTCACAGTTACACAGTTGCTTGAAATTACATATACATGGTGTGGCTGAATTTAGCCATGTCTCTGTCCAAATCTGCTGTTTCTAAGAGCTTGCATTCAGAAATGGCACATAATTGACTTTTTAACTGATTTTTCAATTTCTGACATTGACCCAACTTTACATACATGTGTGCAGGGAGTATGGACATTAACTGATGAAGTTTCAGATTTTTAACATGCATACATTTAGAGTGATATCCACTTTTCCACTAAAACCCCCCTGAACACGCCACCGGGTCGAAAAACCTCTTAAAATGTGGGAAGAAAAATCACAAGAATTATGGTATCATTTATAAAATTTTCACATGTCTGCTCTATGAGTTATTCATCTTTTTAGAGTTATGTTCTGGCTCCAAAGGGGTGTGGTTTCCTCTCAGCACAAGGTAGAAATACTGGTTTATCCAGTTCTGCCAAGCCAGCTTGCTCTCACAGGCAGTGCTCCTCCCAGCTTCTGCCAAGAGGAAGCTACATTTTACGACTGCTGTAATAAAACCTTTGCCTGAGTCAGGAGAGGCTCATTGTTCAAGAGGAAGCCATTTATGATCCTCTCAATAAACCCTCTGCCTGGGTGAAGGGAGTTGCATTGTTCACTCTCCTGCAGAGCACAGGTAATTCAATTATCAGATAGATGGCATATCCTTAGTGTGAGCAGCAAAAGGGCAGCTAGGCCTGGGAACACAGCTGTGACTCAAGTTTCACTCCTGATGGGGGTAGTTGCCAGGCAGAATTCAGTTCCTTAAACCAGACTTTCAGCTAACTGTCATGTTTTTTGTTGCTTTTTAAATTAACTTGCAATTTTACACATGCAGCTAGAATGCTGATTCTAAGTGCAAAACTATGACATTTCAACAGTTACAAAGGCATGTGACACCAAACATAGGTCACTCATTTAATCTAAACATTTTCGATTTTAGTGTCTTTAAATCCAGTGCAACTTAAACTGCTGACTCCATAGCGCAGCCAGTCTTGTTATAAACCTTCAAGTCACTTCAGAATATAACTTTACATTGGATCCACCTCTCAGTAAGTCTTTCTTTAGCCTGCTTTGAGTTCATTCAGTTTTACACAAAAAAGTAAAATCTGGTGTGGTTTTAAAATGCCGGCTTTTGGATAGTGGTGAGTACTGGTACTGCACCCATTTTTGAGATTTAAGAAATGAATTCCCCACCATTCTAGGTTGCATTTGGCAATCAGCATTGCCATTCCCAATGGTTTCAGACTACTGTGTGGGTAGTCCAATGGTGGTTTTAAAGCGCTTTGAAGCTAACCGGCGCTACTGTTTTTCCTTTGGCAACCCATTTCCCTCATGGCAACCCGGCCTTTCATTCTCGCACTGGTGGGTGGCAAGTGAGGCAACCATTTCGGTGTGCGCACAAACTGCGCAGCTTTCCTGGATTTCGGCGCACATGTGGGTTTTCCGCCATCTTGAATTTTCTAAGCCCACAGCACCAAATGTTGTGGCATGATAGCTTAAACGTGGGTCAGGACACCCAACAGCTCCTACAGGTTTGAAGATTCTCAAATCGGATTGACCTATTAAAGTCACTCCAAGTTCTATTTCCGCGTGGTAAACTGACCGTAAATCAATTTGGTTCAATTTGGTCGGTGCCCAATTGTTTGTTTGTTTTTGTCCCGCACCACCAATTTTAAGGAAGCGGGGACACCCCCGCACACCCAAAAATGCAAAATACCAACCGTGGATAGCGGGGGACACCCCCGCAACCCACGCTCTCCAGGGTTGGTATTTTGCAACATATGCGAACAAGTTGGCCCGGAGGCCAAATTACCCATGGAAAATTCAACCAAATTGGTCATTGTTTTTGGTCAGGTAGGCTAATACCTTATTTCCCTTTGTGCCCCAGTCTACTCACACACTGATATATTTATTAAGTTGTTTTATTACTGTTATTTGTTTTGAATCATTGGTATTGCTTATATCATTGTGTATTTGTATTATTATTATTTTTTTAATCTATTTATCCAAAGCCAGCCTCCACAGAAAGCTCCTGCCTTTCTGAAAACTGCCCAAGACTGCATGAAGTTCAACCTTCAACTTTGGATTGAAGCTTCTCATAAGTTTAAACTTTTTGTACCCCCTGAAATGAGGCTGGTTGGAAGTTTGAACGGAGGCATTCACCCAGCCATACTTGGGACATCATGCTACATCATGTAAGCACTTCACCGAAACTTTAATACAACCACCCACCAGAAGCAGGCCTCAATTCGTAGCCCCTCATACTCATTACAGGCTGAGCTGCCCACTCACAGTGGAACCCTGTGACTGTAAAATAGAGTTCTAAAGCAGGGCCATGAACACACAGAAGGATTATTTACGAATAAATAGCGTTTCATGACAGATTCCACTGGCTCCTAAGTGATCTTATACTAGGGGTTATTATAATTCAATTGATTGCTGCTCAATTTGTCATTTACAAACGGCTAAAGACCCATATCGGCTCTGCTGGAATTCATGTCTGGGTTACGTATAGATGTCTGACCCTTAACTTGCTGAGTCATCTTGACCGTGGTTTTTCTGACTAGGCTGCATAATGGGCTGTGCATATAGCTCAGCGGCAATGCGTTTGTCTTGCAAGCAATTGCAGAGAAACACAGGATCGAATCCTGGTCCTGCACTTTGAGACTGGTCTCCAGAATTGAGCTTGTTATAAAAGATTAGTTAATTCATTGAATTAATAATTAACGTTCTTTCAGTCATTCACATTAATACAGTAGGCTGTGTTCTATCGTCTCCAACTTTGCTTCCTGTTTCCAAGTTCCAGCAGTACACTCTGCTGTACTGGTGACACCACTGTCAACACACAGCAACGGCTCTGACTCAAGGAAGACTGGACTGGATCATCTTGCTGGTGGCTTGGGCAAGCACACTGGACAATTTGGTCGGGGGTGCGCTAAAGACTAAATGAGCGATAAATTGCTTTATTTGCCAAAACGTTGCCCCAAAATTGTGCACTGAGTACTTCTTAAAAAGTGTTCTTATAGAGAGCAGAAAAGTGCAATTTGCGAGTATGGCCCCCTTTACTTTTAGTGCCCCTGGCTGGACTTTTGGGCCAGTCTGACCCTACACAACACCCATTAACTATTCCATAGGACAAAGAGCCTTCATCCGCATCCCTCTGGTATGAGAAGGACTTTGATGCAGATGCAAAGCGGTGCAAGGGCTTCAACAACTAAAGATGAAAGCATAACCCTGAGCCTGATATCAGGACAATGGGGGATGGAAAAGTGACCTGCGGAGTCTAACTGTTGCGCGGTCGTACAGGTGGCATCATCCTTCGAAGGCCCTCGCGGAAGCAAATGTTTTGAGATCTTCCTTGGAAGCCATAGTTCTGAGTTTTTCATAGCCTCATGAGGTTGTCCAAGAGTTGGATCCAGCACCAAAGAACTGTGCAGCACCTCTAGACTCTTTTAGAGAACTTTCGGGAGTAGCCATGGTAACCGTTGATGGAGAGAGCGCTCCAGGACTGCTTGCATTGACTTCCTGCTTCATCCTGCAGACTGACCTCAGCCACTTCTCTGCCCTGCCCGCCATTCTCGACACCGGTATGCCAAAGACTTTATGGAAGCACTACTGAATGGAATAAGCAGCCCCTCGCTTCCGCTATGGGGGACATTTCCTGGCTGTGGCCACCGGTTCTAATTTCGCCTTTCCTCTTTGACAACACTCTCTCACCACAGAATCTCTTGCATACCACTTGACACATCAGGGTGGCGAAGCACGCTGTTGCCCATTATAGACATATATGTACATTGCTTCCATATTTACCATCAAGCGGAAAGCGGTATACCATTAACTCTAAAGTTCTGGTAATGTGAAGCTGAGCTTTCTCTTTGCTCCTCTGTTTTGGTCTTGTAGCTGCATAGTGCTAAGAGGCTTCCTTCCACCGCTGTCTAGGTGCTTTTAAGACCATACACTAAGCCCCATTGCTATAACAAGCAAAATGCAGACAGCAAAACTAAAGCGAGTGAATACCAGTAGACCACCTGTTTTGTTGTGGGGTCCGAGGCTCCTGAAAGCGTCGAAAGGCCTGAACTTTAATGACAATGGAGTGAGCACCAATAGAGGACAATAAAGGTCACAATTTACTTGAACAGAACTTTGGAAATGAGGGCTCGCACTTTATGCATCTTCTGACAGAAAGCGAGACACGACTTCAAGCCAAGGTATCACTACATATAATCCCCACCAAAAATATTGCCGTACATATGGTCGTTTGTCTCGCCATAGGCAATATTTTTTGGGGGATAATTTGTGGGAGCGGGAGTTGCAGGGGTGTCCACCGCATATTTAAAAATAATGCAGGGGTTGCAGGGTGTCCCCCGCAGGGTCCATGGCTCAATATCTCTGCAAAGATATGGCAATATCTTTGTATCGCAATATTTTTGCGGGGATATTAACACATGGAACCCAAGCCAATGACTCAACAAAACGATTTCAAGTGTCTGCGTGTTATATTATCTTAATTGTACAAGGGGTTTCGTACGCACTCTGCTACCATCATTGATGAGTTTTGACACTGGTACTGTATATTGACATGATTGCGAAAAATGATTCCAAGTAAGAAAGAAAGAAATTCTAGCACAAACTGGTTTTAGAGGTTTTCTAAAGTGGTTATGACTATTGACTTAATTGCTGAGTCAGGGAATTTCAAAGGGCTGCAGCTTGAACCGAACATACCTTGCAGGAAGATTAAAGACTCACGTGGGCAGAAGTGAGAGATTTCCTTGGACAACACGTTGCAACCTTCTCTCAAATCTGGAGACGACTTCCCTGGTGCAAGGCTTAGTTGGTGAGGCACTGAGCCCTGTATATTATTCCTTTCCTAATGGTCACCAGTGCCGGTGGTAGGCATCAGGCAAAAGTAGTTCATAGGGATACCGTACTAGACCGGTACAAGATGGTGGAGTTAGACAATTTGTTAGAATATAATCGATTGAATGGTACATTTCACCGAATTCAGCCAGTACCATTCGATCGATCATAAAAAATACCGAACATGTGGAGCAGGGCTTGCGCGGGTGTCCCCCGGTCCCCATGTTCGGTATGTTTGGCCTTGGAGGGTTGCAGAGGTGTCCCCCATTTCCTGAACATTGGAGGCAGGGGAAACAACAAAAAAAGGGTGGGAAAAAGAAAAAGGGACCCTGCAGCATTGGCTCCGACCCGCCTGAGTGAGAAGGACCTGATGCCGCAGGGGAAGCAGAGGCGAGCAAGCAGCTAAGTAGGGGAGGAAGGGTGGGGGTGGGGCTGTGCATGGGACCGATTGTATGCATACATTTACGAACAAATTGCTAATGCGAGCACATTTATTTCAGTCAGTTCACCGCAAGCAATTTTCACACGCATAAACATCCCCAATCCCATGATGGTACCCCTGCTTCCACCTGCTGGATTTAACCACTCACCACTAACTCAATAGAAATCGACAATCTTTGTCTGGTCTGGCTTTGTTCCTGTTTCCACCTTAAGAAAGGAGCAGGTAAGAAGCCTTACCATCATCATTTTAGAAAAATCCAAAGACCTTTACATTCTCTCAAAACCCCTTGGGTATTTGTTGATGTATTTTGTGATCTTCGGCTTATGCCCCAGCGCTGATAGGTCATCGTGTTTCACCTTTCTGTCAAAGACCATGATCTAATACACTGGGGCTGGAACAATATGTAATATCCAGGGCTAAAGTCGAGGGTACACGCGGGTGGACACAGTCCACCCACTTTCCTCAGAGGGAGGACTCAATCCACCCACATCTAAAATGAGAAACATTGAAAGTCTTTGTTGAATTTATGCCGACCTAAGGGATCGAACCCCAGTCACTAGGTTTGCAGAGCGGACACTTCAGCACTGCACTCTATAACCTGATGAAAAAGAACAAACAACTACAAGTGAAATGTCCCATTTCGGTACTGCATGTCCCAGGGAAAGCATTTGCATTGGTTCTTGGAGTTTAAAACATACACACCTTTTAACGTTTTCAAAAACACTATTAGAAGAAAAGATCCTCTCTTGGTTTTGTGTGTGTGTGTGTTGATTTTATGAAAAGCAAATGCCATTCGTCCTTTGCAATTTGGGCGGTTAAAATAAGCCAATTTAATGAAATGTGCATATTTCACCTTCATGTTCTAATTTCTGGCAATATCGCATCCCGTTTTGTTTGTTGATGAGTACCCCCACTTTTATTTTTAGGACTTGACCCCTGGTAATATCCTTTCAGACAAACCTTAGTGCCTGCAGACGATTACGATGGAAATGGAGACCATAAAAAGATATACACCTTATGTGCTGGGTAATTTATAACGTGAACCTAGCTGTTAAGCAACAGAGCTCTGTACAACAAGAGGGTGCAGTAAGGTGCAACAATATTGACACGATTATATAAACTATCCAGGGTACACTTGAAGGTCAAAGAGAGAGTGGGATACAAAAGGCCTCAAGCGAACGATACAGGGCGGGGTCTGGAAGGCAGACCCATTCATGATTCATTTGTTGGTGGATCAACAGCTATGCTCCTGCTGAAGCTTTATTCCTATACATTTCACACAATCTGACCTTCCTAACTGCACTGTTGAGTCGATAGCTCGGCCACAGCAAATCCTTCCTTTCCCTTCTTCTGCTGATTATTATTACCCTAAATTATTACAGTGCCAAAGGTGTGATACCTTAATATCCTCAAACAAAACTTCTGCAAGTTCACGTCGTTTGCGTCAGCGTCTACAGACATCAGTGTCGATCTAGAGTCGAGGTTTCGGTTGAAGTCGAAAGAGGATCACGGCTGGGAGATCATTACCGGGGCGATGCGTCGAGTGACAAGGAAACAAAAGGAAGAAGACAAAAGCCTATGGGGTCATTGCAACGCACACATCACTGGAATGTTCCGCACCAGTGCAGGGAGCGCAGCGCTATTCCCGCTGTCGGGTCAAACTGGTTATCGGCACGCTACAACCTGCCACGAAAAGAGCGAAACCGCATGTCAATGGAAGGCCGCTTTCTTCCATTCCCCAAATGTATTTTTTATGAGTAAACACTTCTATATAAAGACTAACTGTCTTCAAAGAGCGCTTTTATGTCCCAAAGGCAACAGTCTTAAGCGATTCGCTATCCATCATTACTTATCGTTGGCATGGTCAACGCACATAAACACGGAGTCTGGGATTTTCATCGCTCTTGCGATTATTCAGCGGCTTGCTGTAAATCGTTCCCGCTTCTCATAAAAGCGGTTCTATGGCTTATTAATGGCGTGCAGCGCTTGGTGCCGCTTCTAGAACACTGTCCTTTCAAAGAATTGCTTCTAAAATATTTATTTTTCGGGAGGGGGAGTTGGCCTGATTTACGTAAAAGGCAGCAAACTCATGTTCCGATTTCCGGAAGGGAAAAGAAGGAAATCACTAATTGGGACCTTCGTGAATCGACCCTATGAACCCTGTAGGGGCGACTCACAACGTTGCAGGGAACTTGGAGTCGTTTACCCTCCTGTTTCACTTTGTGAATTGGGTGCATTTTACTCATGTGTGAAGTATGTGTACAAAATGTGCAATTCGTTCCTTTTCTGAATTGGCCATCTGGTTTGGGTCTCTGATTTTGAGCAGGGTCGGTGCATTAGAAGGCAACGCTAGGCTGGAGCGCAGGTTCACAACGGAAGAGCCTGCTAGTCATTTGGTACAGTGTAGAGTGTGTTCCATTATCCAATGGCGTGCCTTATAGAGAACAAGGGCCACGTGAACATAACGTGCTGTACGCAGGACAGCGTCATATGCAGAGTCCTCTGAGATCGGATTACAGACGCCAGTATCTGATAGGAGGTAGCCGCAAATATCTCATTGAAACAACACAGTGCTGGAGAACACGCGGAACAGTTGTGTTTTCCACACTGGGTTTTTCCGAACTGAAGCTACCAGCAGCACATTGAAGCCCTCTTGCGCTTGTCCCTCTCAACCCTACGAACTAACCATCCCAACCCCCTGACCCACGTCGTTTTCAGAGCCACCTGAGTGTCTGAGATCATGCACGGTAGAACTCACAATAACATAACATAACTCGTGCAGGCTCTGCGGTTCAGTTGAATAATGCGTCCACTGCAGGGATCTGGGTTTCATCTTCTGGTCACGGGTTCTAGTCCGAGCGGGTCTACCCAACCCTCACTCTTCTGTGGTCCATAAAATGAGTACAAAAATAAAAGATGTATTATTCAATCAAGATAGCTTTTCAAATGCACATGTCATATTACCAGTTCCCAATCCAGGCAACAGTGAGATGCAGTGTATTGCTCAGAATCACTGAAGAAAAGAACTCACAATTAAGCAGGTTCCGAGAAGAGCAACTAGAGCAGACCGCCTCCTTCCCTGAATTCCTCAAATCTGCTTCTGAAGAAGGGGTACAGAGAGGTATTGAAATCTTACACTTATCTGAAACAGTCCAGGTAATTAGCTGACAGGATAGGCATGTATTTCACGAATTTGAATACCGGCATGGCCAACTCACACCTTCATCTTTCCAATCTTGATAAATGGTTGACCATTTAAATTGGTAATAATAACAGCATTTTTTAAAGCGCTGAGAAGAAGCATGGATCATGAAGTGCTACATAACAACCTGATACATTGTATTATTTTAATAAAGGAATGAACGTGGTTGGTCAAAATGATCATCACTTCCACAGAGTGCATTATTTTAAAGCAGGGGTCTGCAAACTGTGGATCCCGTATGTTTTCGACTGCATCATGCTCCAGCATAGACTATGCTGGGCAGGGCTGATGGGAGTTATAGTCCAAAATATCTGGAGAGTCAAATGTTGCAGATCCCTGTTCTATAGGACCAGCACAACATTCAAACGTGTTTCTAACTCCTCTGCCCCATCTCGTGATTTACATTCTTTAAACACATGTTTGATCAATTTAGTCATGCATAGACATATTCAGCCCACCCCGTAGGTTTCTCTGCTCTATAGTCACACAATCACATACAGTGTAGACACGTTTCATGCCTCTGTGTCGCTTCATCGGGACCCTGGTAGTTTTGATATACAATGCAGAATGGCGGGATGAGGCTGGGTGATGGCAGGCCTCATGGCATCATTCTGACACATGAAACCTGTTGACAACAAATTGGGTTCTGTTTCAGCGCTTCTGTGTTCATATTTTTCTCTATGTTATTTTTTCACAGACGTGTACTAGTATTTTTATTTTCACTTGAATAAAGGCAACTCTAACAACAATGATGGTTCACAGTGCATGGATTATAAAGATACAGTAGGCCCTCATACCATATACTGAGCAGTACTTTTGGTGCACCCGTTAGGCAGGGGACTGTTAGGGCGAATAATCAGTTTTCACGGCACTCTACCTCCCATGGGAAGAGAGGGTTGATGTAGAAGTGCAGCACCCCATTTTCTTTTCATCTGGAATCCCTCGCCTGTGGCCAGACTTCCAAAAGGCCCTATTGTTTTGTCTTATGAATGGACAAACATTTAAAAAATTGCAGGCACTCAACTTCTCGTGACTTGTGCTGGGCAAGCTAGTTTGGGGATGACTCAAACCAGATGGGTGGCTAGGGAAGGGCTCGGGGGCGGGGGGCTATAGCTCGGGTCTTTCGGTTGGAGCCCCAGGTAGAATCTCAGGGGCTACAACCAAAAGGCTATAGCTAGCCCCGAGTCCCAACTGTCCGGACATGAGCATAACCCTGGATCTTTTCCAGACATAGCAACACCCCTGACGCAAACCACTCCAATTACACGTGGTTCAAGGTTCATCAAATGTTCAGCCGAGCAAGTTTTGAGTTTCACCCAGGATACAATTAGGGCATGACAGGCTAATGCCATCCCTCTCAGGGAAATGAAATGTCCCAAGGCCCTACTGGAGCCTGGTAAGATCATGCAGTGCATTGGAACAGGTCAACCATTTTTTTAATTTCAAGAAAAACTGTTTGCAAAAAGGAGGGAAGCAATGGGGTGCAGTGGGAGTGGAAGGGGTGTAGCTATTTCATGCGCTCAGAGTAACCCACAAACATGTCCTCTTGAAATGGTGACCCACACATATGATTTCTTTATTTGCATAGCGCTTAAATCCATAGGCATCAAAGCGCTGATATTTACAGATCAATGTTTTGGGCAGTGAGCATGGGTTTACCCGTGGCTAGAGTAATGAAGGAGGGACTTCCTGCTACAGGAGGGTCATCCCCTGAAGATACATCACTGTCAGAATATATTGTATGAGCACAGCCCACCATCAGCCTAACCTCTAACCTAATGTAACCTTCTGACTGCCAGGACCCCTGTTTAACCCCCATATTGAGCACTTATATGTATGTTTACTTTGAGATAGACTGGAACATATAATACATTCATTCATTCTCTCAAGATGTCCGTGCATTAGCGACTGGGCATGCTCAGAGTGAGATCCAGCCCACTTGCCTTCTAAAATCCTAGCGAATCAAGACAGCCCTCAAGCACCAATGGACTGACAGAGGTGGCAGCCATTTTAACTTCAAATCCAAAACATTAGGCTGTACGAATAAGTCGCAAACCTTTTACGGTTAGGGTGAATGTTGGGAACAATGAAACATGGAACAAGGCCAGTAGGTACTCAAGCCTGACACCCTTTTATCACAGACACATTTGGCAATTATAAAGACCTGTGGTCATTCTTATGTTCCCAAAATGCTCTTTGATTTTATGTAAAACAGCTGTGTACCCTCATTGGTACTGTGAGTCCCCTTTCACGTTCTTATAGGGGTATTTCGAAAGAGTATAACAGGAGTGCACTAGGCTGCGCATATTGAAATGATAACCCACTATCGGAATATGTGTAGGTGCTTTGCTAAGCAAGACAAGCATAGTGTTTGTATTATTGATACAATATATGTTGGAAGTGATCATAAGATATAATTATTGTCAAATGTTAAAACGAACCATTTTACAATGTTAGTACAGTTACATTTTGTTGAAAGATCCATAAACCTCCCCCGCCCCTTCATGCCATCTGTGATATTTCTCTGGCTGTGCCAGCTCTAGAAAACACGCACATGACACCGTAACTCCCTCATGCACCAACAGAGGGCGACAGAGAGAGAGACAGGGTAAGCGAGAGACAGAGAGCAAGAGAGACAGGGAGGCAGAGAGAAAGAGACAGCAGATCGAGGGCTAGAGGCACTGGATTCGCAAGGAGAATTGTGCCATCCTTTTTCTGGGCAGTGCCCCCCGTTTTTATAGATGGTCTAAGACTGTATTCCTGATTGGTTTCTGGGATTTAGGGTAAATCATTTGACCACCGCAGTCTACACTGTTGCGCTCCTTTGAACTTTAAGGTTCTGCTGTAACATTGGGTCCAGTGGAAGTATTACAAAAACGTTGGACCAGTGCAAGTGCAAAGTGGCACAGTAATCGCATGACAGCAAATACTGCTTGAGTGCAAACAACACATTCTTTTCATGTATTTTTGTAACAGGGCAATGTTTTCGCAATGTGGCACAGTAATCGCATGACAGCAAATATTGCTTGCTTGCTAGCAACATATTCTTTTAATGTATTTTGGTAACAGGGCAATGTTTTCCCCATTGGAGATGGCGCAGGATATTAGCACTAGGGCAAGCTTTGTTGGCTCCAAAATTGCATTGAAAGAATATGCTTTTGGCTTTAAGGCACTTTTTGACCTAGGTTTCATACTGTGCAAATTGTAACTTGCACCAGTGCAAATATTCCGTGGATGAATATTGGTAGCACCCCATTGAGATCATTCAAACCCCCAGGCACTGGCTCCGGGCTGAAAGTGGCTAGCCAAAAAATGCACTGCGGTTGCTTGGAAGGCCAGGCCACAGCCCGGCTGTGGAATGGGATGGAATCCGGTGTCGCTGGAAATCTGCGCATGCGTGGCCATCGCTTCTAGACACACAGCTGGCCCTCCTGTAATGCCCATTAACCCCATTAATAATGTCCCAGGCCTCGAAACCCCATAAATCCATGTGCTCCAAGCGCCGCCTGGCAGCCATTTCACGTGGTTCTGATTAATCCTGGGCTGGCGCGATCGTGTGAGCGGTGTGATAATCAGCACGCACCGTGTTTCCGCGCCAGAGCGCCTTCGTTCCAGTGGCTTTGTGCTGGCCAACTGAGCACGCCGACTTGGCGCGCGCCCCTTTGCAGGTGAAGGAGTAAAGGTTTTAACAAGCTCACGCCCTCCAGAACCATGACATCATGGCCGACCTGCAGCACAGGGAGCCCGCCATCCCAAACAAGAGAGAACAGTGCCAGCATTCAGCCATGCAAGGGTCTGGTTCTTAAAACATCACTTGGGAGGGTGAAGACAGGGCGCCCTGACCTATCCAGTGTCCCCACCCACTCTAACCACCGCCACCTGGAAGGAGCCAGTTTGGGGGATTAAAATCAACGTTTGATATGTGTTTCCTTTTTATGTAAGGTTGCTTTAGTAACCAATATCACAATTAAAAAAATTAAAAAATCAACATTCATTAAAACTAATTTTCAATCTTAAAGCCCAGATGCCTGAGGGTTGGCTGCGCGATACAAACGCAATAAATAAATAAATAAAATAATCCTGTTGGAAAGCAAAATAATTTTGTTCATGTATTTTATTTTTAATCACTTTTCCTGGTATTGCTCCCTCTTTTCATTCTAGACCGCGGAGAGGGTACCCTTTTCCCCACCCTTTTCCCCAAAGTCATCTCTTACCTTGCACATTTATGGAATAAAATTCATGCCCCTCCCACCCCCCCTCTTATCCACCACCCATCTTTAAACATTGACTCACCACAGTCCAGCCTCACTCAGTCATCACATGTTACAATGTGAGGTGTCCCACGATGGAGGTGTGGTTTATGACATCAATGCGCCCAGTGCCATGAGTGGATGCCAACCATGGGAGCGGGGCAAGCCAATTAGACCTCTCACCCACTGCAGTAGTATTAGAATAACCTACCGGTGCCAGGTAATCATTATTGATAACTAATAACAACAGTAGTAATAATAATGATGGATTTATTGAGTGTGGCCATAGCTTCAGGAAGCGGAAGAGCCCTTGATAAGTCACAGGAGGCGGTCCACGGTGAGCAAAGCAGAGATACATGGAGCAGGGAGCCCACAACAGGGGAGGGGGAGGACCTGCAATTTGGAAACCAGGGATCTACAAGCAATCAGGGGAGAAAACAGTGGGGGGGGGGGGCAGATCACCCAGCCTCAGGTCGAATCAAGGCAAGACTCACTGGCATTTAATTCTTTCGGGTCGAGAAAATGGGTACCATTGAGTTAGCCAATAGAAACGCTTATTGCTTAAACGGCCAGTCACGACTCGTCCTCTGGTCCTCTCTGTATAAACGGGCAATGCATGAAACAGGAAAACAAGTTTAACAAACATAAAATAGCAATTTTTCGTTGGCCTCGAAAAAGAGTCCTACAAAAACAAGATGTCTGCCAATGTTTTAGTTAGGTCAGACTAGTGACGGGTTTTGCTGCTGCTTAAAATTCAGCGTCCGTAGGCCTGCAGCTTATACATTCAATTCAGAGCATTATTTAAACATGGAAAAAACAAACAAGTATGACCTGTACTGCCTTTTACAAGACCAGCAGGGAAGCAAGTACAATGTTACTCCTGCCAAGTACTCCATCCGACCTGTAAATATAATAATAGACTTTGGGAATGTTCCGTTGCAAGGCATGTTGGGTTTACATTAATGCTGGGCCTATGCCTGGGTGAAGAACTGCCCCACCTAATATTATACTGTTATACAGATTTATATATAGACTTTAGTTAAGAGGTAAGGTGAACACATGTAGTGCAGCAAAGCCCATGAAATTGTGCAGGTGTTGAAAGTGAGGCCAACCCCAACTCAGTGTCTCCCTGTTTATGCCATCCATGATGTCATTGCGGATGTCATGCGTGATATCATCTATGTGCTCATGGGCCGAGAAACGGACAGAGTCTGAGTTAAGGTTTTCACTTTCAACACCTGCCGAATTTCATGGGTTTTGTGGCAATTCATTGCTTCAGATGAACAGTCTCCTAACTAAAGTTTTTTCCATGAATTTCAAGGGGTTGGTTACGCTATACCATGCCCCACCTGTAGTTGTAAATGACCATGGGCCACTGGCCACTGGCCTTGACCTTAAGCTCTATCCAGTGGGCGCTTTGCAATATTTATGACCAATGACCATGGCACAGCGGCCTTGTCTTTCGGCCATGGGTCACAACCATAGCCTATGTCCCCATAAGAAGTAGATAACCATGTGTCACTGACCATTGTCTTCGGCCATGGACCTTGCACTTTTTGGACCAATTAGGGTGAAAGACCTTGAACCACTGCCAGTGGCCATGTTCTTTGGCCAGGCCATTCACCACATTCACCACTTTCTACCAAGTAAGGTAAAAGACTGTGTGCCACTGGCCACAGCCTACGGGTGTGGCCCCTATCACCTTTTGTAATAATTCACCATGTCCCACTGACCATGGCCTTCGGCCATGACCCCTGCCACTTTGCACCAATTAGGGTGATAGTCCTTGGCCTACTGGCTGTAGCCCATATCACTTTAGTAGCCAACAATCCATGTCCACTGTTACTTTGCACCAATTTGAGCAAAATCCAATGCCCCACTGACCAGGGCCTACTCCCGGTGTACTTTCCACAGGCCGGGGTTTCCCCCGTTTTTTGTTTCCTCCTCTTTCACTCCCAAATGATTCTCCCCTTGAGAATTTTCCGCTGGAATATCACTTCAAAAACCTTTGCGCCTAATCTTTTCCCACGAGAAGGATTCTGACGGAAACGCAACTATTTTTGATTATCGATGAAAGGTCCATACATTTAAAATGTCTTCCACACCACTGTTACAACTCTGCATTGTGGGGTGTAATCAAAGGCCTCCAAACCAACAGAACTGAAGGGCCATGTGAAAAAGGCCTACCTGCCATTATCAAAGGAAGACATTCAAAGGTCTCTTTTAGATGAAAAGCATGATTTTCAAACACTGACAGCAAAGCAGCTTTGCATGTGTGTTTGCAGTTGAAACCAAGACAAGAGAAACATGTTCCCTCGCCAATATAAAGATGTCAGGAGGAGGGCATGGAGTTGATAAAAAGTAATGCATATGCTTTACATGCAAATTATTGGCAATCATTTGAAAAGAAAGGCCCACTTTGTTGCCATAAAAAGTTTCTGTATGCCCGGGCAGACTATGTGGGTGTCTTTCTGCAGTGGAAATCCAGAGAAGGCAAAAAAGAATGTAATCAAAGTGTAGATTGGAAAAGCACATCACATTACTGGCTGAGAAATAAATGCTGCATTTTCACTTAAACTGCCACCGATAAAAGGTGGCACATTTTGACAATTCAGACTCACTTTTCAGCAGAAAAATGAACAGCAGATAATTAAAAGTGTATTTATTAATGGCTGAAAGAAACAGCCCTGAACTTTCAGTTCAAAAAGCAAAGTGAATTCTGAAAACACCCTGTATGTCAAAGAATCAAGGCTGATGTTAGAAAATGCAATATGTGAGTTCCTTTCAGCCAAGGTCAAATGGTGGGACTCTGAGCAAAATTCACAAAGAACTTCCCCATTGAAAGCTAGGCTTGTATCCCAACTGTTTACAACTGCAACAAAATGTGTCCCTGAGGGTGTCAAAAACCAAATTTCCCTAGACCTGCTGCCTTTAAGGGCAGTTCTGAGCAGGTTAAATGCTCTGGCTGGTGCATGTCTGGAATATGGGGTGGGGGGGGGGGGCGGGACTTGAACACAGGCTATAATCAAGGCTGAACTCTGGAATGAAAAAAATACAGGAAAACAGAAGCTTTTCAGATCAAAAGGTGGTCCCCTTCAGATAAGAAGACAGAATGACAGATGTCTGCAGTGGGGGATCTCTGTGTAGTAAATGCATCCCCCATTTACGATCAGCACCCTATACCTCAAACAACAAAGAGACGAATAAAAACATTGTCCCAGAGAGGCAAATGGCGCTGGAGACAGGCTGCCTACAACTCGCATATCCCAAACATTTGCTATTCATTTAAAAGCACTATTATCTTTTAGGCCTTTCTCTCAGCAACCATGAATCGTACTTTCTTGATTGATGATCATTTCCAGGTGATTTTGTTGATACACAATTCATCCACCTGCCACTTAGGGAATTGTAATGGCAAGATACCATGTGTTCTGGGCTGCTTTTAAGATACCCCGAATGGTAGAACTGGCATGCTGCTGGAGGGTAAAATTAGGAATGTGGAGATGTTCCTAACGATTATGCTTTTTGTAAAAATGGCAGAAAATTGCCAAACAGCTGTGCAACATGGTGTGGACCCGGCTGTTGTTTTATTCAATTCCCCCTGATTAACTGAATCGGAATACATTACATGGCCACGGAAGTGGCCATGTAGTTATGGTTAAGTTGATGTTTCCATAGGAAGAGCACTTTTTGGGCGGCTTATAACTTCTCTCTCCCTGGACAAATCCTCACCAAACCTTGCAAAAAAAAAGTATTTGGGTCACTCTGAAATTCTTTGCAAAGTTTGGTGAGTATTTGTCTGGGGGGGCAAAGTTATAGGGGGGTCCCAAAACTTTTTGTTTTCCCCATAGACATAATGCCTACAGCTCAAACCGCTGGATGGATTTACACCAAATGTGGGGCAGTAGCGGCAGCTTGGTCCCGAAAGCGTGCTTTGCTTTATTTGGTGTAAATCCGTCCAGTAGTTTTTAAGAAAATGACAAAAATGTAAGTGAAAAAAATGAGTGATATCTGTGTTTGCTTCGCGGACACACTTCCCTGTTCGCTCCGCAGACAGGACGGTGATTGGACAAGAAGCTTGCGTGGTGTCCGCGGATATCTGACGTGCTCTCTCATTGGATGCGGTGAAAGCGTGCAGTGCGTCTGGCTTCAGAGACGCCCGCCATCTTTGTGCCTCGCCGCCTGCACAGTAAGTCTTGTGTCTGTCTCCTGTTCCTCCCACCCCCGCTCATGCCCCGTGTGAACTTCTTGTCCCCCCCACCCCCACTCATGCTCCGTGTCTCCCATGTTCCTCCAACCCCCCGATCACGCCATCGGCACACGGTGGCCAGCGGAGGGCCGAGGAGCGGGATCTGCCGCCTGCACACGAACGCCGTGTGTCTCTCTCCCTCCCCCACCCCTTGCTCATGCCCCATGTGTCTCTCTCCCTCCCCCCACCCCCCGCTCATGCCCCGTGTGTCTCTCTCCCCTTCCTCCCACCCCCCGTTCATGCCCCGTGAGTCTCTCTCCCTCCCCCCACCCCCGCTCATGCCCCGTGTGTCTCTCTCCCTCCCCCCACCCCTGCTCATGACCTGTGTGTCTCTCTCCCTCCCCCGACCCCCCGCTCATGCCTTGTGTGTCTCTCTCCCCTTCCCCCACCCCCCGCTCATGCCCCGTGTGTCTCTCTACCTCCTCCCCACCCCCGCTCATGCCCCGTGAGTCTCTCTCCCTCCCCTCCACCCTCGCTCATGCCCCGTGTCTCTCTCCCCTTTCCCCCACCCCCCGCTCATTGCCGTTGTGTCTCTCTCCCTCCCCCCCATCCCCACTCATGCCCCGTGTGTCTCTCTCCCTCCCTCCACCCCCCGCTCATGCCCCGTGTGTCTCTCCCCCTCCCGCTCATGCCCTGTGTGTCTCTCTTCCCTTCCCCCACCCCCTGATCATGCCCCGTGTGTCTCTCTCCCCTTCCTCCACCCCCGCTCATTCCCCGTGTGTCTCTCTCCCTCCCCCCACCCCCGCTCATGCCCCATGTGTCTCTCCCCCTCCCGCCCACCCCCCGCTCATGCCCCGTGTGTCTCTCCCCCTCCCGCCCACCCCCTGCTCATGCCCCATGTGTCTCGTGTCTCTCTCCCTCCCCCCACCCCTGCTCATGCCCCGTGTGTCTTCCCTCCCTCCCCCCCTTCACCCCCACTCATGCCCTGTGTCTCTCTCCCCTTCCCCCCACCGGTGGCCAGCGGAGGGCCGAACGCCGTGTGTCTCTCTCCCTCCCCCACCCCCCGCTCATGCCCTGTGTGTCTCTCTCCCTCCCCCCACCCCTGCTCATGCCCTGTGTGTCTCTCTCCCTCCCCCCACCCCCCGCTCTTGCCTTGTGTGTCTCTCTCACCTTCCCCCACCCCCCGCTCATGCCCCGTGTGTCTCTCTCCCTCCCTCCCACCCCCGCTCATGCCCCATGTGTCTCTCTCCCTCCCCTCCACCCCAGCTCATGCCCCGTGTCTCTCTCCCCTTTCCCCCACCCCCCGCTCATGCCCGTTGTGTCTCTCTCCCTCC
Source organism: Ambystoma mexicanum (assembly GCF_040938575.1). NCBI lineage: Eukaryota > Metazoa > Chordata > Amphibia > Caudata > Ambystomatidae > Ambystoma > Ambystoma mexicanum. Next base: position 1,330,524,233 of record NC_090931.1, read on the forward strand.
CCTCCACCCCCGCTCATGCCCCATGTGTCTCTCTCCCTTCCCCCGCCCCCCGCTCTTGCCCTGTGTGTCTCTCCCCCTCCCGCCCACCCCCCGCTCATGCCCTGTGAGTCTCTCTCCCCTTCCCCCCACCCCCTGCTCATGCCCCGTGTGTCTCTCTCCCCTTCCCCCACCCCCCGCTCATTCCCCGTGTGTCTCTCTCCCTCCCCCCACCCCCGCTCATGCCCCGTGTGTCTCTCCCCCTCTCGCCCACCCCCGCTCATGCCCCGTGTATCTCTCCCCCTCCCACCCACCCCCTGCTCATGCCCCGTGTGTCTCTCTCTCTCCCCCACCCATGCTCACGCCCCGTGTGTCTTCCCTCCCTCACCTCCACCCCCGCTCATGCCCCGTGTCTCTCTCCCCTTCCCCTCACCCCCCGCTCATGCCTCATGTGTCTCTCTCCCTCCCCCCACCCCCGCTCATGCCCCGTGTGTCTCTCCCCCTCCCACCCACCCCTGCTCTTGCCCCGTGTGTCTTTCCCCCTCCCACCCCCACTCTTGCCCCGTGTGTCTTTCCCTCTCCCACCCCCGCTCATGCCCCGTGTGTCTCTCCCCCTCCTGTCCACCCCCCGCTCATGACTCCCCCCACCCCTGCTCATGCCCCGTGTCTCTCCCCTTCCCCCCACACCCCGCTCATGCCTTGTGTGTCTCTCTCCCTCCCCCCACCCCGGCTCCGTGTGTCTCTCCCCCTCCCGCCCTCCCCCCGCTCATGCCCCATGTGTATCTCCCCCTCCCGCCCACCCCCTGCTCATGCCCCGTGTCTCTCTCTCCCTCCCCCCCACCCCCCGCTCATGCCCCGGTGTCTCTCTCCCTCCCCCCACCCCCGCTCATGCCCCGTGTGTCTCTCCCCTTCCCCCCACCCCCTGCTCATGCCCCGTGTGTCTCTCTCCCCTTCCTTCACCCCCGCTCATGCCCCGTGTGTCTCTCTCCCTCCCCCATCCCCGCTCATGCCCCGTGTGTCTCTCTCCCTCCCCCACTCCCGCTCATGCCCCGTGTGTCTCTCTCCCTCCCCCAACCCCCGCTCATGCCCCGTGTGTCTCTCTCCCCTTCCCCCCACCCCCGCTCATGCCCGTGTGTCTCTAACCCTCCTCCCCAACCCCGCTCATGCCCCGTGTGTCTCTCTCCCTCCCCCCACCCCCGCTCATGCCACGTGTGTCTCTCTCCCTTCCCCCGCTCATGCCCCGTGTGTCTCTCACCCTCCCCCCACCCCCGCTCATGCCCTGTGAGTCTCTCCCCCTCCCGCCCACCCCCCGTTCATGCCCTGTGTGTCTCTCTCCACTTCCCCCCACACCCCGCTCATGCCCCGTGTGTCTCTCTCCCCTTCCCCCCACCCCCCGCTCATACCCCGTGTGTCTCTCCCCCTCCCGCCCACCCCCCGCTCATGCACCATGCGTCTCTCTCCCTCCCCCCACCCCCGCACATGCCCATGTGTCTCTCTCCCTCTCATCCACCCCCGCTCATGCCCCGTGCCTCTCTCCCCTTCCCCCCACCCCGCTCATGCCTCGTGTGTCTCTCTCCCTCCCCCCCACCCCCGCTCATGCCCCGTGTGTCTCTCCCCCTCCCTCCCACCCCCGCTCTTGCCCCGTGTGTCTTTCCCCCTCCCACCCCTGCTCTTGCCCCATGTGTCTTTCCCCCTCCGACCCCCGCTCATGCCCCGTGTGTCTCTCCCCCTCCTGCCCAACCCCCGCTCATGCCTCCCCCCACCCCCACTCATGCCCCGTGTCTCTCCCCTTCCCCCATCCCCCGCTCATGCCTTGTGTGTCTCTCCCTCCACCCCGCTCATGCCCCATGTGTCTCTCCCCCTCCCGCCCACCCCCCGCTCATGCCCCGTGTGTCTCTCTCCCTCCCCACCACCCCCGCTCATGCCCCGTATCTCTCTCCCTCCCCCCACCCCCCGCTCATGCCCCGGTGTCTCTCTCCCTCCCCCCACCCCCCGCCCTGTGTGTCTCTCCCCTTCCCCCCACCCCACGCTCATGCCCCGTGTGTCTCCCTCCCTCCCCCCCACCCCGCTCATGCCCTGTGTGTCTCTCCCCCTCCCACCCACCCCCCGCTCATGCCCCATGTGTCTGTCCCCCTCCGGCCCACCCCCGCTCATGCCTCGTGTGTCTCTCTCCCTCCCGCCCACCCCCTGCTCATGCCCCGGTGTCTCTCTCCCTCCCCCCACCCCCCGCCCTGTGTGTCTCTCCCCTTCCCCCCACCCCACGCTCATGCCCCGTGTGTCTCCCTCCCTCCCCCCCACCCCGCTCATGCCCTGTGTGTCTCTCCCCCTCCCACCCACCCCCCGCTCATGCCCCGTGTGTCTGTCCCCCTCCGGCCCACCCCCGCTCATGCCTCGTGTGTCTCTCTCCCTCCCGCCCACCCCCTGCTCATGCCCCCTGTGTCTCTCTCCATCCCGCCCACCCCCCGCTCATGCCCTGTGTGTCTCTCTCCCTCCCGCCCATCCCCCGCACATGCCCTGTGTGTCTCTCTCCCTCCCGCCCACCCCCCGCTCATGCCCCGTGTGTCTCTCTCCCCTTCCCCCCACCCCCCGCTCATGCCCTGTGTCTGTCTTCTGTTCCCCCCGCTCATGCCCCGTGTCTGTCTCCTGTTCTCCGCACCCCCCGCTCATGCCCCGTATCTGTCTCCTGTTCCCCTCATGTGCCGTGTCTGTCTCCTGTTGCCCCCCACACCCCCCACTCATGCCCCGTGTCTGTCTCCTGTTCTCCCCACCCCCCGCTCATGCCCCGTGTCTGTGTCCTGTTCCCCCCACCCCCTGTTCATGCCCCTTGTCTATCTCCTGTTGCCCCCCACCCCCCCGCTCATGCCCTGTGTCTGTCTCCTGTTCTCCCCACCCCCCGCTCATGCCCCATGTCTGTCTCCTGTTCCTTCCACCCCCCGCTCATGCCCCGTGTCTGTCTCCTGTTGCCCCCCACCCCCCGCTCATGCCCCGTGTCTGTTCCCCCACCCCCGCTCATGCCCCGTGTCTGTCTCCTGTTCCCCCACCCCTCGCTCATGCCCTGTGTCTGTCTCCTGTTCCCCCCACCCCCGCTCATGCCCCGTGTCTGTCTCCTTTTGCCCCCCACCCCCCCCGCTCATGCCCCGTGTCTGTTCTCCCCACCCCCCGCTCATGCCCCGTATCTGTTGTTCCCCCCCCCGCTCATGCCCCGTGTCTGTCTCCTGTTCCCCCACCCCTCGCTCATACCCCATGTCTGTCTCCTGTTCCCCCCACCCCCCGCTCATGCCCCGTGTCTGTCTCCTTTTGCCCCCCACCCCCCGCTCATGCCCCGTGTCTGTCTCCTGTTGCCCCCACCCCCCACTCATGCCCCATGTCTGTCTCCTGTACCCCCCACCCCCGCTCAAGCCCTGTGACTCTCTCCTGTTGCCCCCCCGCTCATGCCCCATGTCTGTCTCCTGTTGCCCCCCATCCCCCCGCTCAATCCCCGTGTCTGTCTCCTGTTCTCCCCACCCCCGCTCATGCCCCATATCTGTCTCCTGTTCCCCCATCCCCCGCTCATGCCCCGTGTCTGTCTCCTGTTCTCCCCACCCCCCCGCTCATGCCCCGTGTCTGTCTCCTGTTCTCCCCACCCCCGCTCATGCCCCGTGTCTCTCTCCTGTTGGCCCCACCTCCCGCTCATGCCCCGTGTCTGTCTCCTGTTGCCCCCGACCCCCTGCTCATGCCTCGTGTCTCCCTCGTGTTCCCCCCACCCCCGCTCATGCCCCGTGTCTCCTTCGTGTTCCCCCCACCCCCGCTCATGCCCCTTGTCTCTCTCCTTTCCCCCCGACCCCCGCTCATGTCCCGTGTGTAACCTGTACCCCCTGCTCATGCCCCGTGTCTCCCTCGTGTTCCTCCCCACCACCCGCTCATATCCCGTGTCTCCCTCATGTTCCTCCCCATCCGCTGCTCATGCCCCGTGTCTCTCTCGTGTTCCCCCCACCACCGCTCATGCCCCGTGTTTCCTTCCTCCCCCCCCACCCCCTCCTCATGCCCCGTTTGTACCCTGTTCCCTCTCACCACCCGCTCATGCCCATGTGTCTCCCCTGTTCCCCCCATCCCCCGCTCATGCCCTGTTCTGTTCTTTATACACCCTGCCTTCCCTTTCCATGGTGGCCATCTTGGTAAAAGATTTTCCTTCCTACACCGGGACGCCGCAGGCATCCCGATGTAGGAAGGAAAATCTTTTTGTTTTTTTTACCACCCGGCGTTCCCACTTTGAGGACATAAGATGTTAGTGGTCTTCATCTATTGAAAAGGATGTTATGGTGACGTTGCACTAATAAAAACCTTTAAAATTTAGTAAAAAAAAAAATGTTACAGGGACGTTATGGTTAAGTTGCACTACTAAAAACCTGTGAAATTCAGTGAAAAAACTTTGTCAAAGGGACGTTATGGTTCCATGTAAAACCGAAAAACCCTTGAAATTCGCCAGTTATGGTAAGCTAAGCAACCATAACTCATGCCACCACCGTGCACTGCTAAGACTAACACCCAGGACATCAAAGATGACATGACAAATGTCATTGATGACATCACTGATGACATCACATGTCTGGCTCACTCTTTTTTCTTTTGCTGACATATCTAGGCCACATGGTTTTCTTCAGCAACAGTCAGAAACTAAAAATGTTATTTTATTTGTAGACATATCCTTCAAGTAGGTTCTTACAGTAATTCCCTTAGAGTCCAGTCACATCATATGAAACATATACATATGGGAAGACACAAGCTTGAAAGACAGCAATCCTTTTTGTGCATAAAGATAATCACTAGACTTATGAGCACTTTCTGATAGTTCTGGTTTTTTTTATGGCTGTACTTTCCCTGTATATGGTCATATTTGTATACATTGTACTCACACTACTTTCCTTAGGGTCCAATCACATCAAGTGATACATATACATAGGTTAAATAGCAGCTTTGAAACAGAGCAATCATTTATTTGCATGAAAATAATCAGTTAAATTATTAATTGTTTCTGCTACTACTTGTGCTTTTTTGCTAACTTCACTTTCCCTGTATATACCCATATTGGTATGTGTTCTTGTGTCTTTGTGTTTTGTCTATAGTAATGCAATTATGTAATACATGGGTTTTATTAGCTACTTATTACATATTTCACAGTACACAAAAATCTATTAAGAAAACAATTATCATTTCATTATTCAACATATTAACATTACGAATATCATATCTTCATCTTGTACACTGCACACAATGTTATGTTTCTGTATGAGTAGCTTAGTATACCAGATAGAACCCCATAATAGAATGCTATTTATATCAATGCATCGTTCAATGCACTAATTAGGATATGATATTTATTGCAATGATCCTTGACACTTGTTTCGCAACATTATAATAAGAATCCCTTGTACACATATTTCATGAAAAATGTGATGTCATCAGTGATGTCATCAATTACATTTGTGATGTCATCTTTGATGTCCTGAGTGTTAGTCTTAGCAGTGCACTGTGGTGGCGCGAGTTATGGTTGCTTAGCTTACCATAACTGGCGAATTTCAAGGGTTTTTCGGTTTTACTTGGAACCATAACGTCCTTTTGACAAAGTTTTTTCATTGAATATATATATATATATATATATATATATATATATATATATATATATATATATATATATATATATATATATATCATGGCAGTTACTAGTAAATCACAGGGTTTTTGACACATAACTAGTTGTTGCCAAAAATGAGAACAAATGGGGTTTGCAAATGGAAGCTGCCATATGTCTGCTCCAGAATCCGAAGCCAAACCTTAGACAGAGTATTCGATTTGGGACGAAAGAGAAGGGTAACTGTCAGATCCTATTTGCAGGGCACTCCCCAAGAGTGTAAACCTGATGGTGCCATTGCTGCTATATAAAGTGGATGCACTATAAGGAAGGGACAAAGCTGCTGAAACTTACCATCTGACAGCCGCAAGGACCAAACAAAGGAGATTGCATCTGGGTGGAGCAGTGTATCACTCGGGAGGCCTAAAAAAACTGACTGGGCTCTATGGTGAAGAGCTGGGGACCATCCCTGAGAGTGGAGTGAGCAGACCCCTGCCCTGTCGTTCCAGAGACTCCCGGCATGCAGCTGGCTATAAACTGAGGTTCTCTATGTAAGTAGAATTGAACCCTTTGCAACCAAAGGGTGTGGGGGCGTCTGCTGACCTTAAACCCTTTCCCACTATAGCGGGTTAGGGGGGGCAAAACTGTTTAGGTCCTTAGCCTATTTAACAAAAAAATATTAATTAAATGATTTCCCCTTGGCGGAACACCACAGGTTATTTTTGTTAAAATTTGAAATTAACAAAGCTCATTCCCGGTGTGCGCTGAAAACTATAGACTGTAATTTAATTGGGTGATCCTATTTATATCCAGTTGACCCCGACTTCTTTAGGAAGAGGGATGTCTTTAACTCTGGACTAAAAAAAATCCCTAAACTGCCAGCTTCCCACGCACAGGCCTTTAAGGGGAGGGTGTCTGAAATCCGAAATTCTCAAACCATCCCCATTTTTACTGTCCAGCTTCCCCAACACAGCTCTTTAAGTGGAGGTGGGGTCTGAAATCCCAAATTCTTAAATCATCCCAATGTTTCTGTCTGACTTACCCACACAGACCAAAGTAGGGGAGGGGTCTGAAAAACCTACTGCTAAACCACCCTGTGTTTTTTTTAAGGAAAAAGTGTGGGTGAAATCATATTTGCCATATGCATTTGTCCAGATCTGTACAAAAAACTGCTAGCCTTTTGAGCACAGAGGATAATCGAAATTGCACAGCATTGCATATGTAATTGTTTTTTTTTGTTTATTGATCAGTTTAATTGTAAAATGTGTAGAAAGTAAAGGATGGTGATTTGTGTTCTTTTCCCTATCAATTGGTTTGATTTATTTGTGTAACAAAAAGTTCATTGCTAGCCACAAAGAAGGTGGCCTCTGAGGTTTAGTGTGATTTCTATTATCTATAATTCAAACAAATAAATAAATATTTTTCCTGCATGCCGGCCTGGTTCTTGGCTCATTGGTAGCTCATGGGGAGGGATCCAAGGGGCATGATATGAACCTGAGAAAGGGCTGAATAAAAGAACTAACATTACCCGTTTATTGTGTGACACTTAGCTTGGGGAGGGAAGGCACTTTCTGTGTTGAGAGTGGCCGCTCAATAAACTGTTACAGCATGTCCACCCCTCCTTCTTTGGTCTCCCTCCTACAGAAAACGTCTATCCAGACCCTCATCTTATATAATTGGTCCCCTCGTTTCTTCCCATAACACACTTCATTTCCTGCTTGAATCTCTGGATTTACCGGCAGTAATCCCCTGAGATTACCATGGAAAAACCAACACGATTGCAATGAAACAGGCCTCTCTAGCTCTCCCAAAAGGTAAAACACCCAAGTTGGCCTTCTTTTGCCCTCTACACATGCATCCTGATGTGAAACCTCCCCTTTCCCCACCAAATATTTTTTGGAGAGATATCCCTTTCTCCATTTCCATTGGATTATTGAAGAAATTGATTGAATGGAGCAAAACAATGGAGGTTTTTCATGTTTTTATTTCTGAAAAGCAAAGCACCATGGGAGAGGTATACACGTTTTGGGGGACTGGGGGCACCCCCTGTCAATTCATTTTTTTAAAACTACTGCATGTATGTAGCCCAAACTAGAAATGGAATGAGCTGCTCGGCATTGCACCCAAATTCTTTCTTAATTTGCACAAATCCGGATATTTTCTCGGTGCACATGTTCAAATCATGTACCTTTTCTCCTTTGGGAAACGTAATCAGGTTGGTCCAAAATCAGCTGTTTTTTCAATAACTGTTAAACCTTTCTACGAATTTCCCCCACATTTTCCAGTTCGGGGGGGAGGGGGGGCATGCCAGATATATGTTTTGACAAATTTCAGTGAGTCAGAGGTTATTAGTAATAGAAAGTTTGATAAAGTCAATGGTTCATAGATTTCGCCTTAGCTATATGGTCCATAATTCATATGAATTGTGTCATCTCTTTGAAATATGCGTGCACTTTGTAGAAATGGCATCATTCCTACAAGTTGCAGATATTAACCAACAAATAGCCAAACAAAACGTGTTATTATACATAGTATATACACCTGCGTAAGGATGATGCTAAATATTATAGTCCAATCAGGCCAGCTTGGTACGCAATGGATATTTTAATACTACTTGCATGGTTTAGTGTCATGTTATCAATACATCGCATTTGCATTATTTATTTATGGGAATATGTTACACAAAAGGAAAACATACAGACAAAACTCATAACATTTCAGAAAAGTGAAAATAACAAGTAAGCAGACCTCCAATACAACAAGTAGTTCTTTCTTTTTAATGAAATTATTAAGAGGTAAAGTTAAACAATGGAAAATATGTTTGAACCAAAATTTGGCAGAAAGTGGCAATAAGGACAGTGGTATGCAATGCAGCACAAAATCTCAATGAACTGTGGTACACTGTGGACACAACCACTGACAGCTCAAAACTGCCGGTTGATGTGGTGTACACAACCTTTGCAGTCATTTGTATAATTTGCAATGTTGTTGAGAGCTGACTCTCAACCCTCCACTCTGGCAACACACCACACTGTCCAAAAGCGCCCTCTCCCCCGCCTCGATCTTCTGAGAGCCAGAATACTGCAAATCAATTCCTTGCTAAAATGGGTGACTGTCCTGCGCTATCACCCATGTCTCGGGAGGATAGCTCAGGGGCAACGTGCTGGCCTTGGTACCAAGACGACACGCAGCAACACAGGTTTGATCCCGGGGTCTCCGCTTAGAAACCCCTGGGTATTAAGCGTGTTATAAATAACCTATCATAGCATGTCATATCCCCGTACCTCGGCACAACTTAGACTAACCTGCACACACTGATGATCTTCAGCCTTGCCGAACCTCAGCACCCAACAGGACATTAGCGCACAGGGCACACAAAGCACACGTGCATCCACACACAGGCATGTATGGCAGAGAGTCCCTAGGCGTCTCCAAGAGGCAGGCCCAGATTTTCATCCTTCTAAAGTTACGTTCTGTGATCAAAGTTTAGTACAGAGATTGAAGTAAACGCAATTCGTCGAGATGCGCTATATGAAAAATGATACAAAGAATATTAAAAAAAGAAGAAAAGAAGAAGAAACGGCAACAACAATAATACAAAATGTAGAGTCTGTCTGCTGGAATGTAGTTCTCAAGAATCATTAGGTAAGGGGGCTCGTACGCTATAAACCCTTTACTAACCTGGTGGCAGAACAATACAGAGAGACAAAAGTCACCCATTTCACCCTCATGGTGCTTCTTCAGAGGTTAAAACCAAAGATGATCACCGTGGCACTATATGTATGACATCATGAATGATTATGTGATCACAAATTTTAATCCAGCGCCTTTAGTCTTTTCATGATAATTATTGTTATGTAACTGAGCAAGCACCTCCAAGTCTTTCATGTGTCCCATTTATAGTCCACAAAGGTAAACTGGCTGCCTTCCGCCTTACATATACTATATTCCTGCAGATAGCGAACCTCTGGCATCAGGACTAGGGCCCATTAGGAGAGACATGAAAGCCCTGGTTGGGGACCCATGCCAGCCTACTTTGTGGATTGATTTCACTACACCGTTCTGATTTGTATTCACCGCCGGGAGAGCTTTCAGCGGGAGAGGACCCGTGCTTGCCTTTCTGGCAGGGGATGATGGTATCATCAAAGCTCTTCTACTTGGCCTGGAAAAATCCCCAAATTTCCTCAGATAAAGAGCCCTGTGTCCCGGGGCAGTTTCGACTGAGAATGTTTTATTAAATCAGATAAAACATGTGTTGTGCAATGAGTTCCATTTACTTGAGGTTTCCTTCTCGCCGGGGAGTTTCTCATTTCTGTCTCCCAAGGGCATCGAACGAGTCCAGCAACAGGTACCCGGTGCCATTGCTACCCACGTGGGAGACCCGGTAATGTGGGTCCTTACTAATTTACTTGTTCTCTCTCTCTTTCTCTCCCGTCTCTCTCTCTTTCATCGTGTCTCTCGCTCTCCCTCCCCTTCTCCACCTCATTTTCTCTCAAACTCATTCTCTCCCTCTTACCTTTGTTTAGCACGCTCTCTCTCTCTCTCTCTTTCTCTCTCCCCCCCTCTTACATTATGGCTGTGATTTACAGAGTTTTCCAATGGGGTTTTGCCATTATAAAACACTTCTGTGAATTAGGCTTTATGTCTCTCATGCTCCCTTTCCCTTCCCTCGCTATCATTCTCTCCCTCTTACCTTTGTTTATCCCTCTCTATCTCTCTCTCTCACATTATGTCTCTCGCTCTCTTCCCTTCTCTCCCTCTTTTTCTCTCTCACTCATTCTCTCCCTCTTACCTTTGTTTCTCTCTCTCTCTCTCTCTCTCTCTCTCTCTCTCTCTTTCTCTCCCTCTCTTACCGTATGGCTGTGATTCACAGAGAGTTTTCCAAGGTTTTGCCATTATAGAACACTTCTGTGAACTAGGCCTTATGTCTCTTGTGCTCTCTTCCCTTCTCTCGCTATCATTCTATCCCTCTTACACTTGTTTATCCCTCTCTATCTCTCTCTCTCACATTATGTCTCTCACTCTCTTCCCTTCTCTCCCTCTTTTTCTCTCTCACTCATTCTCTGCCTCTTACCTTTGTTTATCTCTCTTTCACACTCTCTTTCTCTCTCTCTCTTACCTTATGGCTGTGATTCACAGAGAGTTTTCCAAGGGTTTTCCATTATAAAACACTTCTGTGAACTAGGCCTTATGTCTCTCGCTCTCTTCCCTTCTCTCCCTCTTTTTCTCTCTCACTCATTATCTGTCTCTTACCTTTGTTTATCTCTCTCTCTCTCTCTCTCTCTCTCTCTCTCTCTCTCTCTTTCTCTCCCTCTCTTACCTTATGGCTGTGATTCACAGAGAGTTTTCCAAGGTTTTGCCATTATAAAACACTTCTGTGAACTAGGCCTTATGTTTCTCGCTCTCTTCCTTTCTCTCCCTCTTTTTCTCTCTCATTCTCTCCCTCTTATCTTTACCTCTCTCGCTCTCGCTAGTCCCCCCTCTCTCTCCTCCCTAGCTTTCACTGTCTCCTGCCTGCTGCTGGTGACACACTTGGACGGCCTGGGCCCTAATGGCTTAGGTGCATTGTTTCTTCACTGCCCTGCTATTTTCTCACTCGCCAACCCCACCACTTCCCTCTCTCCCTCTCACACATTATCCTTCCCAGCTCTTTCTCTCATACCCCCTTTGCACGATGTCACAACCTCCTCCGGTTGGTTTGCTCCAGCACCACAGTCGTGCCCCTATTGGTCACGGAACGTCACCCATCAAGACTTGCTCCTTTATTTATATTTGTGCTATAATTGTGAGAAACAAATGTGACTTCACAAGGCAATGTAGCATTGTACAGTGACCTCCTAGAATCCACACCTGCATGCGTGGGTGCGCACGTGCGCGCACACTCCCACACACACTGTTGATCCAAAAGAAAACAATTTGATACCTTAATTAGGCTAATGAAGTCATTTATTTGTGAACTTTCATGGTCTTGACCACTTCCTCAGGCAGGGATGAAATTCTGCCTTTTAAAGATATTACACTATTATATCCTAAATAGCCCCTCTTCTGTGATTTCTTTTCCCTTAACTGTGCCTATCTCTGTACCTGATTTTTAGTTTACTCAGAGAGGCAAAGTACAAACTACAAATTAGGTGCACAGACAGGCAGAGATATGGAAAAAGGGAATCCAGGAGGATTCCAGGAGGTGCAAATCTAACTGGGAAGCCAGTGGCTTCTCTACAACAAGAGGTCATGGAGCAGTGAGGTACTACAACCGGGATACAATGACAAGGGTAGAATAGTATGGGGGCCCACGGACGGATTTGGACAGAGAAGTTTAAGACGGTTACAGGAAGTGCACAAGGATCGGGAGTTCATTTCATGCCCAGTCTTGATGAGTTTGTTGGTGGATCTACAACCGGGTCGGACTGGGGCATAAAATTGTCTCGGGCACCAGCGTCGGCTCAAATTGCGCTCAGGGTGTGCGGCGCACAAGCGCGCCTCCTGGCGCAGCAAATAAAGGGTGTCGTACCTCCAGTTTACATGACACTGGGGTCGAGGTGCGGCCCTTAAACACTCGTAACAAGAAGAGCAAGGGGCTGCGTTGTTGTTCGGCTTATACTTGTTCTATCAGCCAAATAACAGAACTGAGCCCCCTGCTGCTCTGAATTTATGGTGGGTTAGTGCGATTATAACCAAGAAGCCCGTGCTTCGACGCATCAGCCCCCCTCCAATGTGTGTGTGAAGGTCATGTATGGGGTTACCTGTCCTCACCAGTGTTGTCAGTATGTTTGTGAGGGCGGGGCAGGGCGGGGATGTGCATTGGAAAATCTCTCACAGGGCGCTGGCAGACCTGTCGGGCACCAAATAAAAAAGTGGCCCCATGCTTACAAATGGCAATTCATTCCTTTTGGGATGGACTGTTTGAGTAGTACCTAAGGGAGGGTGTGGGGGGTTGATAAAACGTAATGCAAATAGTACAATTGAAAGAATATTTATTAAGCAATAATGGTCAGAACTACTAGCCGCATAGTGAAGTAGCTCATCAAACTGGCCCACATTGGCCCAAAAAGTGGCCCACATTGGTCAAAAAAGTGGCCCACAATGACCAAAAGAACTCGCCCACACTAGCATTTTGCGTTGTTGGTTTGGGCATTGCCCTATTGCCCTATAGGCCAGTCCCAGCCTGTCCATTAGCTATGTTCCCATTGAAGCTGTATTCCTGTAAACTTCACGCAATCTGACCTCCCTAACGTCACTGTTGAGTCTCTGGGTTTGCGTCAGCGATTTCCTGTTAAGGACTCGGCCGACTCCCAGCCCTTGTTTCTTGCGCCTCACTATCCCCCCACCCCCTCTGTCACTATCACTGCGCATCTCCTGCGCACCAGCCCTCCAGGTGCTCCGGCGCCACCCCACCTGCTAAGGAGCGTCGCACCTCCCAGGCCATGCTCCTGGTGCTGGCGGTGGTGGATGCGTAGCGTTTTGGAGACCATTTTTCTCTGCCACTTGCCTGACCCTGGGGTGCAGTCCCAGTGCTCTGCCGGCGCAGCTGTGGAGCGCGCTGCCAAACCAGATCAATTATTTAGCGTCAAAAGGGAAGACTTAATCTGTGTGATAAAAGACTGGATTTTATCGCAGCCTTGTTCTCCTTAAAGTGATTTACACAACTTGCCTCTTGAGTTGCTTGCCTAACGCAATTGTTCACTTGTGCATTAATGGCCCTTCCTCCAGTCACTCTATTTTTAGGCTTCTTTTGTGGCCTCTGAGATTCACTGAGTCGTCTTTTTCTGTTCTCCGTTTATAATGGCGAAGAGTTAATCACTTGGGCTCACTGGGAAAGATTTCTCGTAGGACTGAACCCCCTGCGCCGCCGCCACCCCAGTAATTGTAATTGGTTATTTATAACGCGCTTAATACCGAGAGTTTTCTAAGCGCGGACCTGGGGATCGAACCCGTGTTGCTCCACATCGTCTTGCTTCCAAGGCGAGCTTGTCGACTCTGAGCTATCCTCCCGGGTCTTCGGTAAAATAGCTCGAGCCTCGGGGCCAACACCATTTTGGGCGGGATGGTGTCAAGAAACACAGGAACGTGAGAACCTCAACCAATTAAGAGCGTGTGCCGCTCCAGCGGACCTGAACGCGAGGGGCGTGGCTTTCCAATCAAAGACCTTATTTGGGACAATGAATTCCATAAAGTGGACCAGCGTTGGCCCGTCATCGTATTTGCTAGAACCCACTCATCCACCATTACAAATTCCCATCCACCATGATGAGTCCCGCCAGACTTTAGCGTCTTGCTGCTGGCATCAAAACCTGGATTATTTGTCATTTTCAAATGCACTTGACAATTTCAGGATTACTGCTAAAATGGTGGAAATTTCGAGATTTCCCACGTGTCCCTCGTCTTAAGGTAAAGCTTATAATGCTGAGATAATATCTTAACACTATACATCGTCAAATGTTTACTATATGGCTCACCCGCAACCTGATGACTTTTAGAGAACATTTCCAAACCCATGTTCAGTAATAAAACAGCCTGCAGGTACCACTGCTAGAATATTCCAAAAGCACCCAGAAGCCATTACGTTATGCAGTGGGTGCTCGCTCTATACAATTAACAAACTTTGGGCCTCATCGTGAGTTGGGCGGTGTCCCGGCTGTAATACCGCTCAACTGTAATGGGTTGGGCATTAACTGTAAATCCCATTCCCCGGGAATCTTCTGCACTAATGCAGCCGATGGTAATACAGGACGCTAAATGGGATTTTTTTCTGCGTTAATACAGCCGGTGGTAATACAGGACGCTAAATGGGATTTTTTTCTGCGTTAATACAGCCGGTGGTAATACAGGACGCTAAATGGGATTTTTTTCTGCGTTAATACAGCCGGTGGTAATACAGGACGCTAAATGTGATTTTCACCTCCAGATAAATGCTGGAGGTAAAACAGCCCATTCAGCAGCCAACTCCTGATAGGGCCAGCCCTTAAATTTGGTGATTATACCGTTACCACCGCATTTAAGGGCTACAGCCCAACTCATAATGAGGCCGATAGAAATAAAAAAAAAGTGCATCTTACCATAATTATGCTGACAATCAATTAATTAATTTCAATTAACGTTGTATAGTGCTGTTTTAATTTCTATAGTGTACTTCAGTTATTTACACAATATTGGGGTGCTTGTGCACTATTATAGAGTGTGAACCAGACCCCAAGGGCAGTCAAAGGGCAACTAGAGGCCGTTCAGCTCCACATGGGAAGGCTGGTTTCAGGTGACGGGGTGTGTAGCGCATATTCAACGGTTTCCATTGCCTGCTGTGCAGTTTGTCATAGAGGACCAGATTACCAAAACTTTCCACCAGTGAAATTGTGAATTGGCACTAGTGCAAAGTTGCCATGCTGTAAAAAAGATTAGGTGGTATTACAGACACTTTGCGCTAGTGCTTGCGCAATCAGCACGAGGGTGAACATTGCCCTACTATAAAAACATATTCTTTCAATTAATTTTTCGCCGCGTGCAACATTTGCTCTAGCCCTGGTTATTTACCCAGCTGCAAAAATGCATTTATAGACTGTTTTCTTCAACAGGGCAATTTTTGTCATTCTGCTCATTGCACTTGAATTGTTGCACGGTTTCTGTAATACTGCAGATATTCTTTCATTGCATTTTTGCACAGGGGGCATTTTTGCCCTAGCAAAAGTGTGATACTTGCATTTGTGCGACAATTAATTGAAATAATATGTTTTTGCACTAGAGCAATTTTTACCCCAGTATTTATTGCACTTCACCGGTACAAGGTTTCTCTAATATAGCAGTATTATTTACGCAATATGACCTGAGGAGGGGGCGGCATTTCCAGTCAGGTAATGCATCCGGGGCCATAGTTAGAAGCCTGAGCGAAGCGAGGGCTTTAACGAAGCCCTATGGCCATTACCTGATGGGTAATGCACCTGTCCGAGGGTCATACTGCTATTACTACCCCAGCACATCGTACCAGGGTACTAATAGCAACTTTTCTCGAGTTGAGAAACGGCACTGCAACCGTTTCTCGGCTCGAGAAAAAACAGCAAAAGAAAATGGCTGCCAGGGATCGGGCAGAAGGGACTACACGTAGTCCCTTCTTCTTTTCCATGGCGCCCATTAAAACCAATGAAAAAAAGTGAACTAAAAAAATGGCCGCCATAGTAAGGGAGAAGGGACCACATGTAGTCCCTTCTCCCTTTCCATGGTGGCCACACGGGGATGCCGTGACGTAAGGCTCGGGTGAGAGCCAATGAGCTTACTAGTAACACTAATGTATGTTAAATTCACTAAAGTACATTTTAGGTGTTACATTATGGGAGCCTGTATCTGTAGTAGAACGCCCCAATTCCCAGTTCCACCTCCGCAGCACATTGCAACATTACAGCAGACATTTGCAAGACAAAATTAGGAATTAGTGATGAAAACCATCAGGGGAGAAGCAGGTGCAGGGAAGGGGTGCGTGATGGGGAAATAGTGAGCTAATAGACCTTCAGAGGTATTTATTCCAACAACAATGTAGCTTAGAAATGCGTGCTAATGAAAGAAAGGATGTCTACTGGATGAAGTAATGCAGCGATGTGTTCATGTTTTCTCCCTGGTGACATTTTCATCAGATGGAATCCATTATAATTGATCTTGAGGGCGAATTAATGATGCCCTCATTAATAGCGCCCAAAGGAAACCTTCACAATGTAGAGATTACTGCCCCACACTGCCAATCATATAGCTCAGTGAGTTAAGGGCTTGCTTGACATATCTGCGGGCAACCCAACTCACATGCCCGAATTTCAGCGTCTTACTGGGGCGGATAACTAAGCGTCATTGCATTGTTTAATACAATCCTGGACTAATAGAATGCCTAGAGGTTATAAGAGCCCATCATATATATCTGTTTGCGTTTGTGCTATTGGGATTTATAGCGCACAGCACTGCCATGCGCATGGCCTCCAGGCGCACTGGTGGACGTGAACGAGAAGGGATGAGTGAGGTTAGTGGGGAGGGATGGACAATGCAAGGTAGTGTTGCTGATGTGTTGATGAGCGCACATGCATTTATTGTGCATTCTGTATGTATTTATTTATTTAACGGGTACCCAGCAACTGTGTGCCGATCTCCTGCTAAGTGGTCTCTGGTGGGTGTACGTACGGTTTTGTTTTCTAGATTAGCGAATAGAATACTAAATTGACTATCTCATTAAAACAAATGTAATTATATTATTTCGGAGATTTGCAGAATTCATTTTGTTTTAATAACGTTGTTTTTTTTAATTAAGTGATTGATTTTTGTTGAAAAACAACTTGTGTCAAATGTATTATATTTTGTAACACCCATTTTTTTAGCTTTTTGATTATGGCAAAAAGTTGCGATTCGTGCCGCGAGGACACATTTAGCCCCCCTACCCTCACCATATGACCCACTTTCCTTTGCAGTGTATTACCTTCGTGCAGCCCCCCCACTGGTTTTCACAGCTTGGTGAGTACTCCGTGTGGATGGGTTGTGCTTTTAGAGTGGAGTGCTGCCTTTGCTTATCTAGCCCACCGCATGATGCTCACCTTTAGACAGTCCCGTTTTAATGAACTACAGGTCCCAGAATCCTACAGGCGGTTAGTTGAAGGACTGGCGGACACGCAGACCGCGTGCAGTTGTTCCTCTTTTTAGGCGCCTCATATGTGCTAAGCCGGACTGTGCCGCTGCCGGTGCCTTCCCTGCACGCTCGGCTGTACATTATACTTACTAAGGTTTAATCGAAGAAGCGCGAAGCGGTGGAAACCGTTTACGGCGGCACCGCTGGCATTTTCTCACTTTAATGACTTTCATTGGATATTAAACAGGATTTACCAACGCGCCACTCAACCCTTACAGATTCCAGGGGCTTTGTATTGGAGGGATACAGGAGATAAACTGTCTCCAAGGCATATTCCCGTGTTTTTGGGGAGGTCGTGGAATGAAGGAAAGTTGACAAGATGAAGGGACAGGCGGGTGACAGGGCAGAAGGGAGGCGGGAAAGGAGCGAGGGAGCGGAGGTACGGGCGACTAAGCGAAGCACGGAGGAAGGGAAGGGCAAATGAAGGTAGGGGGAAAACGGAGGATGGAAAAGGGGAAAATGGAGGAAAGGAGGAGAGAACGGAAAAGGGGAGGAACGGGTGAAGGGAAGGAGGGGGCAAGAGAGGAAGGAAAGAAGGAAGGGAAGGGGGGAAGGGAGGTGAAGAAAGGGAAGGGAGGGGAAGAAAGGGAAGGGAGGGGAAGGAAGGAAGGAAAGAAGGAAGGGAAGGGGGGAAGGGAGGTGAAGAAAGGGAAGGGAGGGGAAGAAAGGGAAGGGAGGGGAAGGAAGGAAAGAAGGAAAGAAGGAAAGAAGGAAGGGGGGAAGGGGGAAGGTAGGAAGGAAGGAAGGAAGGAAGGAAGGAAGGAAGGAAGGAAGGAAGGAAGGAAGGAAGGAAGGAAGGAAGGAAGGAAGGAAGGAAGGAAGGAAGGAAGGAAGGAAGGAAGGAAGGAAGGAAGGAAGGAAGGAAGGAAGGAAGGAAGGAAGGAAGGAAGGAAGGAAGGAAGGAAGGAAGGAAGGAAGGAAGGAAGGAAGGAAGGAAGGAAGGAAGGAAGGAAGGAAGGAAGGAAGGAAGGAAGGAAGGAAGGAAGGAAAGAAAGAAAGAAGGAATAAAATATATTTCCTAAAATTAAAATATAGGAAATTGTCAAAATAATCCTGAATAGGATGCAAAATGAAGGAGCCACAGGTTGGGGGGGGGGCTAGTGATGCATTAAAGGATAGTTCCGGGACTTTTTTTTTATTGTCCCTACGGTTCGGCCATGTGTTTTTAAGCATAAATCGGTAGATCGTAGAAAACTTTCCTATGGACCTTACCCGACTTTTCGTCCATTAACGCACTCGAAATCAGCCGCCATTTTCTGATAATCCTATCATTTCCCTCCATCGCCCTGGCTCACCTGCTTTTGCGGCACTAAATCAAATCCCCCGCCCCTGAAACAGACTTCATCAAAACATTCATATTCCCCGCCTCTATCCGTGACGTGACTGTGCTGCGTAGGCAAACGCGCCCAGGCGTCTTCTACGCGATTACACACAGAACCCGGAAACCAACACAGATCAGCTCACAACACAGCGCGCCACAATTGGGAATATGAAACTGTACTTTTAAATCAAACCGCAAGATTGTAAATTTGGTAAAGTACATTTATTTGACATCAAATGTTTAGAGAATATTCAGCGATTTGCATTTTTATTTGCTCACATTCCAAAAAGTTCGTTTTGAGGCACGCGATGTTCCTTTGCTGTACACAGGGTCTTAGATCATCTCACAATACAGCGCCACAATTCGGAATATGAAACTGTGGTTTAAAAGCAAACGGCAAGATTGTCCATTTGGCAAAGTACATTTATTGGACATCAAATGTTTAGAGAATATTCTGCAATTTGCATTTTTCTTTGCTCTCGATCCAAAATAGTTCGTCTTGAGGCAAGCGATGTTCGTGTGCAGTACACATGGTGTTGGTTTACGATAAAATAAGCTCTTCGGTCGCACTGATAATCGCATGGCTGTTCCAACAACGAGGCACTAGGCCACCACAATGGTCTGTATGTTGCATCTAGCCGTTAGTACCGCGTAAGGGCATACTTGTACTTGGCGATCGTCCCATAAAATGGTCAGGGTGGTAACGCTGTTCACGCGAAGAAGCAACTGGCGGTTGAAAAAGCCATCCGCCGGTGTCTGGTACTCGTGACACATACAATAATGAAGGATGTACCTGTTTTAAAAACATAAAAAATGAAATTAGTCTCACCATCAGATCTTTATTAAAATTATTCATTTTATATATTAGGTCGGGAAATTATTTCATAGCTAGGACAGTGCAACTGGGTATTATACGTCAAGGGGGGGCTGTAGGATACTGAGACAGGGGTTGACAGGGAGGCAGTGCAGGTGGAGAGTGGAAGGGCCCAGGACCGAGGTCGCAGACAGTGGACCAGTTGTAGCAGGGGAGAGGGAGAGAGAAAGCAGAAGCAAAAAGGAAGGTTTTGAGGTGCTTCCGTAAAAGGAGATGGTTCTCCTCAAGATAGTGCGCGGTACAAAATAATATGCCACATAGAACGAACAAGTACAACTTAACCCGTCTTTAAAGCTACTGTATAGTAATTAAATTGCGGTATAAACTCATCTAAAGAGTTACTTACATTATATTTGCATTTTCCATTGTGTCTGTGTGTAGGGCAGCCCCGAAATACCACTCCTTCTATGCCGACGTTATTTCTTCGAATGAACGAACATTAAATGGCTTTCGTTTCTGAAATTATATTCATTATCGTTTCTTACGTTATTGCCCCACACCCCCAAAAAGAAGTCTTTCGGGATGGTCCAGGCCTATCAAGGTCAAATAACAATAGAACCTTATATTGAGTCGTGGGCCATTCCGGCACCCGAGAAAATAATCAAAGCAGCTGACCTTCACTTTGAACGAGCACACATTCCTAGTTAGCTACATTCAGTGCAAGGCCATCTCACAGGACTCACAGAGCAATCACTTTTATTTACACAATACATAGCTACACATATTCAATGGGCCTGCGACATGAGGAGACTCGAGAGAACAGACAATCAAATTACAATCATTTAAACCGTGATGTGTATTTCTCAATGAGCTCTTCTTTAGGTGGACATGGAACAGAGGCAATGTTGGGTGGCAATGCAGTTGTCCCCTGCACAGGTTCGTTCACAACTCCATGTATGTGCCTATCTAGGACATCAACAATAAGTCTCTCAATAAAGTCATATTGCATATCCTCAAACACTGGTTTGATAACCCATTGTTTACTTCTTTTTGTGAAGGCCTTATTGTAGCGAAGCGTCCCTAAAGTTCCGGTCGTCCTACTTTGTTGACGGCCAACATTATGGTTATGTGCCGAGATCGCTAGAAGAGTCCGATTTATCATGCCCTCCATGCCAAAATGCAATCGTTTTGGCCTGTACTTTAGGCACATATTGTGGAACACCTCCAAATCTCCTGTGTGGCAGAATTCCGTGAGTCCCCTCAAATCTCTTGTTATAGTTTTATCAAATACAATCTTTTCAATGGCTTTGTGAGTGGGTGATGAAGGAATCAACCACTTCTTCTTCCGTGCCTCCTCTGTGGACAAATGGCCATGTTCACAATTGTGGAAATGTTGGTTTGTGGTCCAGCGGTGAACGTTGCTACAGTGTAACATTACTGACCGCCATTTTTCCAGTAGAATTTCCAACGACCCTCCACATGTTTTTGAGCTCCATCAAAGATGGTTGCTGATTGACTTGGACCACTGTGAAATACCTTGCATATCTTTTTTTTTACCCGCAGCCGACATTTTTTTATTGATTGTTTTTGCAAGATGCCAAACGTCAAATTGGTGATTTATATTTTTGTACTCTTCTCTCATTGTCTTGGCAATTGAAACGTAACTGTCCGTGGCTATCAGGTCGATCGCCATTCCCCGCGATTGTAGTTCTTGCAATGATGCTACAAAGCCAACTTTCTCCATGGCCACTGAGGATGTACTTTGTGACACCTGCACGACCACTGAACTCACAATTTTCTTACTTTCCATGTCCTGAAAGTGGTAGGTGCAGTACTTGGCTGAAAATCCTGGGCTGTCGCACTGTCCATCACCGGCTAGCCTGAACCGTTTGCCCGCAAATGTACTATCAATAGACATTTTTTCCATTCTCCAAGCTTCGCTAATGGCTGGAAATAGATAATCGGTTTGGTATTTGTAGAACTGAGTTTTCGCAATGAAATGGATTCCGACAAACTGAAAGAAAGACTCTAACTTTTTAAAACTTGAACCACTAAAAAGTGCAGCCGCTGCACAAAGTAGATTGCCTGCTGGCAGTTGCCCCAGCATGGGTTGTGCAGACCATGAGAAAGGATGATATTTTGTACAGGTGGCATGTATTTTAAGGTTAGTGCCTCGAATTGCACGAGTCACATTAATCAATGGCTCCCCACATACTTCCCCACCAACCGAATGCCCACATTTCATCCGAATAATAATATCAATCAAATAACTGTCGAATACAATGAATTTGGCCTCTTTCCTTATACTGTCACTCTGCATCCCAGCTGGTTCGGCCTGTAACGTTGAGGACATGTCACTCACATGAAAGGTAGAATCTCTGATATCGTCTTCCGCTATGTTCAGTGATATTGATGGTGTTTCATTGTCGTCCACTTCATTCTCTTCCATTGCAACATCTGTTCCTTCTCCGGCGATGGGTGAATAAAACAATTTCTTCAACTTTCTCGCGGTCTTAGTTTTTGCGGGTGTGGATTCTGTGAATTGATCTCCGACTGCATCCGAACTACCAGGAGGACATTCACTATCAATGGCTGGATGTGGTATAGCTCCGTTGTCAATCACTTCATATTCTTCCCATTGGCACGATGCATCTCCAGTCTCAAGTCCCTGCCAAAAGGTTTGACAAGCAACATCTCTCGTTCGCTTCACTGTCTGTGTAGATCTAGTTCGTACACCCACTCGCAACTAGAGGACAGATTGGAAAAGGGATGTTCAGTTTAAACACAACTTACAGTATTGAACTATTAACATTGAAAAACAACATAATATAGTGACCAGGACACTAACCTTCTTTTGCTTTCTTTTCTTTGAAACTTTCTTGCCTCGAACTTCAACATCTGGACGCTGTTGCTCCGACTCGTGTGTGCATGTCTCCACTTCCTCTCGCGCTGCAACGACTATACTTTCATGATAAGCACATCCATCACTCACTGACGCTCCATCGACTCCCTGAAACATAGAACTTTCATTAGTATGTATAATAATATTGAAAACACAAAATGTACTTGGGGACCAATACCCATACGTACATCTCAATAGCAAAACACGAATGAACGCTTTGTGTAGAACATTCAAACGACAATTATTCACGCATTGTTGATCTAGTTAGATGGAACTGTCAAGATCCATACCTCGGGCTCCTCATAGACTTCCATTGATGATATTATTGAAGATGATGCTTCAATAACTCCCTGAAACACAGTAATTGCATTAGTATGGTTTTCTATTTTGTTAAAAAGAACATACACTTTGTGCGGGCGTCAACGGCTCATCTAAATAGACCTGCACAAATGATCAGTTGTCTAAAATAAATAATGGATATCTAAATATGATTCGATTTGCTCGATCGTTGGAAGTGTCACCACCCAGATATCTGCATCAACTACTAGGGGTGATGTTCTTGTAGAAGAAGCTCCACCATCTCCCTGAAACATAGTACTTGCGTTAATAAAGAAGGAAGTATAGCGGATGTAATCACGTCATATGATTTCGCTTGATCGAACTGTCAGTATCCATACCTCGAAATGCATAAGAACATCAAGGGACGATGTAACTGCGGTGCACACTTCTGCAAGCTGTTGCGCCGACCCGTAACTGCATGCTCCCCCTTCTTCTTGGACTAATGCTCCATCGACTCCCTGAAACATAGGACTTTCATTAGTAATGAACACAATATTGAAAAAAGAAGACACATAGGAGGGCGACGACAGAAGGACATATCAATGGCTAAAAACGAAAGAAACATTGTGTGTAACAATCACGCTACAAGAATGCAAGATCTGATGATCTCCATCGATGGAACTGTCCGGAAACGTACCTCGAGCATCTGAGTGACATCAACGGTTGTCGTCAATACGTTGGACTCCTCAGCATCTCCCTGAAAGACAGTACTTGCATTATTTTGGATAACAATAATTATAACTGAAAACAAAGACTAGAGGACGAGTACAAGGGTGTAACATTAGGTAAAATAATCACACGATAAATTAAAACTATTGATTTACATGCCTAAAACAAGTCAGTGGCAGAATAGCTAAGTAAGATTACCCGATAGGCGCTTGAAGTGGCTGATG
Source organism: Ambystoma mexicanum (assembly GCF_040938575.1). Classification (NCBI taxonomy): domain Eukaryota; kingdom Metazoa; phylum Chordata; class Amphibia; order Caudata; family Ambystomatidae; genus Ambystoma; species Ambystoma mexicanum. Next base: position 1,330,547,733 of record NC_090931.1, read on the forward strand.
ACTGCAATAACGACACGGATGGAGAATCTTCCGCCTTCATATTGAGTGGATACATAAATGGGAAAATTATTGTTAGCTAATGCTACACACTACCGCAAGGCCGAGAGATAAATACGTAAACTTGACTCACCAGTGGAGGGATGTGGACGAATAGAGTGGGAATAGCGGTTGAGAGCAATTTTCGCCTCGCTCGCGGTGTGTTCTTCTTTATTAGCAATGATGTGGAGTACATGTCTGAGCTAAAGTGCCCGCTGCAGATGCGGTATCGATCACCCCTCTTGTCCGCAAAGACTTCTAGGACTCTACTTTCAAGCTCAGACGGTGGATATCCGCAATATCGGACCCATTCTCTTATCTGATCTATTGTCTTAGGGAAAACATGCATTATAGTACCTTCAGATTTATTATGGGTCTTCGAAGGGCAACCGCCAATGGAACAGGCAGGCATTGTGGAAAGTTCTGAAAAGTAAAGATCAACAATTCTCTATGAATACCAATGTGTTAAAAAATTAAATGACACATAAAAGGTTCAATGCAAGGTTCGTTTTGGTTCTTGGAAATATACACGTTATTCACATGCGGATAAGTATTTGAATAACTTTAAAAAAATAGAAAGATAATTTGACTAAACTCAGAACATGTGACTAGTTCCTTGCATGTACTGTCTTGAACGAAAAGAAATTGGACGCAAAATGATTATGGTACATGGCCTTACCTTGACGAACAAACAGTTAGATGCAGGGATCAGAGTAGTTTCTTGTCGTAGAACAGGGAGCAGTTCACAGGTTGCAAACTGACGAGTTTCCTCGAAGTGGTCACGGAAGTTCACAGAGACGAAGAGCAGATAACCAGCACCTTCGCGGGTTGACTAGCAAAGCGCAAAGAAGTTCTCATTAGAATATGAAGTGGGTTATAAAGAATTCGAAACAGGGGTGTGTTTGTGAATGAATGACGTGTATATGTCGTGGCATTATGCGGTTTGCAGGGGGCCGTCCAGCGTGAGGGGGGATGCTTGGCAGGAGACACGGGGTCTGGAGGTAGACATGGGAATAACAACCCATGCTCTATAGACCACTTTGAAGTGTACATGGTCTTTGGCACCTCTTGGCCTTTATCGCTCCCTGACAGCTCCACTTGCCAGCACAAGTACCCCGGTGCGAACTGCCTTTGATAGGGCTAGGGGGGGTGGATTGGGGCGGTGGTCGTGCAGACAAGACACAGGAAGACTCGTGAATGGAGACACACTTATGTGGATTGCAGGGGGCCATGCAGCGTGAGGGGGGATGCTTGGCAGGAGACACGGGGTCTGGAGGTAGACATGGGAACAACAACCCATGCTCTATAGACCACTTTGAAGTGTACATGGTCTTTGGCACCTCTTGGCCTTTATCGCTCCCTGACAGCTCCACTTGCCAGCACAAGTACCCCGGTGCGAACTGCCTTTGATAGGGTGGGGGGGTGGATTGGGGCGGTGGTCGTGCAGACAAGACACAGGAAGACTCGTGAATGGAGACACACTTATGTGGATTGCAGGGGGCCGTCCAGCGTGAGGGGGATGCTTGGCAGGAGACATGGGGTCTGGAGGTAGACATGGGAACAACAACCCATGCTCTATAGACCACTTTGAAGTGTACATGGTCTTTGGCACCTCTTGGCCTTTATCGCTCCCTGACAGCTCCACTTGCCAGCACAAGTACCCCGGTGCGAACTGCCTTTGATAGGGCGGGGGTGTGGATTGGGGCGGTGGTCGTGCAGACAAGACACAGGAAGACTCGTGAATGGAGACACACTTATGTGGATTGCAGGGGGCCGTCCAGCGTGAGGGGGGATGCTTGGCAGGAGACACGGGGTCTGGAGGTGGACATGGGAACAACAACCCATGCTCTATAGACCACTTTGAAGTGTACATGGTCTTTGGCACCTCTTGGCCTTTATCGCTCCCTGACAGCTCCACTTGCCAGCACAAGTACCCCGGTGCGAACTGCCTTTGATAGGGCGGGGGGGGGTGGATTGGGGCGGTGGTCGTGCAGACAAGACTCGTTTGCTGCAGGGCCTCACCAAGGAGAGGCCATCTAACTGCATGTAAGAGGCAGGCTGCAGGATCTAGTACATGGAAGGCAGGGGTGTGAGTTTATAAATACCTCACCCTCCCAGGAGAATATATGGGTGCAGTTCACCCTGGAGACCCTGGATGCCTAGGCAGTTAGTCAGCAGCAGGCTGGCCTGTGGTGGCAAGGCGGCACGGGCCAGAGGGGGTCATATCTGTACCCGGTGCCCAAAAGGATGATTTATTATGATCAACCATATGGATTATTTACCTATAACCATGTTTTGTATCAATAAAATCCAACGGCCTTCCTTTTATTGCCAACGCTTGAACAAAGTGGTGTGGTAAGTATTTTTGGGGGAGGAGGCAAGGCCGGGAGGCTTGATGCCAACCCGCAAAATAACATATGTATGTCTGCTGCATATGGGTTCAACGGTTATGTGGATTGAAGGTGGGCGGCCAGCGTGAGGGAGGATGCTGGCCGGAGACATGTGGTGTGACAAGACAAGGCACAGGAAGACTATTCAATGGAGACACACTAGATTCATTTAAAAAATCAAAACAACCATTGTTAAAATATATGTTGGGTTTTATTTTAGATCTTAATTTCAATTGAACATAAATAATAAACATTACACATTGTAAAGTTCCGGTTGCAGCACATCCAGGGAAAATCCGCGGTATTGTCCACTGTCGCTGGGGAAATGTTGTCTAATGGCAAGTACCGCACAGGCAGGTATTACTCTCCTAACGCGGTGTCCGAGCCTCCCGTGAAGCCACCAAGTGAAGCAACGATAGGCCACCAGCCTGTACCACCTGTGAAAATGAAAGATGCAAACTGTATTAAAATGACAAAACTTTCTTATCACTGTCGATTCAGGTAAAAAATGTCATTCTGCTTTAATTCTATCTAGAAAATGCACAATATGGAACCAATTTACATGCATTCGAATGATATGTAGATGTAATTTTATATGTGGGAGACGACCATGAAATAGTAGTGGCATCACTGACATCACAACCAGAGTATACTTACTCGTTACTCAGATTACGCGGACGAACAGTGCCACGAAGTTCGTGCATAAGCACCATCATCATCCTCAACACGGTCCGTGAGAGGCAGGCTTCCCTGAACTCTGGCAGCTCGGTGATGCATTGCGGACTTGGCTCGCCTTCCGAAATGTAGGCCAAGCACCCGGAATTTTCACGGCAGCAGCAGTTCTCCTCCTCAGTTGGCATTAGCTCGCACCGATTGCACGTGCACCAGGTGGAGACGCCGTCCATGCGACATGGTCCAGGCTCTTCATCCGTTGACTGGTCCTCCCAACTGCCGTCCGAATCCCCATCGTTTTCGCATGCTTGCCTTTCCAGTAGTTCTTGCTCGGTGTACTCGGGCTCGTACATATACGGCATTATTGTAGCCATTGTGTGGTAAAGAAAGTAAAATAATTTACAGAGATGGTACAGGTGTTCATAAGGCCTAGAAGCGGCGAAGGTAGCTGACCAGAGCACAGAAACGAGTCACAGAATACTCAAAGTAACACAGAGAGAGTAATGGAATCGAAAATCTGCTGCTGTGTGTTGTGAAACGGTGTGTTTATACTTATTGAGGAAAGAGGCGTCCTGCCATTTCCATGGCGACACTTCATTAGCTGAGGCGCAGCGATTGTTGACACGAAACGTGCTTTGGCGTTGGGAAATGGGCGGTACGCGTCTGCTGATGTCAGGCTCAGGGGCGGGGGATTTGATTTAGTGCCGCAAAAGCAGGTGAGCCAGGGCGATGGGGGGAAATGATAGGATTATCAGAAAATGGCGGCTGATTTCGAGTGCGTTAATGGACGAAAAGTCGGGTAAGGTCCATAGGAAAGTTTTCTACGATCTACCGATTTATGCTTAAAAACACATGGCCGAACCGTAGGGACAATAATAAAAAAGTCCCGGAACTATCCTTTAATGCTTCAGCAACGCCCTTCCTCAAAAACACCATCCCCATGCAGAGGAATATTATGAAAATCCTGATATTCTGGAGTCGCTTCGTCTAAACATTACCGGTGAGTGACCCGCCTCTAACTTCTACTTGCTGTCCAAGCAGGGGACGGAGAAACATGGTGGCACTCGTGTTTCCAGCTCCAGAGCTTCTCACGGCGAGTCAACCTGCTGCCTAAGCGTGAAGGAGTGAGTGAACACTCCAGAAGGCCAGGGTTCCACAGCGTGGGACAATCAACGGCAAAGTGGGGCGTCAGTTTTGAAGGCGTAGAACACTTGCGGGACTATCTTTTGATATTGCAACACAGTGTAGGTATTGGGTTCAAAAGGATATGTCCACCTAACGGGGGGCTATGCACAGGCTGTCCTCAATGCTGGAAGACTCACCTCAAAACATAATCAATTCCTTGCACCTCGCCTTTCTCTTCAATCCCTATATCCTCTGCCATCTTCGTTGCCTACTCCAATATGGCCCCTGCCATCCCCAAGAAAGCTACTGTAGAGCTCAACAATCCCTCCGGCTGCAGACCTGTCTCTCCTCTGCCCCAGCGCTCCAAAATGCTGGAGTCAATCGTATTGAATGGTATACTCAAATACCTTGAGGACCACTCCCTTCATGATACCCCTCTAATCTGGATTCAGGAGTGAAAACTTAATGGAAACATCCCTCACCTGTGTCTCCAACACACTACCCACAGTCCACCACTCACATCTCCCCCACTCTAATTCTTAATCTCTCCACAGCCTTTGACACTGTTGATTACGCCTCCCTCCTTGACGCCCTCGCTTCCCTCGGCTTTAATGGCACCTCACTTAAATGGTTGCCTGCTACCTCACTTACTACTCGTTTTCCGTCTCTTGGAATGCCAACATCTCTCCTGCCACTCCCCTTACCTCAGGACATTCCTCTAGGATCGGCCCTTTACCCACTCCAGTTGGATCTGGGTTGTCTGCCCGCAAACGTTTTGTTCGCGAGTGGACTGCCCGCAGTGTAACTGCTCAGGGCCCTCTTTTCACCGTTCAATAAAAACAGGGGCCCGAGCAATTTTTGGTCCCTGCCGCTAATTTTAAGGAGGTGGGGGACACCCTGCAACCCTCACGGCCAAAGATACCGAACATAGTTAGCACGGGACACCCCCGCTCTTAATGTTTGGTATATTCAGACCAAAATTGAACGCACAAATTCGAACTAATGGTAGTGACCGAATTCTGTCAAATCTACCATTCGTTCCCATTTTTGCGATCAATTTGGGCAATACCCTCCTGTTCATCTGTTACACTGCTTCCCAGGCCAAACACGTTCCCTACTTTGCCCTTTGAGAACCCCTCTTTGCTGATGTCACCCAGACCACCTTATGCTTTCCACATTTCACTCCTGATATTTCACAAAGCATCACCAGCTGCCTCATGTTCATGCTCCACTGGAATGCATTGTGCAGCCTGATGAGTGACTCCTCCAAAACTGCAATCATATTCCTCTCTGCCTCCAATGCCTATCTCCCATCTTCCATCTCCTTCCCACGTGACATCCTCCTTCCTTTGCTAAAGCCTGGGGGCTCTCAATCTTGGGGTCGTTTTTCGATAGTAGCGGCCCTAAGCTAAAACAGTTAATTACAGCCACTGCCCCAGCTGCTGGAATGAATCTTCTCAACATCAGACAAATGTGCCTCCAAAGACACAGCCAAAAGACTAATCTCTGTTCTCGTACTCAGTAAACCTGACTATTCCTCTAGCCTCCACCTTGGTCTCTCCCTCTAATCCTTCTCTCCTATTAATAGTCTGAACCTTGCCACCCAACCTTCCAAAACCTACCCTATTCCTGCCTCACCTCTGCCCACCGCCGCCATACCAGCTAACCGACAATGCAGAATTGGGCTCTCTTCAAACGACTCTTCTCGTCTAGAAATGCCTCCATGGTCATGCCCTCTACTTTGCTGACTTCAGTTCCCTGTACTCCCCACACAAACCATACACTCCTCCTCCCTCCTTCACCTCTCTGTTCCCTGCCCCAGCCCCCCTCCCACACTACTGCTCCTTCTCCTTCCTTGCTCCACTCCACTAGAATGCACTCACCCTGGATGTCAAAACTACTGCATCTCCTGAACGCTTCATTTAAAAACCCAAGCTCCAGCTTCTGTCTAGTGAAGGAGCTTCCCTCACACACTCTCGGAATAAACCGCTCCAATGCAGATTAGCCCCAACGCAAGTCTTTTGCTCCAGAAAATTGCCTAGGACTAAGCCTAAAACCATTTTCTGGAGCAATAGGCTTGCACCTGGGCACACGTGCATGCTCACAATGCCTTGATGATGTTGTTATGAACTGGTGGGTCAGTTCCAGTGCTGAGAACTAGGTGGCGCTGTGGCGTGTGTGACTTGGCTCAAATGGATTACTATATCACATTGTCCATGTGCAATGTTTCTGCATCCTTTTACCTGTCCCTCATCAACCAGATACCCATCTCCAGATGCCCCCATGATAGTGTAACGCTACGCACCCCAGGACTGCCTCTGTCTCCTGCACGCTTTCCTAAGTGTGTTATTTCTTGTCAAAAAGACACCTTAACCTCAAATAAATACAAAATACAAATGCGAGAGTGTGTAACCTCATTGTTCAAGCCAAATGGGATGTTTCACAGCTGTGTTGTGATGCACAAGAGGGGTTTAGACACCCGGGACAGCTCAAATCACTACACACCACCAAATCTTGGTATTGGGTAATAAAATCGTAGCAAAAATGTTGCGTTAAAAAAAAAATCACAGCAAAAATGCTGTGGTTTGACCCGCTAAAAGTGTATCCCATTATACCATTTAAGGGGAGTGGAGGTTGCAGGGGTGCCCCCCACATCCTTTACATGATTGTGGCGGCAAAACCACAGCATTTTTGCCACAATATTTTGTATTCACTGCCATTTTTGCCGCAATTATAAGACATGGAACCAACAACTACAAATGTGTCTAGGTGTCTTAAGACCATGCCTTGCGAAAACTTCAAGGTGAAAGATGTTTTTCTTTATGGGACTACAAAGAAGTACACGGTACCAACAAGCAAGTGAGGGTAGGTGGTTCACAAGGTAGCCCTGCCAGAAGAGGCCTGCAGGGGAGTTCCCTGAAGACAGTATTCCAATTGGTGTCACATGACAATGTTTCAGATCCCCGTTAGGCAGAGAGAGTCCTTGTCTTCTCTCAATCAAGGTGTCAATCAAGGTGACATCTGGTAACAGGAAGGAATCATCTGACCTCTAGAGGATGGGAAGCAGCATGCTAGTCATCACCAGATGGCCAAGAGCCAATGGCAGGTTCTGACATGACATTGAGCATGTTGGCAGTTCAAGTCTATATAAAGACACTCCAGGCTCTGGACGCAGTGTGAGAACTCCCAAGCTACTCCAGATCAGTGAAAAAGTGTACAGCTAAGAGGGAGCCCCCTGTATTGTGAACATGGTCAGATCACACAAATAAGACACCAAATCAGATCAAAACTTCTCTGAAGGGAGCATGATTAATTCAAGGGATTTTCCATTTGCACATTCCCCCACTGCAGCCCACTGCATTTGAGTTCCCTAGAGCAATGGATGGGAGTAGCATATTGGGAAGTGGACATTCTTCTCAACCATTGCAGGTGTTATTTCCATTAGAATAATATTCAATGTTGTTAATTTCCCCTTCGTGCTTTTCAGAGTAGCATCAAAAAGTGATCATTAAAAGGTGTGAAATGTTGCATTGACATGGCTTGTGGAATCTCCATGCAAACTAACTCCACCGGCTACGATGAACTATGTCACGTGCACTTTGTGAGGTCTTCCTCCAATTTCCTGGTATTCATGCATACAACATTCTTGACTTGCAATGGATGCTTTCTCAGAGCCTTTCAAAGCAAAGGGGAAAGCACATCAAAACCAGTCCTGCAGTGGGGCTTTTACAGCATGAATTCAATACTCTGACCTTATTCCTCCCAAAAGAATTATGCATAGCTCAGCGGTAACGTGCTAGCCTTGGAAGCAGGACCACACGGAGCAACACAGGTTCGATTCCCGGGTCCGTGCTTAGAAACCTTGGGGTATTAAGCAGGTTATAAATAACCAATCATATCACAATTCACCTTTCATCATATAATCACCAAAAACAGCTCAGGAGTGAATGCATTGTTGGATGAGAGATGTGTGTACATTCCTGAACACAGTGTCAAGAGGGGTGCATGCATCAAGTTGAATCACAGAAAAATACTGCAGGTACTATGCTGCAAGGATAGGATTTAGTCAAGCCCATGACAAGAAAAAACATATTTGGGGTCCTGGCCGAAGCATAAACTCGTCTCATAGCTAAACCCCTATTTCAAACATATTGATCCTGTCAGGTGAGCCTCTGACAGACCAATTAAGCATGGCAAGTTGCAAAACATGGTAATAATTAGGAAACAGTGTATTTAAAGTGCAGCCACATATTGTCCTGTGACCCCATGCCGCTAAGATGCTGCAGAAGTTGATAATCGTTGGCCACAGTCCCCCTCATGGTATGCCACACTCTCCCTAACGGTATGCCACAGTCTCCCTTACGGTATGCCACAGTCCCTCTCATGGTATGCCACACTCTCCCTCACGGTATGCCAGACTCTCCCTCACAGTATGCCACAGTCCCCCTCACTGTATGCCACACTCTCCGTAACAGTATGCTACAGTCCCCCTCACAATATGCCACAGTCCCCCTCACTGTATGCCATAGTTTCCCTCACGGTATGCCACAGTCCACCTCACGGTATGCCACACTCTCACTCCGGGTATGCCACAGTCCACATCACAGTATGCCACAGTCTCCCTCACAGTATGCCACAGTCCCCCTCACTGTATGCCATAGTTTCCCTCCCGGTATGCCACAGTCCCCCTCACTGTATGCCACAGTCCCCCTCACTGTATGCCATAGATTCCCTCATGGTATGCCACAGTCCCCCTCACGGTATGCCACACTCTCCCTCAGTATATGCCACACTCTACCTCACAGTATGCCACAGTCTCCCTCACAGTATGCCACAGTCTCCCTCACAGTTTCACTCACGGTATGCCACAGACCCCCCTCACAGTATGCCACATTCTCCCTCACAGTATGCCACAGTCCACCTCATGGTTTGCAACTGAAGTGGGAGAATGGAACAAAAGGCTCCCACCAATCCCCTCACACCCCTGGCCTAGAGGATCGTGGCCCAGACACCCGCCACGAGAGGAGTTTGCCTATCTACCAGACGACCAAATACCCTGGTACAGGAACATACGGATGTGCCCACCAGCCTGCCCACCAGCCTGCCCTGCCCATGCCGACACCTGCGGCATGGATGAACTCGACTGAACCATTCAACAGTAAATGAACACATCGTTAGAGATGCCATGACGACCTAGACAACGGTCAGCACATCCGTGCAAACATGCACACTGGACACTCCCACACCAATCCACACGAAGAACACATTCAGTGCTATGACGTAGGTGACGGACACACCCACTGACGCGCATCTTTATTATTTTTCACATAGGTTTTTCAAAATGCAGAAACGCAAGACGCACAACAAACTCATCTAAAATGCTTGCTGACGCTCCTCCTACCCCATGCATTGCAATGAGAAATATAACGAAGACCCGATACTGGGGATAAAGCGATGTGATACCATAACCTAAAGCGCTGTGCATCAAACGTCCCCACCTATGCACCAGGCCCAAGTAGGCCGCAAGTAAGAGCCTCCATGAACATTGAACGAGCAAGAGTACAATTGCTGACCCTGCAGAAAGAGCCCGGCGAGAACAGACAGTCAAGGGCACAATGTTGCAAACTCGCATGCCACAAGCCAAAGCCAAGATCACACCTGCAAACTAAGCCAGACACACAATGGAAGATGCAATATTAAATGTGCAGAATTCTGCCCCAACCACGGTCTCTCCTCACGTGACCAAGCCGAACCTGACAGGGTGCCAGGCCCAGGAGGAGGGAGGTGCCTGGATACCACGGTTTTAGACACAGGCAGCAACAATTAAGCGACTCAGTGGACATCTGCGGCAGTGGGAGTAGTCTGCCCTCCAGCATATGAACAAATCCTCGCATTGTCTGCACATACCCATAGTTATACATTGTTGCAAATGACAGGTGCACCGCGAGCTGGGAACAGCGATGGTCCCAGACTGGGGGGCTCGCGAGTGGACCAATCAGAACATGGGGCTCTTATCACTGACGCCATTAACATTAGCCAATCCTCAGGGGTCTTCATGTAACAATTTTCATGTATCTAATTGAAGGGGCAACCCAAGTATACCACCTGACTGACCCTCAACCACTAACAACGTTCTCTATACGTATGCTATACTAACCCTACCACTCGAGGAACCAATCCAGAGTGGCGATAGGTTTTTTGCTAACTTTCCCAGGTGACGCAAGTAGCGCGTCATACTAAGGTAAAAAGGGCCTGCGAGCCCCACAGAGAGAGAGAGTATCAGGACGGACGCGTACGATCCTTGACCCATCCCTGCCGTTTTGTTTAATAAACACCAGAATCACCTTGCTTCTTGCGTGTGCCTCATACTCATTTTTGGGATACACTGGAGGAGTTGGGGTCTCCCTGCCCGGAGTTCCGCGGACGGCCCAGCCGACCCCGGGAGAATTTCCCCCCGACACAACAATCTCCTTCATGGTTTGCCACACTCTCCTTCACGGTTTGCCACACTCTCCTTCACGGTATGCCACACTCTCCCTCACGGTATACCACAGTCCACCTTAAGGTTTGCCACACTCTCCTTCACTGGATGCCACAGTGTCCCTCATGGTATGCCACAGTCTCCCTCATGGTTTGCAACACTCTCCTTTGCGGTATGCCACAGTCCCCCTCGCGGTATGCCACAGTCTCCCTCATGGTATGCCACAGTCTCCCTCACGGTTTGCAACAGTCTCCCTCACGGTATGCCACAGTCCCCCTCGCGGTATGCCAGTCTCCCTCATGATATGCCACAGTCTCCCTCATGGTTTGCAACACTTTCCCTCTCGGCATGCCACAGTCCCCCTCATGGTATGCAACAGTCTCTCTCATGGTATGCCACAGTCTCCCTCACGGTTTGCGACACTCTCCCTCATGGTATGCCACAGTCAACCACACGGGATGCCAAGATGGAAGCAGTTCGATCTGCCAGCTGGTTGCCAGGCGTAATCAGTTCCAGAAAGCATGATTTCCAACCCCCAGTGTGTTCCCGGGCATAGGATGGTGGCTGGTTTGGTCCCTGCATCGTAGGCTTTCTTACGACATTTTGTCAGAAGGGCTGTTTCAAAAGAGGGGACGTAAGGAAGGGCCCCGATATGGGATGCAGGACTTCTACTGGAGCAAGACCTGCATTCTCATGCATTTGCGTCCATGTTTCTTCCCCCTTGATATGCCATGTTGGCCAGCCTGATTGGAAGATGAATCTTGGGGTGTTATGTGTGGCTGGCTTCAGCATTTATCCTGGCTCTTCCTGCAAAGTCTTGTCAACTGTTGACATAGTCTTTGATTGGAGCCCTTTCTCCTTCAAAGCTGGTGTGGCATTGGCTGACCTCCTCAGATCAATGCTAAACTTGGCAGCCCTTTTCTTCATCTTCTGTACTTTCTGTATCTCTTTCTGGTGCTTTAGCGTAAGTCCAGTTAAGTTTCAGTAGAGTAACAGGCACTGTCACAGTGCCACTGGGAACTCCACACAGGGATTGATCGGGGGTTGCAACAAGATCCTCCTGAGACAGTCGAGTCTGCACTGCTGACTGTTGTCACGCCGCTGTCACAGAGCCATCCGAGACACCGTGACCAGCATTCCAGATCCGCCAACCAGCACCTAGACAACGATTATTAGCCTGAGCCGCCGCGCCGGACAGCCTGCAGATGTCCTTCCAGCCTCGCTTACCGAACTGCCTGCTGGCTGGTACCCGCAGCTGTCTTCCGCCACTAACTCTGTCTCTGTCTAATGGGCTGCAAAGCACCCTGGAACCGCCTCAACCCTGTTGAACATCAAGAAGTTCTTCAGCACCAGGTACACTGTGGTTCTGCCCCCCTCGTCCGTCTCCGAAGGCCCCTACAAACAGTTAAGACCCTTGGGTGCTTGGACCGCAATAACCTTGAACAGTAAGATTTATTGCTTTACCAACTACCCTCCTGTCAGCATCCAGAGTGCATCCCTTTCCTTTGTGAAACTGTCTGTCCTCTGTGTTCCTTTAAAGTGTGGGTTGTAATTGCAGTGTGCTAGAACTGTCTGTTGTAGTAATAATAAAGTAAATATTTGTATACAACCTTGACTGGACAGTCCCTTTCATAATTGGGTAATAATTACATTTCCGTTGCGTTGTGGAGATAAGCCTGCCATTCCGTCCACGTTACCAAACATTGGACAAGGAGGTCCTATAATTTACTTGTATTCCAATTTGTTCGGATCCCTTCTGGTATACTAGAGGTGTGGGGTTGATTGATGGTTTAGAAACCGATATTCATCCCTGGAGCAATGGTGCCCCGCAAGGTGATTCATCGCAGGAACATACTCCCCAAATGTTTCTACTGTACCAGACAGGATTACTACAGTGCTGCTTAAACCAATCTCCTGGGGAAGTCAGCCGGGTGCACTGCTAAACTCACAGAACCACTCTTAAATGCATCCTGGGAGTCACTGCTCTGATCAAATCATAATGACACTGGTCACTCTGCACTGGGGCCGGCCGCGCTTCACTCACAAGACCCTGCATGGAAGTGGCTGGAAATATATCAGATATATGCCCATCTGCAGGTGAAACAATGTCGGCTGCATCAGAATACACTGCTGTGTTATTTGTGACCACCTTCAATCCCTCCCATCGCCCTGGGGCACCAGCTGGTGGATTTCTGTGCCACAAGCGGATTTCTGTTGTCAGTCTTCCTTTGGTAGGGTACCCCAGTTTCCCCTGCCTCGCATTCTGCCCAAGCTGTTCATCTCCCCACTTATCCTACTACAGACATCTCGCCGATCCTATGGCGGGCATGTTCCTGGCTCACCATGCGCTCCTTATGCTTCCAACCACCATTTCAGCTTCCCCCGAAAATTCCGTAAAAATCTCAAACCACCCAATGCTCTTCTGTTCGACAAGATTTCTAGTCAGTGCATGTTTTCAGGTGTATTGGTGTGTTCTGCATTGTGTGTCCAGACTCTTACAGCCCCCTATGAGGAATCGAACCGGTGTCCTGGCTTCATAGCTCGCTGAGCTATGCTTCCGAGACATCTTTGAAAGCCGCTTTTCAGGGACATGCACCATGTGGAGGCACATCCTTTCTGTGGCGTTCTGTTATGTTAATCACCATCATAGTATCGACCAGCTTTGACGCAACGTGTTACTGGACCTCAGGCCTTAGCAATACCAGCCGACCTGGAACATGAGATCATCCTTCCAAGCCCACCGAGCAAATATTCTGGCCAAATATAAGACAGCTGTCAGGAGATCCCTACAGCAGAGCTCTGCAACTTGTGGATCTGCAAATGTTTTGCACTATGGCTCCAATGATCCACCACCATGGATCATGATGGCAAAGGCTGATGGGAGTTGTAGTCCAAACTCTGAAAGTTCTTCTCCTTTCAACCTCATGTTTGAAAACAGGATTCTGAAGTTCCACAGGATCCTGAAATCGAATTGACTAAATAGGGCAAATGGGTTGTGAGCACCTTGAAAATCAGAAGACTCCTACTCCCTTAAACCCTGGGCACCCAACCTTGAACTGATGTCTGTGATGCACTGACTTGTACCTCACCACTGAGGCCTGACCCTTTCCCTCCGCTCCTTTCCTACAGTGCCCAGAAGTGTTTTCTAAAGTGGCATGACCACGTAAAAAAAAACCTCCCAAATAATACATGCCTAAAATACATTCCTGATTGATTGGTTGTAATGTGTGATACTGGAAACCGGTGTCCACTGGCTGTGGAACACTCGCGTCCCCTGCACTCCTTGGGTAAGTGTATAACAATCAATGTTGGTGGGTGTTTACCCATATCCTTGCAGCTAATATTCGATCTCACACAGTTTTATATACAGAATGTGTTATTTCAAAAAACATTTTTCAAAAATCAATTTTTGTGACAATCAATAAAGTACATGTACATCATAACATGATATCCTCAATTTCATAAATTCAACAGAACTATGCGCTACGTGTTTCGGGCCCGCTGTCCCTTCCTCAGGAACTTAATTTCGCAATATGTGATGTTCTCCAGCCTGTACGTTGTTCAACAGAATCTAATAAAGAACAGTGAAAGAGAACAACCTCTTTAGCATGCTCCATATCACTGAGTCTGTCCTTACATGTCTATACATTCATGATATTCATAATGTTGACAGGCGAGATCATGTTATTTATCTGATCAACTAATTCCAATAAAAGATATATATAAAGAAAATATTTAATCAAGAGAGCAATCGTTTGCCATGCTCCATATCGCTAAACCTATAATTGCATGTGTATACACTCATGGAGGTAGTGGCAGTAAAAATGATAACTGTGGTAATAATATTATCCACCTGTCATAGACCATCATTCACCATTCACTCGTGTGGGTCCTGACCAGCCAGTGCTAGTGGATGTTTAATGGAGCTTGCAAGGCGCTATTGCCGAGGTGTCGTACCACAATATCGTACATTTCCCGAAACTCCTAGGGAAATGCAGAAATACCTGTATCAGGTCTGATTCAGGGTTTGTCACTGGATTATGTGTAAAGAAATATATATATATGCATGGGAAAACCAGTCAAGACTCATCTGTGCTGTATATGCCTGTGAATGCTAACACGTGACATATCACGATTTCTGGCACCTCGAGTACACTTCTTTCATGCAGATTCCGTTTCATCCTACAGAGAAAGGCAGAACCGATACTACATTAACCATCCCTTCCTGTGTAAAATGTAGTTCTTCCTCCCCCTGTGTCCACGAATGTACTGTAATCATGGCGTACTCAGCTGCATCCACTCCACACTATGAGTTACATCCCAAACAAAGGTGGCTACTCTTATAAAACGTCATCGTCACATAGTAACGTGATGACGTCATATGTAAACAATCACAGGTGCACATTCTATCAGGAGAATCGAGATAAAGATTACCTGTGTTAATCCAACTCAAAGAGTTGAGTGGTCAGGTATACCCCACCTCTAGTCATCTGTTCAAGCAGGTTTAAAGCCAATCCCGTATTGGGACCTATACAGTTATGATTACCGATATTGCATGTCTTCTAGGTGAATGGCAATTTACGGTGTTACATGTTCACAATCTGAATATTATGAAACTAAGCTTCATATCATTTGATATATCTTATAGTTGTGACGATATTTGTACACATTCATCACACAGTTTGTGTACCCACCTAACTTTATCTCTTGTCTCAATAGTGTGTTGTCTGTGGTCCCCCCCAATTAACATGGTGTATCCCACTGTTGCTTCCATATCTTCTGCAGAATACAAGAGCCAATGGTTTCTGTTCTCCAGCCGTCATTGATCATCTAGCAGGGTTATAAAAACGCCCTTAGATAAAATTCCTCATTAATGCCGTTGGGGCTTAGACTGTCGAACTTCTCGATCCAACACAGTTCCCTCTGTGTCAATTTCCTAGCTAGATCCCCACCCCTGATGGATCTATGTACAACTTCCAATCCAATAAATCTGAGTTGTGCCACTGTGTGGCGATTTTCCGTAAAATGTCTGGCCACGGGAGAGCGTACATTCTTTGTTCTGATATTACTTTTATGCTCATTGCAACTCTCTTTGACCTTTCAGATGGTGTGTCCTACGTAGAAGATGCCACATGGGCAGCTAAGGCTGTATATTACAGACATTGTGTCACAGGTTGCAAAGTCTCTTCGTTTCATTTTTGCCCCACCCATGGATGTCTCACGTAGTTTCCCTTCATCACATTATTGGAGTTATTACAATGGAGACAGGCAACTGTTCCACATTTTATGTCTGTAGGATAGTCTGTGGACTTGGTTTGGCCTTGTCTGCCTTCACTAGTAGATCCCTGAAATCCCTGCCCCTCTTACAAGCTATAAGAGGTGGTTTGGGGAAGAGCTGCTGTAACTGTGTCAGGTAGAATTAGTCTCCAGTTTTGTTTAATAAGTCGTGTCACATGGTGTCTCTGACTGGAGTATTTCAGTGTGTAAAGAAATGGGATCTCCTTTGTTTTGATTTTTGGTTTCAAAAGCTTCCCTTGAGGTATTACGCTGGCATTTGTTTTGGCTGCATCAATAATCTTACTTGGGTATCATCTCTGTAAGTATTTGGCTGACAATTTTTCATTTTTCACTTTCAGTGTGTTTTCATCTGACACTATATGTTTCAACCTCAAGAATTGACTGTATGGCAAATTGTCCTTCACATGTTTAGGGTGTTGGCTCAAGTCATGTAACGAGTTGTTGACCCCGGTGAGTTTGTGGAAAATATTGGTCGTTAGAACGCCATCTTTAAGTTTCAACTCTACATCCAGGTAGTAGAGTTTAGGAGACCCTAACGTCATTGTAAATTGTATCCTTTCATGTACAGAGTTCAACTATATCAAGAACTCATTCAATTCTTCACTGTCGCCTCTCCAGATCATGAATACATTGTCGATGTATCGTTTCCAAACAACTATTCTCAAAGTCCAGTGGGGGTGATATAGTACAGATTCTTTCTCCAGATGTCACATAAACAGATTGGCATATGCAGGGGCCATTGCAGACCCCATTGATGTTCCGGACGCTTGTAGATAAAATTGTGAATCGAATATGAAAAAGTTACTGTATAGGACGAGCTTTGTGAGCTCCGGTGTGAAGAACTTTGCTGCCTTGCAGTTGTCCTCTCTCAGTAAGGACCACTCTAGCGAATCTAAGTCATCCTCATGTGGGATGGACGTATACAAGCTTTGTACATCAAATGATACCAGGATATTGTTTGCTTGAATATCATGTATCTCTGCCAGAGTGTTCAGAAGGTATGTGGTATCCATCAAGTATGTCTCTGTCTTTTGTACAATAGGCTGTAGTACTTCATCCACATAGATGGCTAGTGGGTCAAAAATAGTGTCCATTCCGGCCACTATGGATCTTAAGGGTGGGTTCTTTCTGTTCTTGTGGATCTTGGGTAGTCCATAGAATACTAGAGTGATTGGGGGCTCCTTAGACAGAAATCTTAGTGTCTTCTCATTTATCCACCCATTGTCCAATGCTCTCTCAAGGGTCTCTTTAATCAGTGAGGCTATAGTGGTAGTCGGGTTCTGGTCTATTGTAATATATGTGTTTGTGTCATTAAGACCGGTTTGTGTATGAATGAATCCCTTCTGTAATACCAACAATGAGCTAAAAAAGCATGGCATGAAAAGCTGCCCAGTTCTAATCCCAGAGGCTGAGAAGTGGTCAAAACAGCAGGGAAACGCATGTAGAGTCACAGGGGGTCATTACGAGTTTGGAGGTAGCCATGGTGCTTTTAGCGCCATGGCTGCCTCCAAACCCGGGTCTGGGTCCGGTCTGGTTGAATGGGGACTTACCGGGACATTCCGACCTGTGCGGACCCAGTAAGTCCCCATTCAACCAATCATTCCCCATTCCCGTTGAGCCCCCATAAATTACGGGCCCGTTATTAGCGCCCTGGTCACTTAGCGGGACCCGCAAAGGACGTGTGGTCAGACCACACGTCCTTTGCGGGTCTTGCTAAGGAAACTCTGAATTGGACAGTAAGGGTTTACCAGCACCGGGTTCCTTACCGGTGACCGTTAACCCTTACCGCCCAACTTGGAATGAGGCCCACAGTCACAAAAACACAGCACTGGAAATGTGCACGCGCGGGAGACAAGATGGTGGACAGAGACCGATGTTCTGGGACATGAAGTCCAGTAAATAAAGTGTGCGTCCAATGGCAGAGGAAGGGGGTTGCCCTCCACCACATCCAGCCCCTTCCTGAACGTGGAAGCCTTCATCCCCATCAACGGGTCCCAGTCCCTCTCCCCCTGCGCCAGTTCTGTTTTTCTAATAATTATTTGCCTTTATAGTACACACAGTGTGAGCTGCACAGCTGGCAGCTGGGCGTTTGATTGCTGTTATTAGATCACGGGAGGTGAATGGAACGGGAGCGGGGTAATATTTTATGTGAAGGAGCCTATTTGAGACGGTGGGTGATGTCAGGGTGACAGAACACTGAAGCGTTTATTCTCCATAGAGGGGGGTGGGGAGTATGGTCCGGTGACATACATGAGGGATTTCACGGCTTTTGGGGGCGCTGACTCCGTGGCAGCCCATTTGCTTTAAACAAGAGGTCACCGTTAAGACTTCTCTGGAATAATAAAAAGAGTGCCTGTGTTTTGAGAAACTCTGAGGCGTGAGCCGGGATGGCGACAGCAGACTGTAAAATGGCCGGTGTTGAGTAGCACGCTCGCCTGCCAACACACACCAAACCACAGCGCGTGCAACATCTCCAAAACGGCACCGCTAATTGCTGCTTCAGGGAGGACCTGTCATGCAGCCCTTCCTATGCAATGACTAGACCTGTAGCTTAGCGAGCTGCACCTGCCTAGCAAGAGAAACAGGCGTTGCTCAAAGAAACATATGTACTACCCGACACAGTCATGAGGCGGGTGAGTTATTTATTTATTTTATTTATAATGCACAGAAGCCTGCAGGCAATCGGGCGCAACAAAAACACTCAGGGCCCGATTCGTGAAAAAGTGTGCATTCTTCCCACAAAGGTAGTGCATCGAGAACGACAGTGCACGAGCCTGCATGCAGAATAAAAATTGCGCACCTCGCATATTCATGGAATTCCCTGCGCAAAGTAATCGTATATGCAAGTCATGCCTGGAACGCCCTTGACACGCCCTCATGCAATGCAAAACATCCACAACAGCCACCTTTGCGTGCACCCCAGGGCGCAAATACATGCACCTTCAAACAGTGTGTGTGGTCCCCTGCAAGTGGGTCTGCATCTCAGGGACCCTGCATGGGGTCCCCCGTAACTGTTACCGGCACCCTGACAACATGCGTACGATGTATCGTAACTCGGTTAAAACTCTGAAAATCTGCGTGCGAACCCCCGTAAACCATTCCTGTTAACTACAATGTGTACACGCACACCTACGTTCGATCGGATACCTGGTTGCGCACACTGTAAATCTGACATGCAAGCCCAACTCCGCGCTGCAAATTCCTATGTGAAAGTGTACTTACGCCTGCCTCTGGGTGGTGGAAAGATGGAGGGATTAGCGTGGGCATTTCGCAGGCGAGAGATTGCATGGTCACATCAATGAATACACTTTGTCGGGCGCATTTGTGGGCTGCTATGGATTGCCTGCGGGCTGTCCCTCATAACGCCCACTTTTTCCCTTGTTCTTCCCCATTTTCGAAATTTTGCCCACTACCCGCCCTGTTCGTGGTGTCTGGCGCAAGGCACTCGACTGCTCGCAGAGATGTGCTGAGCCTGCGCAAACTCCACCCAAGTCCTGGAAAAGTCCTGTGCAGTCGATTCCACGAAACGACGAATGAGGTTTTGCACACACAAAACAGCACAAATCCCTGACTTTCCATGTAAATAATTCCATGAATGGGTCCCTAAAACAATGATTACCGAATCGTCCACTGATTACCGAATCGTCTACTTTCTCCACTAGCAGACCCTTAACCACGGGCGCAGCTACCATCTCCCTCTTTTCTAGTCACCCACCTTTCGCACCTCTTTAGATACATGCCAAAGACCATGGTCACCCCATCACCCACACACAGCTGTGACTGCTGCCAGTGCTGGAAGTGGAATTTGTTTTACTGGGGAACCCACCCAGAAGGGGCTGGCGGGAATGTGGCAGTGTTGGTAGAGGCGGGGGGCTGAGGGTGGGGTATTTTACTCACGCCATATAAATATTTGCATCTCAGTCGCTCAGAAATTAATCATGAACACCTTGGAAATAGCCCAGTTTTGTATGTTGTCATCAATGTATAAAATGTGCACCCCCTTTAAAGCTAACCAAAATGGGCATTAGTATATCTCGTAGAGTGCGTTATTAAGACGGAATTCCACAGAACTCTGCTAAGACCCTCAAGTGGTCTTGCGGAGAAGCGTCTCGCCTCAGCACCAAGCGACCACAGTTCAAATCCCGGCCCTGTGGCAATGGTGCACATGGAGTTCCCAGACCCGGGGAGGCATTTCTTGCCAGATCCGGCCCAATGTGCACAGGACAAACAAAAGTAATTCAACTTAAATAAAAAGGCACTTGCCATGTATTGATTTCGGTGTTAGGGTCTATGTGAGCACTCCAACCCCTTACCTTCTCTTGCCCACAGCATACACCTGTATACACTGTCTATCCTTGCCCATGTCACCCTTGGCTCAGGCTTGGCAGTCACAGAATTATCATTCTGGAGTTTCATCTGGGGTACCCAGTACAGAGATCCCTGAGTAAATAAGCCACCAAGCATCCAGGATTGCCCGAGCACACTCTCAAGCACTTATTTCCCTCTTTCCAATCTGCTTACCTTCCCCTCGCTCAGTTTCTTTCTTCTAGTAAGCTACTGGTGGGGGCACGGTAAGCCACTTCATGGACAAGCCCGGGCACTGCCTACTACTACGATAGTGATTTGGCGCAGTATAAAAACATAATACCATAACATAAGACCACAGAAAGGAAGTGTGCTCCACGTGGTGCATGTCCTTGAAAAGAGGCTTTCAAAGCCGCCTTGGAAGCATAACCCATGTGGGGCTGGAAGACCCCGGATAAATAAAAGTAAGTGAACGATGGCATGCTTGCTGGTTAGGCTGGTGATACAGAAATCCATACATGCATGCACTTCCTGTTTACGCTACCGTTCATGGCTGTTACCACACTTGCTGTCACACACATCCCCACTGTAAAAAAGAGCTGGTGAATGTCTGGGAATTCCTATGAACAGGTCCTCATCTGGAAGTGCAAAAGATTTGGATGCAGGATGCCTTACATTTATGTGTCTGCCAGCCCTGATAAGCATGGACAATGGCAAAAGTTTTTACTCTTGTATAAGCATTGGATAGGCATTTGCCAAGCACTAGGTATTTGCATCATAGGACAGGTACTGCATTCATTGTACACCTTCTCCTGCGAAACCCAATCACCATTTTGACAGGTTTTGCCATAAAAATTCCAGGTGCTTTTGGCATTACCAGAGATCACTGTCAAATGTTCAGTTATTGAAGTTATGAGTGGAAGTGCAAAAATGCCTGGACAGCTGCAGTACACTTCCTGCCTGTATAATGCAGGAGTGCACCTCTGAGGGCAGCATGAAAACGGATACACACAGATGGCCATGATGTGTGCCTCATTTGGCAAGAAAATAATGTGCATGCTTAAGGATGCACACACCCTGGAATGTTTTGGATGCTGTTACGCTCACCTGGTATCCACCTGGTATCCACAGGGATCCCACCCAGTCGGGGGACTCGCTGGTATGCTTCTCAGCTTTGCCCTGATGTGGTCTGCGGGGAAGGTTCTGCCTGAAAATACAGGAGGACTGTGTTCAAGACTGACCGACTGGGGTAAGTATCCTCCCTCCACCCCGTATGATTTCAGTCCCTCTGGCGCCCTCTCCTCACCTTGTCATAGAGTTAGGCGTGCTCTCCGCCCTGCCTTCTTTGCAGGGGCGCGTTGTCTTTCATGGGCGAGTGCGGTCCAGTTACTTCACTGACGCCACCCCGTTTGATATTATGCAGGTAGGTCTTATTGCTGTTCTTTAGTTTTGTTGCTATCCTGCATGCCTTTCTTTGTTTAAAATGTCTCTTTTTTCTCCCTTAGGTATGCAGAGCTTCAGCGCGGCGAACTGGCTTGATTGAGCCCCGCTGGTAAATGATGGTGCATTAAGAGCGCTATAATGCGATAAGTAAGCGCTATGCGCAGCACTGTGAAGTCTTGCCTTTGCTAACCTGTGTTTTCCTTCCTTGTAGGTCGCGGTGTTCTTCAGCGCGAGTGCAATGTCTGGAGTGGTGCCAGCCGAGAGCCAGGTAAGCCTTTTGAGCAGTTCGTAATTTGTAAATGTCTCTACTGCTTTCTTTAATGTTGCCTCTATCTTCCTCTTTCAGGACGTTCTGTCCGGGAGGCGTGCAGATTCGAGAAAGCTGTACCCAGTAGCTGCAAGTGTTTACAGATGAAGACTGCAGGTAAAATGCTGCTGCTAATGATGTTCCTTTTGTCTCCTTGCAGGTTCTGCTTCTCCGAGGTTCGAGGGAATAGCTGGACACGGTGAGCATCACGTTGCAAGCTGCAAAGTAACGCGAAGCGTGTTGTCTTGCTCGGTAGTGGTTTAAATAGCCCCAACAAAATAGTCCAGGTAAAGTAGTCCCTAGGCTACCACATCCAAAACACTAGACCGCATAGCTTGGTTCTTAGGAACCAAGCTATGTGGATGACTCCATGTTGGCTGAAAATACAATAAAGTAGTTCCCAAGCACATTGTTTTTCATGGTGTATGAGCCTGGCGCCATAGGCGCCAGGACTGGCCCCGTGAGGGCGTTTGAAGAGGATGCCAGGCTTTAGAGGTTCGAGTCTTGACTCCACCTGGCCAATGGGTTTGCCAGCGGGGGTTTCGGGTGAGGGTCGTGACAGCACTCCCCCCTAAGGCCCCTCCCATGGTGTTCCTTCTGTCTGGCCCAGGTTTGGTTGGGAAGTTCTGATGGAATTTCCTGATTAGACGTGGTGCGTGGGTATTCTCACTGGGCACCCAGGATCTATATTGTGGTCCAAATCCTTTCCAATTAATGAGATAATATAGCTTGGTCCTAGAGTATTTAGAGTCCAAGATATCTTTGACTTCGAATTCTGGTTCTTCGTCAACAAGTATGGGCTTAGGTGGAGTCCCAATCCGTGTGCCGGGCTGCATTGGTTTCAGGAGGGACACATGGAATACTGGGTGTTAGGAAAGATTTCTTAATTGTGGGTAATTTTCCTTCCATGTGGCAACCCCTAAACGTTTTGCTGTTGTTTTCACCATGATCTAGACTTTGCCAGAGAAGTGCAGCCTTCTGCCGCACTCCTCTGGGCTTTCGCTCCATTCTTATGGGGAAACTGACATGCCATTAAGACAGTCAGTACCGGGAAACGTTGTTTTCCGTAGTTTCTTTATCATGTTGCAGCTTTCGCGCAACATGGCACAAGAGGGCACTGTAAGCTAAGTTACTGCTCTCTTGGGTCTCTAGTCTTCTGCAGGCCCTAGATACTCTCTTTGGATTGTAAATGAATGGTGCAAGTGAATCACGGACGGGATTGGTGGCAGCAATCATTTCTTGTGTTTTTGAGCTCCTTTTGGCGTTTTAAGCGAGTTTCTCGCGCTTAGCCCAAAATGGTGGCCTGGCCTCCAAAATGGTCAAACCACGAGGCTCTTTGTCCTGTCCGCTGACCGTCTTTCCCCCTTCACCTCCCCCAGATTGAGCCGACCCGGGGCATGTACTTTCCCCCGAAACGCAGATGCTTTTGCGGGCTTCTACAGGCCTTGTGTGTGCCTCCAGGATGGGGCTGGGATGTCTGGTCCCAATACACATCCTGGGCACCAGAGAGTCTATGAGCGGATCTCCCATTGGGTCCCCTCCGTTTTGGCGCAAAGGGAACCGTGGATAAGAGGGGGCTGGAAACGCCACTACCAGGTCGATCTCCTGAGTTCTCACGAACAAAGGAATACAGGAGCCAAGTATCCTGCAACCACGAGGCTGAACCGAGGAATCGCTGGTGACCCGCTGAAGGACTGCTCCTCTGCACTGCTGTCGCTTTGTGAAACCCTTTCTACGTCTGATCGAACGAGAAGGCCTGTACTGGTACTTCGACCCTTGGAATAGTGGGGACAACTATTCTCGGCATCTTCACCATCTCCTGCACGTTACCCTTCGGAAGTGTCTCTGGGCCATCCAGCAGACTGACCAGCCTACCCAGGAGTCTTGCTCTGTAACCGCCGTCAGGTTGTGTTGTATTACGAGTCCTTGTCACTCTCACACGATTCGTACACTTGGCATTCCCAGGTCTGAAGTGAGTAGTGTACATTTGGCTGAAATACACACGGCTGCCCCGTTGCCCTGCTGTGGTAACAAACGGAGCGGGTTCACTGCGTTTGGGACGTCCTCAACTCAGCTTCTGCTGCTGTGGAATCTACACGACGACGAGACGTGCCCTGCTCCTATCTGAACCTGCCAGCACTGAAACTGACGCGGAGAAGCCTGGGTCTGCTTGCATTGGGGACCGGTGAGTAGCATCGCTAGGAACTGGTCGCCCTCCTGCAGGAGCCCATAGCTTTTCCCAGCTGTGTCTAACAGCACGCCTTTCTGTACTCACGCTCTGCTTCAGCCCACAGTGGAGGCTACGCTTGAGTCACGGAGCTCTGTTCATCTTCATTTGTTCACCGAACTAAACTGCCTGATTCCCTTGAAGAGACTCCCCTTTTGGCCCGTTGGCACCAGCGTTTGCAGGTACATTTGAGCACAAGGCTCCACTAGGCTGGTCTTCTGAACCTCTGCCCCTCAAGGACAGAGTTCAGAAATCCGTCTTAAATTGGTGTACAGCGGTGGGATACGACTGAAGGTATCCAGTGTTGCGCACGAGCGAAGGCATTTCAAGTTATTCCTACCAGGACACGTAGTGAATTGTTGTAGTATAACTTTTAAAAGGCCATAGTCCTATCCTACAGTATGGAAGCAAATACCTTGTTAACTTTAAATGCTTCTAAATCCGAAACATTGAAAAAGATGTGTGCAGAGAGGTGTCTCCTCTCAAAGTACCAAATTGGATATGATCCAAAGAATCGTGGCGTGGCAAGAAGCGCAGCTTGACGCCATAACATCTGAGGACAGTGCGGAAGGAGGTGGGGCTGCTCTCACTGGTAGAACCGACGATTCGGCCGCTGCACTGACCCACCGCAACCACGAGGAAAGGGAGGATGAGATTTCTAATGTTTCCTCTGCCAGTGTCGATGGGGAGGCCATGCTTGAATTCAAGAAGAAAGAGCTGCGGTTTAGGCAGAAAGAGCTTGAGTTCAACATAACCAAACTAAGAATTGAACAGGCAGAAAAACCGAAAGACAGGGATCACCAGTTGGAACTGGCCAAGCTTCAGGTTGCAAATGGATCCAAGGGTCCTGGACATGGGTCTGGGGCCTCCTCTCATCCACGGTTTCCAAAAGATCTGCTCAGTGTGTATGAGGAAAAGAATGACATTATGGACTGGCTGAATATGTTTGAGTATGCATGTGAAGTTCAACAAGTTGACAATGCTGATAAGATTTCCTGGTTAGTCAGCAGACTGCCCCATTCTGGCTGTAGTGCCATTATGGAAATGTCGAAGGTTGAGCGAGCGGATTTCGCAATGTTAAAGCAAACTCTCATTTTAAAGTTTGGAAAGACTCCTGCCCAATATTTAAAATGATTCCGAGAGTATAAGAAAAAAGAAGGTGGTACTTGGGTATCTTATGTAACCAAATCCTTAAAAAACTTGACTGGCTGGGTCGAAGGTTATAAGGTTTCTACCTTTGAAGGCATGATAAGTCTTGTCATGCTGGAACATATATTTGCATCTTCTTCCCCGGAGCTTCAGCAGCATTTGGCCGATTCGAAGGAGATAGATCCTAAGAAGCTGGCTATTGCCGCAGATTTATGGGTGTCACATCGAGTGTCCCATAAGGACAAAACTCATCCTGGTAAGCAAGAGGAAGGGAAAAAGTCCAAAGATAAGGAGGGTGGAGAATCTGATAAATCTTCTTCTCAAAAGGGCCGCAAAAAGAAAAATAAGGTTAAGACACAAGAAAACTCACAGGGTAGTGGAGGTCAGCCTCCGAAAAAGAACTCTGGTTACAGTAAGCCTCCCTATGTAAACAGACCCAATGGATCTTGTTTTGCTTGTGGAGCAACTGACCACGTGAAGGGGGATCCCCGGTGTAAGGTTAAACCTTTGGGGGTCCACTCCGCTAATCTGGCCTTCTCCTCCTACGAGGAAGAAGAGATTACAGGAGCATCCTTCTCCTCAAACTCCTTCCCCAGCGGGATAGAAGCTGAGGTAGTTTTAGTTTCCCTGGGTTCCTGGGAGCCTAAAGTCGCGGAGGCTTATGCTAGGATTCCAGATAATACCAAGCACTACTTTAAAGACAGTGTGCTGATCAATGGAGTGGATACTCCAGCTCTTAGGGATAGTGGGTGCAGTCGAACAGTAGTGGATACTACCTTGGTAGACTCAGAGGAAGTTGCCAGAGCTACTCTGATGCCCACTAAGTTGGCTGACGGCCCACCTCACATATTCCCAGTAATACCTGTAAATCTTACTTTAAATGGTACAGCAGTCAGGATTCCAGTGAGCATTCAGAGAAACGTCCCAGGAAAGGTCTTGTTAGGCAATGATCTCAGGGCTTTAGGGCTCATAGGAGACACTGCCGACAGACCCTGCACACAGTCTCAAACACGGGCAGCATTGGCCAAGACCAATACGCCGCCCCAGCCGAAGGGGAAACCCAAGGCGAAAGGAGTAAGCAAGTCAAGACGAGGGAAAGAGAGCATTCCCCCGAACTCACCTACCATTGCGGTGGAGGAAGTTGGTAAATCGCCCCGGCCTGACGAGGGGGTGGCGATGCCTGAAGTATTTGACCGCAACGACCATCCGAAATTAAAAGACTTGTTAGTAGAAGGTGGTCCTGACAGGGAAGAATTCAGTAAAGGCCAACGTGAGTGCCCATCTCTGGAAGGCCTAAGGAGACAGGCCTGCTCCCAGCTTGAGGGCGAACCTCCTGGGACGCATCAGATTTATTGGGAAGGTGGCCTCCTGTATAGTGAGCCCACAGAGTCTACGGAAGGAGACCATAGGAGGTTGGTGGTGCCCCTTGCTGTAAGATCCTTACTCCTGCAGTTGGCACATGAAGTACCCCTTGCTGGTCACCTTGGTATTAAGAGGACCAAGCAAAGGTTATCCATGCACTTCTACTGGCCCAAGATGGGGGTGCAAGTAGAAAGTCACTGCAGGAGTGGTGCCTCCTGCCAGTTATCTGGTAAGAGTGGCTCAACAATCCGAGCTCCATTGGTACCACTCCCAGTAGTGGGAATACCATTCGAAAGGGTAGGGATCAACATCGTTGGTCCCCTTGACCCGCAGACATCCTCAGGCAATAGGTTTATCTTGGTGCTAGTCGACTATGCTACCAGATATCCTGAGGCCATCCCATTGAAAACTGTAACTGCCAAGTCAGTTGCAAAAGCGTTACTTGGCATCTTTACTAGGGTTGGCTTCCCTAAAGAGGTTGTGTCTGACAGAGGCAACAACTTTATGTCAAAGTATATGCAGGCTATGTGGAAAGAATGTCGGGTCACCTACAAGTTCTTTTCTGCATACCACCCCCAGACCAATGGTCTGGTGGAACGTTTCAACAGAACGTTAAAGAGCATGATTGGGGCTCTGCAAGAACCTCAGAGAAGAAAATGGGATCTTCTTTTACCATGCTTACTGTTTGCCTACAGAGAGGTACCACAGGAGGGTGTTGGCTTCAGCCCCTTCGAACTTCTGTTCGGTCATCCTGTTCGGGGACCCTTAGCCATAGTCAAAGAGGGATGGGAGATGCCCACTCCCCCTGTTACTACCAACGTAGTAGATTATGTGCTGGGGCTCAGAAAACGGATGGTACTCTTGATGGGCTTGGCTAGTGATAAATTGAAGGCAGGACAAGCGCTGGTGAAACATTGGTACGACCAGAAAGCTTCCCTCATCCACTTTACATCTGGTCAACAAGTCCTGATCATGAATCCCATAAGGCCTCGAGCTTTACAGGACAAATGGTCAGGCCCTTACACAGTGGTGGAGCCCCTGGGTGAGGTTAACTGTTTAGTGGACCTTGGAAGGCCTGGACAGGTTCCAAAAGTGTTTCACGTAAATAGGCTGAAGGCTTTCGTCCCAAGAGTCGAAATCGCAGCACTGTTACTGGCTTCAGATGTTGAGGAAGAGGAGTCTGAACCTCTCCCCGACCTATTCCAAAGCGGTCCTTCAGATAGCTCCTTTGAGGGTGTCCGAGTGGCCCCTCACCTGACTTCTAATCAGCAGGCTGAGGTGAAAAGTTTGCTTAGGCAGTTTTCCCCCATGTTTTCACAGTCGCCTGGTTTGACACCTTGGTGCAAACATAACATAGACACAGGAGACAGTGTACCTACCAAAAGTAGGGGATACAGGATGTCAGACAAAGTACGGTCTTACATTAAGACCGAGGTCAACAAGATGTTAGATCTTGGGGTGATTGAACCCTCTAGTAGTGCTTGGTCCAGCCCTGTGGTTTTGGTTCCAAAGGCAGGCACTTCTGAATTGAGGTTCTGCGTGGATTACAGGGCTCTGAATGCTATCACCAAGACAGATGCACACCCCTTGCCTCGAACAGATGAGCTGGTGGATACTTGGGTGCCTCCAAGTACCTCAGCACGTTTGACCTCACTGTGGGCTATTGGCAAATAGCTTTAGCAGAACATGCCAAGGAGAAGACAGCGTTTTCTACTCCAGACGGCCTTTACCAATTCAGGGTAATGCCGTTCGGGTTGAAAAATGCACCTGCCACTTTCCAGAGGCTTGTGAATCAGGTGTTGAATGGGTTGGACAAATTCTGTCTTGCATATCTGGACGATATAGCAGTTTTCAGTGCCACCTGGGAAGACCATGTGAAACACCTCGGGATTGTGCTCCAGGCTCTTCAGAAAGCACACTTGACCATAAAGGCTAGTAAATGCCAGATTGGACAAGGCTGATTGGTTTACCTTGGACATGAAGTAGGTGGAGGGAGGATACAGCCTCTTCCCAGTAAAGTACAAGCAGTACAAGACTGGCCTACCCCCACTACACAGACCCAAGTGAGAGCCTTCTTAGGACTCACGGGGTATTACCGCAACTTCGTGGCAGACTATGGCACCATAGCTGCCCCTCTGACTGCCCTCACCACTCCGAAGAAACCCAAGAAGGTAACTTGGACCGACGAGTGTGAGAAGGCCTTCAATGGCTTCAAAGAATCCTTGTGCCAGGCCCCTGTCCTCCGGGCCCCTGATTATCAAAGAACTTTTATTGTGCAGACGGACACCTCTGACACTGGGATAGGAGCTGTACTATTGCAAGTAGATGAGAAGGGTAAGGAACACCCTATTGGTTTTATTAGTCGCCAGCTTAAGGACAGAGAGCTCAGATGGTCCACAGTGGAGAAAGAATGTTTCTCTGTTGTGTGGGCCCTACGGAAGCTGAGGCCCTACCTCTATGGGACCCACTTCACTGTGCAAACTGACCATAAGCCCTTAAAGTGGCTAATGAACATGAAGGGAGAGAATCCAAAGTTGCTTTGGTGGTCCATAAGTCTACAAGGCTTCGACTTCACTATTGAGCATAGGTCAGGTGTCCAACATAGCAATGCTGATGGGTTGTCCAGAATGTTTAACCGACCTGAACACGAGACTCATCCTGGGGTGGATTAGTTCCCCCTGTCCATAATCTGGGAGGGGCGAGTGTTAGGAAAGATTTCTTAATTGTGGGTAATTTTCTTTCCATGTGGCAACCCCTAAACTTTTTGCTGTTGTTTTCACCATGATCTAGACTTTGCCAGAGAAGTGCAGCCTTCTGCCGCACTCCTCTGGGCTTTCGCTCCATTCTTACGGGGAAACTGACATGCCCTTAAGACAGTCAGTACCGGGAAACGTTGTTTTCCGTAGTTTCTTTATCATGTTGCAGCTTTTGCGCAACATGGTACAAGAGGGCACTGTAAGATAAGTTACTGCTCTCTTGGGTCTCTAGTCTTCTGCAGGCCCTAGATACTCTCTTTGGATTGTAAATGAACGGTGCAAGTGAATCACGGACCGGATTGGTGGCAGCGATCGTTTCTTGTGTTTTTGAGCTCCTTTTGGCATTTTAAGCGCATTTCTCGCGCTTAGCCCAAAATGGTGGCCTGGCTCCCAAAATGGCCAGACCACGAGGCTCTTTGTCCTGTCCGCTGACCGTCTTGCCCCCTTCACCTCCCCCAGGTCGAGCCGACCCGAGGCCTTCCTTATTTGGGCATGTACTTTCCCGCGAAACGCTGATGCTTTCGCGGGCTTCTACAGGCCTTGTGTGTGCCTCCAGGATGGGGGCTGGGATGTCTGGTCCCAATACACATCCTGGGCGCCAGAGAGTCTAGGGTGGTGTGAATGCCTGGGACCCCCATGGTCCGTGATGAGGTCCACAGATGGTGTGAGTGTTTTATTAGCGGATCTCCCATTGGGTCCCCTCCGTTTTGGCGCGAAGGGAACCGTGGATAAGAGGGGGCTGGAAACGCCACTACCAGGTCGATCTCCTGAGTTCTCATGGACAAAGGAATACAGGAGCCAAGTATCCTGCAACCACAAGGCTGAACCGAGGAATCGCTGGTGACCCGCTGAAGGACTGCTCCTCTGCACTGCTGTCGCTTTGTGAAACCCTTTCTACCTCTGATCGAACGAGAAGGCCTGTATTGGCACTTTGACCCTTGGAATAGTGGGGACAACTATTCTCGGCATCTTCACCATCTACTGCACGTAAGCCTTTGGAAGTGTCTCTGGGCCATCCAGCAGACTGACCAGCCTACCCAGGAGTCTTGCTCTGTAACCGCCGTCAGGTTGTGGTGTATTACGAGTCCTTGTCACTATCACACAATTCGTATACTTGGCATTCCCAGGTCTGAAGTGAGTAGTGTACATTTGGCTGAAATACACACGGCCGCCCCGTTGCCCTGCTGTGGTAACAAACTGAGCGGGTTCACTGCGTTTGGGACGTCCTCAACTCAGCTTCTGCTGCTGCGGAATCTACACGATGACGAGACGTCCCCTGCTCCTATCTGAACCTGCCAGCACTGAAACTGACGCGGAGAAGCCTGGGTCTGCTTGCATCGGGGACCGGTGAGTAGCATCGCTAGGAACTGGTCGCCCTCCTGCAGGAGCCCATAGCTTTTCCCAGCTGTGTCTAACAGCACGCCTTTCCGTACTCGCGCTCTGCTTCAGCCCACAGTGGAGGCTGCGCTTGAGTCGCGGAGCTCTGTTCATCTTCATTTGTTCACCGAACTAAACTGCCTGATTCCCTCGAAGAGACTCCCCTTTTGGCCCGTTGGCACCAGCGTGTGCAGGTACATTTGAGCACAAGGCTCCACTCTTCATAGGGCTTGGACTTCCTTTTAGTTAGGTGCCTCTGAAGGCAGACTGGGTCTAATTATTATTCGCACTGCCTGTTTTCCTCCCCATCTAGGTGGTCTACACATTTTGTGCGTCTAACTTGATGGACTCGTTTGTATTTGTATATATATTGTAGTGGTTTGGTATGTGTTGGTTTACTTGAGTTTTATTTTGATTTCTCGCTACGGTCAATGTTACAAAGGCCTTGTAATAAATGTGTATATATTTTTAATATAACACCTGCTTGGAGTAATTTGTAAGTGTCCTTGATTTGTGTGCTCATTGCGGGCTTTCAGTCACCCTCACCCCTCTTGAGACCTAGTCTTGACCGCCGGGATCGCTACCCTGATTGGTCTGGCTTGTCCAGAGGTTACCCTGTTCCAAGAAACTAGGCTGGCCTTCTGAACCTCTGCCCCTCAATGACAGAGTTCCGAAATCCGTCTTAACACCGGGTGGGTGTGTAGATTAGGTGGTAAATCCAGTTTCACGGCTGCTGGGTTAATAATTGCCTTAATGGTATAGGGTCCTAAGAATCTGGTGTGAAAGGTCCATGTTCCCTTGATGGGTACGAATTTAGCGGCTAAGCAAACTTTGTCTCCTACTTGATAATCAGGGGCCTTTTTCCGGTGTTGGTCGGCGAATCTCTTTTGTTTTTCTTTGGCATGAATAAGGTGTTCCTTTGCCCTTTTGAAAGCCTGGGTAATGGTTGTGTGTAGAGTCTTTACCGCTGGCATTTCCAAGCTGGCTGGACTGTCTAGTTCAGAGGTATGTGGAAGTGCCATAAAGGGTATAGAAGGGCATTTGTCCTGTGCTTGAATGCAAAGAATTGTCATATGCATATTTGGCTATCCATAGTAGGTCTTTCCAATTCCTTTGTTCGTGGTGCAGCATGCACCGTAAATATTGCTCGAGTGTCTGATTGGTTCTCTTGGTTTGGCCGTCCGTTTGGGGATGGTGACTGGTAGATAGCCAAATGTCGATCTGCGCCATTGCACAACATTTTTTCCAGAAGTTTGAAACAAACTGGCTGCCTCGATCAGAGACCAGCACCGAAGGGAAGCCATGTAGCTTAACCACACCCTCCAGGAACACTTTTGCTAAAGTGGCTGCGTCTGGGAGGCCTTTGAGAGGAATAAAATGGGCAATCTTCGAGAATAAGTCCACAACTACAAGGATGGTGTTGAACCCTTGGCTTGGAGGTAGATCAGTGATGAAGTCAAGGGAAAGATTGCGCCATGGAACTGGAGGAATGTCTAATGGTTGTAGGAGACCAGATGGTTTTTGTTTCTGTGATTTATTTTGTGCGCAGACACCGCAGGACTGAATATACTGAATGATGTCCTTATGCCAGGTAGGCCACCAAAAGCTCTCTTTCACCTAGGCTAGGGTTTTGGCGATCCCAGGATGCCCTTCGATCAGTGAATCGTGATAGTTTGAAATAATATGATGTTGTAATTCCTTCTTGTGTACATATAGGCGATCCCTAAAAAAGGGTAGATGGTCCTTGATGGTATATTGTTCTCCTTGAGTTTGCCATGCGAGGTAGGCATCAGGATTTATTGTCCGTTGGATTTCTTTTCGTAGTTCTGCTTGTGTTAAGGCTGTCATGATACCCAAGAGTTTGTCTTCAGATATAACAGGTACTGGGTCTGGAGTTGTATATACTATTTCATCTATGCCCATGTGAGATAAGGCATCCACCTTTCCGTTTCTGACTCCTGGTCAAAATGTGATTACATATTCATATTCGGCGAAGAAAAGGGCCCACCGTAATTGGCGGGAGGACTGGGCCTTGGCTGTTTTGAGATATTGCAGGTTTCGGTGGTCTGTGATGACTGTAATGGTGTGTCTGGCCCCCAGAAGGTAGTGCCTCCAGGCTTTAAAGGCGGATTTGATAGCCAGGAGTTCCTTGTCCGTGATGGCATAATTAATCTCTGGAAGTGAGAACTTTTTCGACCAGAAGGCCACAGGATGTAGCTGGCCGGTTTCCGGGTCTCTTTGTGAAAGGACAGCCCCCATTGCGAGACTGACGCATCAGTTTCAACGACATAAGGGAGGTCTGGACGAGGATGTCGCAGGATTGGAGCAGAGGTAAAACTTTGTTTAAGTTCCTGAAAGGCTTCTTCTGCTTCTTCGGTCCAAGCAAACTTTGTATTGTTTTTTCGTAATAGTACTGTGATTGGGTGCACAACCTGAGAGAAGTCTGGGATCAACCGGCGGTAGAAGTTTGCAAAGCCCAGCATGCTTTGTACCCCTTTCAGAGACGTCGGTGAAGGCCATTTCAGAATGGCCTCTACCTTGTGCGCGTCCATTCTGATGCCTCCTGGAGTAAGGATAAAACCAAGAAATTCTACTTCGGTGACGTGAAAAAAGCATTTTCAAGCTTTGCAAACAAGCGATGTTGACGGAGCTTGGTGAGGACTGAACGAACGTGCCTGACATGATCTTGTTCCGAGGCTGAGTATACTAAGATGTCATCTTTGTACACCAAGGCGCACACATCAATTAACTCCCTTAAGACGTCATTCATGAAATATTGGAATGTCGCAGGAGCGTTGCATAACCCAAAGGGCATGACTTGATATTCAAACAAGCCGTACTTAGTACGGAAGCTGGTTTTCCATTCATCTCCTTTTCTGACTCGGACCAGGTGGTACGCTCCTCGAAGGTCCAATTTGGTATAAATCTGGGCATCTTTAACTTGGTCTAGCATCTCAGGGATAAGTGGCAAGGGGTAGCGGTTCTTCACGGTGATCTGGTTCAATGCACGGTAGTCAATACAGGTTCTCAAGTCTCCTTCATTTTTCAGTACGAAGAACAAAGGACTGGCGGCAGGGCACTTCGAAGGACAGATAAATCTGTTTGCAAGGTAGTGGTCTAAATAGGATTTCAAATGAAGGTTTTCTGGTTCTGTGAGAGTGTAGATCCTGCCGCAAGGGATTTGTGCGCCAGGAACAAGGTCGATCTGACAGTCATAGGGCCTGTGCGCGCCAATGTATTGGCTTGGTCCTTTCGGAAAACATCCTGGAAATCATGGTATTCACTTGGCAAGGTATTAGTTGCTCCCAGGGTTGATACTGTCGCTCCGGGAGTCATGGGGATACAGACATCGGGTTTCTCCTCTTGGTAATAGCAGGCAGGGGAGCAGTCATCGGGGAAGGTTAATTTTCGTGCCCACCAGTCTATCAAAGGGTTGTGAGCAACCAACCATGGCATCCCTAGTATTAGCCTGAACTGAGGTGCCTTGATAAGATCAAATGAAATAGACTCCCGATGTCCATCCTGGCACAGCAAGGTTACCCTGGCTGTGCACTGGGTTACTGGTCCGGAAGCGATTTCTGTCCCATCCACAGTGGTTACCTTGTTGATAGTTGGCTTAGAACACAAAGGAAGCCCCATCTTTGCTGCCAGTTCTTGATCAATATATTTTTCAACTGCTCCGCTATTGATGTATGCTTCAACGGCATGCATTCTTGATGACTCTTGGTGGTTAATTAAGATCACTGGTATTGCAAAGTGCGAGGTCAGCAACTCTTTCTTCTCACTCGACAAACTGACCTCTACGTTTGTCGTGCTTGGTAGCTTTCCGATTCCTTAGTTTCATCCTTCTCTGTGGCCCCGACTGTTCTTCTTGGGGGTTTTACTGGACAGTCCTTCAGGAAATGTCTGGGTTTCCCACAATACAAACAAAGCTGTTGTCTTCTTTTATCCCGCTCTTGTTTTGTTAATGGAGGCCGTATCCCTCCAATCTGCATGGGTTCTACAGCATTTTCAGGTACACGGGGTGTGTTTTCCCTTGGTCGAACATACACGGTCCGAGGGTCCATCTTAGACCGGTCTGCCTTTCGGTCCTGCAACCGGTGGTCTAGCTGCACGACCAGATTTATGAATTCTGCACAGTCTCTGGGTGGATCAACCACCTGGGCTAAGATGTCGTTTAATTCTCCTCGTAAGCCTCGATGGAATAACGCGGTTCTTTTGTTTTCTGGCCACCTAGCTTCGGCAACCAGTCTGTTGAAGGTAGCAATGTACGTTAACAAGTCCTGATTCCCCTGTCGGAGGGACAAGAGTTAATTGTCTACTGCTTGTTCCTGGATATGGCGAGCAAAACGTTTTTCCATTTCTCTCTGGAACCCCCCAAAGTCATGTAATAGAGGATCGTCATGGGTTACCAACGGCACCGACCAATCTGCTGCACTACCACTCAGGTATGATAAGACAAAAGCTACCCGAGCTTGGTCGTTTGGAAATGCTCCAGGTCTACAAAGAAAATGAAGGCGGCACTGATTGATTAATGCCGCATACATCCATGGGTCGCCTGATAACTTTTCTGGTGGTGCCAGGGGCACTGTTCCAGGTAACGTGATCTGTACCGGAGTGGGTGGTATGGCAGGGTTTTGCATCGTCTAATTGCTTCCAGGTAGAGGCGTCTGTCCTGCCTGTGATTACAAGTACTGCCTGCTAATCTCTTCAGTTCGTTCTTTGGTCACTATTAGGTGACCTAATAGATAATCTCCGAGGTCATTAGTCTCTTGTCGGGCAGAATGAACCTCAGCACGAAGCTTTCCTAGTAATTGGGCCAATTGGTCCATTTCTGATGTCTCCAGGGTGCCCAGGTGGATTTGTTATGGTAGGCTTCACGTTCTGTTCCGCTCACCTGGTATCCACAGGGACGCCACCCAGCCAGGTTACTCGCTGGTATGCTTCTCAGCTTTGCCCTGATGTGGTCTGCGGGGAAGGTTCTGCCTGAAAATGCAGGAGGATTGTGTTTAAGACTGACCGACTGGGGTAAGTATCCTCCCTCCACCCCCGTATGATTTCAGTCCCTCTGGTGCCCTCTCCTCACCTTGTCGCAGAATTAGGCGTGCTCTCCGTCCTGCCTTCTTTGCAGGGGCGCGTTGTCTTTCATGGGCGAGTGCGGTCCAGTTACTTCACTGACGCCGGCCCGTTTGATATTGTTCAGGTAGGTCTTATTGCTGTTCTTTAGTTTTGTTGCTATCCTGCATGCCTTTCTTTGTTTAAAATGTCTTTTTTCTCCCTTAGGTGTGCAGAGCTTCAGCGCGGCGGACTGGCTTGGTTGAGCCCCGCTGGTAAATGATGGCGCATTAAGAACGCTATGATGAAGTTAGTAAGCGCTATGCGCAGCGCTGCAAAGTCTTGCCTTTGCTAACTGTGTTTTCTTTCCTTGTAGGTCGCGGTGTTCTTCAGCGCGAGTGGAATGTCCGGAGTGGTGCCAGCCGAGAGGCGACCAGCCAGGTAAGCCTTTTGAGCAGTTTGTAATTTGTAAATGTCTCTACTGCTTTCTTTAATGTTGCCTCTAACTTCCTCTTTCAGGTCGTTCTGTCCGGGAGGTGTGCAGATTCGAGGAAGCTGTTCTCAGTAGCTGCGCATGTTTAAAGATGAAGACTGCAGGTAAGATGCTGCTGCTAATGATGTTCCTTTTGACTCCTTGCAGGTTCTGCTTCTCCGAGGTTCGAGGGAATAGCTGGACACAGTGAGCGTCACGTTGCAAGCTGCAAAGTAACGCGAAGCGTGTTGTCTTGCTCGGTAGTGGTTTAAATAGCCCCAACAAAATAGTCCAGGTAAAGTAGTCCCTAGGCTACCACACCCAAAACACTAGACAGCATAGCTTGGTTCCTAGGAACCAAGCTATGTGGATGCCTCCATGTTGGCTGACAATACAATAAAGTAGTTCCCAAGCACATTGTTTTTCATGGTGTATGAGCCTGACACCATAGGTGCCAGGACTGGCCCCAGGAGGGCTTTTGAAGAGGATGCCAGGCTCTAGAGGTTCGAGTCCTGACTCCACCTGGCCAATGGGTTTGCCAGAGGCGGTTTTGGGCGAGGGTTGTGACAGATGCAGCAGTTAGTTCAGTCGATCTCCTTAGTCTTTTACCATATGCATGACAACAGGTAGAAATTAGTGGCTGTGCTGACAATCAGAAGGAGGGAGGGATGGAGGAAGGAAGCAAGGAAGCAAGGAAGGAAGGAAGCAAGGAAGGAAGAAAGCAAGGAAGCAAGGAAGGAACAGGGGAATGAGATGAGGAAGAGAAAAAGAAGATGGAAAAACAGCAAAAAGCGAGGGAACACAAAGAAAAGAAAAGCGAGGAAGCAATAAATATATATATTTTTAAAACAAAGAAAGAAAATGGTGGGAACAAAATAAAATGAGGAAATAAAAGAAAAAGAATGTAAAAGGCAGGGACGTCATTTTATCAAATTGCCTGGGGTAGCGGAAGTTACATCACATGACCCTTGCCCTCTGATGACATCACAGGAAGTGATGTAATTTGACCCCACCCTAAAGTGACATCGCGGGAAGCAATGCAACACGACCTTTCACCCCTCAACAAAACAGGAAGTGGTATTACATAGCATTGTTTCTAAGTACACTGCGTAAAAAATATGGTTACGATATCACTGTAAAGTGATATAGATTTCATTCAAGAATGGATCACCATATGTATCGTTAATATCAGCGCATATAGGCCCATATTACCAAATCACTGTGAATGCAAGCAGACGTCCAAGGCCAAATGATAATGATGTGTTATTATATAGGCGGCCCTGCAATTTGTTCTTTCATCTAAAACACCACAAAGTTATGTAATCCATTGAAACACAGCCCTGCATGCTTTATTCCATCAAAAATCCCAAAAAGTGAGGCAATACATTCAAAAACAGCATTGTCTGACTGTTCATTCACATGAGGGCAAGGATTTCACCTTGCAACTGACACGGCTTTGTTTTTCTTTGATGTGAACCACCGCCCTCAAAACACTGAAAATGAATGAAAAATGGCTTGCCTTTTCTTCCATGTCAATATCAAAGAAATCCTGTGCAGCACCCTTTCGTGTCCATAAATTAACAGTACATACAATCCCCCCCCCCCAAAAGGACTAAATTAAAAGAAATCCTGACTTACAAAACCGCATTTCAAACGGTAAATGACAAATGCGGCTGCACACGTGTGAAAGAAAGAAAACATGATGTTTAAAAGCCAATGTTAAATTGTAACTTTTGCTTGCACAGAAATGTCAGTGTGTGGGTGGGAGCTGACAAAGCCATGTATATTATGTTACAGGGGTAAGGAGTGGGTTCTAGAATCTAAACCCTCCTGTGCTGATCTCTGTGTATTTTTAGGGTGTTTTCAATTGTTCTTTTTGCAAGGTCAAAGGATGGAAGAAGCAAACCCAATGCTTCTTGCAGAATTATTTTAGCAGAAAGGTCCTGGTTACCTTGCAGTTAGAGATAGTAATTTACCCTTGTGAATAAAAAGGATCTCACGCAGATTGCTGTGTTTCATTGTGTGGTTTTATTATCCATGTTATAGACACTTGGAAAAAGTGGCACAAGCCCCGCTTTCACGGTCCTTTCATTGTCGAGGACGTCACACCATCTGCTGTCAAAGTGCAGGGTAGGTGAGCTTGGATCTTCCTGGGCGACACGAAAATCTACGCGGGAGAGCCGCCCCTTCTTACAACCCACTGCGAAGAAGCTACAAACATCGGAGAAGAACCACAGCACGTGCAGACGAGATCCATGGCAAAGAAGAAGGACGCATAACCCGACAAGTGGAGAGATTGAAGAACTTTTTGTTGGACTGTGGTTTAATTTGGACACTCCCTTTTCAGCTATAAATGAAAGGGTAAAAGGACACATTTGAACACTCTGTGCATCCTAGTTGGAAAGTACAGGAAGATCTGCATTCTTGAAAGCCACATTAGGTTATTGAATTTGGACTGAAGCATGCTTAAAGACTTGATAACAAGAAAGTGAGAAAGGATATTAACTTTGTACTGAGGCACACTTAAGCCTTGATAAGAATATGGATATGCCAAACTTTGATCATGGAAACAGATATTGGAAAATGATACAGTATCCTGATTCTTTCCACACAGAGTTCTTGTTCGGCGTTACTCATGGTGTTACCCAGTGATGACCTTTCTAGGCACATACTTACATATTTTGAGTTGGTGTTACGTATGCAACCGTCACTGGTGGGGAGAATTTGTCGCATTCCAGATTTTCTTGGTAATACTGAGAATGAAAAGATCGTTAGAAGATAGCTCATAATCATCACTCAAGACTTTTTTAAGTTGCCTGAGTTCAGTGAAGAAAACACAAATGCCCCTATCGCCTGACGCAGCACATTGACTGGTCAGTGTGGTCTTCTTTAGTTTAATTGAAGACTACCCGCATCTCTTTGCAAGACACACGGATGTGGTGACATTTCTTCGAGAACCAGGAAATACTACTAATTTGAATGTGATCCTGGAAGGAATCATAATCCAGGTAGCGATCTATTCTGAAAGAAATCACAGAGCTGTGTTGAAACCTTATGCCGAGGGACAGATCGAGGAAGTGATGAAACTTAAAACTTTGTTCATGCTGACAGGGAAGCTACAATGTCATCTGGTCTAAAGCAATTTCGAGGTATCGATTGGCAACTGGTTAATGAAGCAGAATTTATAGCAGCTCGCAGAAATCATCTTTTTTCACAATAAAAGAACACTTGCACCGCGACTGGTGGAGAAATTGGTTCCAGAAAGCAGCTAGTTGATCAAGGATGAATACTGCAGAAGACGACAAGATTCCAGAAACAATCTAAAAATGCAGTGCCATTAAAGATACTTTTCCTTCCTTAGCATCAAATGATCGAGATGGGCAATCAGAACAGCAATTTCATACTGCCCCAAGAGGACAGATGCTCAAATTGCCCCAGAAGCAGATTCTGCAAAATAACCTATCACTGCATTGTTTACACATGCATTGTATTCATACTAATATTGCTTTCACTGACAGTTAGAACTGCTTTTTATATCGGCGCACATGATGCAAAGGTTCCTATATAAGTGTCTGAGCAGAAGGAAAAGGTAAACGTGGCAACTACAAGACAACCCAAGCCATTCATAGTCATTCCCGTCCCTAGAAAAAATGGACAGATACCTGAGATTGAAATGGACTTGAACACTACTTTTGA
This sequence comes from Ambystoma mexicanum, assembly GCF_040938575.1. Lineage (NCBI taxonomy): Eukaryota > Metazoa > Chordata > Amphibia > Caudata > Ambystomatidae > Ambystoma > Ambystoma mexicanum. Next base: position 1,330,587,884 of record NC_090931.1, read on the forward strand.
ACGCCAGGGACAGGGTCGGCGGAACAGTCAAAATGAGGGGTTAACAAAAGTTAGGCCAACACGGATAATGCATGTAGACACACCTAGTCCAGTGACAAGAAGCCCAAGAAAAATTCCCACAAGAAAATCACGTGCAGATAGGTTATAGCAGAATCAATATGGCCGTTCATAGCTATTGCCAGAAAGAGACAGAGGGGTAAATAAAGACTTGCTGAACTTTCTTCTATGCAGATAGCCCGGATGGAAGTTCCTGCAAATCAACCAGCCAGAAGAAGTTATACCGATGTGTTCAGAGATGTGGTTATAGAAAACTACAAAAAGACTATTATGAACTGAATGATCATCTAGACAGCACAGCACACTTGGGAAACAACATATGGCACCAACACATGAAAGAAGTTGGAAGAAGGACGTCAGGTGAAGACTGCTTCATATGGGCACTTCTGTCATACAGCATGGGGAAGTCAAAGATCTTCATAGCAATTGAAATTGATGTCCAGACAGCGCATTGCCTATCGCACATAGCAGTTTGCAAAACAAGAGGTCAATTTATGGGAAGTGATGCTTCTCTTAAATGGGCAACTGAAAAGACAAATCCAGATGAAGATGACTATATTACAAGATATAAAGACAAGAAACAGAGCCCATACGAGAATTCATGTTATCAGATATGAGAAATCAGGAATAAAAGGAGCTGGCATTAGATGGGAAGTGAACAAAAAACTTGATGTCAAAGGAAAATCTGCAGAAGAAGCTCGCAGATGGACGAACAGAGGATGCATGCAAATTTGGGGAACAGTACTATCACCAGACGGATGGAAAAATGGAGTGGTGATCTGTAGAGCATGGGTAGTTATTGGCTGTTACCAATCTACTATTGGCATAGTACAGAATGGATGCAAGCCATTATGGCCAAGACTTGCTAAACTGCTGACATGGGTCAAAGACAGGGGAGGACAATTGCAGATAATACCATTAGAAAGTTCTAAGTTTTGCTTCAGGAACAATGGCACAAGAAAAATAGCGGGACATCAGAGCTGTGGACGAATATTCAATGCACCAGGAATGGTGCATGGAACAGCAGTAATCATGGATCACTATTGGGCTTGTGGATCAAAAGCCTACATCAGACTGCCTAAGGACTGGGGAGGAATTTGTGCATTGGAGAATGTCCATGTTCCTGTATTGGTGATTCCTAAATGTAACCTGAACATTGACAGTTTTCCAGAAGCAGATGCTCATCTAAGAAAAAAGAGATCTGTGGTATGGATAAATCAAACAAAGAGAGAAAACAATTTCTCTGCTACATTGATAGAAGCCTTTGATGCCATCCCGTATGAACACAGGCTGTTCAGCCCGACCTCATTAGTGTTCACAATGATTTTTATGCCAAGAATCCAGGTTGGAACAAATACCAAGCTGTTACAAATTACCAGATTGGAATTACTGCAGACAATTAACACAACTATAAAAGGATTCAATGCAATCAGAGAAGAACTGAGAGCTGTAACACTAATGGCTCTTCAGAACAGATATGTCTTGGACACGATTACAGCCATGGATGGAGGTGTTTGTGAAAGAATTGGAGAATTATGTAGCACATTTATACCTTCTCACGATTACGAGAATGCAACTTTGACAGAGGCCATAAACATACTGACGAAACTCCATGACCAGATAATAGAAGAAGTAGAAGATGTTGCTGATGACAGCTGGTTTGGAAATCTTTGCTCATGGATTCCACAATGGATGGCAGATATGTTCAAATTTATTGGTGTCTTGCTATTATTAGTGATGTTTGGATTTTGTGTGATAAAAATAATAATCTCGTAATGCAAGGAAACAGCAAAGCAAGCCATAGGGATGAAGAGCATGATCGATATTGAACCTGGATGGAAGCCTAAAGACTTGACCGATGAAGAAATCAGAGACTTTGTGAAGTCTAGCATGCATGCACCCGAGGGACCAACGTTCCTGTATCCAAAAAACCACAGAAAATATGTGGAAAGATGGATCTACTGCAGTCCAAGTGGGCAGTGCACGCTTATGACATGGAATAAGGATGAACATGTGAAGTCAGCTGGATGCCTGAAGGGAGTGAAAAGAATATGGGTCCCTAAGAAGCACTTCTTCAGATCAGGATGTCTAGGAATAGAAGATGATGTGAGAGTGGTCAATAAATCACCCAGAGGGGGGAGTGTAGAGGAGGAGCCAAGTACCCCCACTCCACCTGCCCCACCTACATTACCTGAGAAGTATGAACCAAAGTATGTGATGTATACTACACCAATCAGAAAGAAGGAATGAGAGCAACAACTCTGTGCAGTACCCGTAAGAATACCCATACCTAAGAGAATATGGGAAGTAAAGTACCCATTGAGGAAACCATACCTACATCCAAGACAATATGATGGCCATTTGAATGAGATTCCTGATGAAACAAAGAAACTGAGTTATCAGGATGAATGGTGACGTCATACGAAAACGAATCGACTCCATATAGAAGATAACCAGATCAGAGAGGCAGACGATTTATAAAGAATAAAGAAGTACTAAAAATAAGTGACTTCTTGGGATCAATATAAAGAGGCATATGCCATAAGCATGATGAAGATACTTACAGGGTAATTCATAGAATCCAGCGCACAAGTAGCGCACGCGGCTGGCGCACAGCGTGCGCCTGCGATAGTCTGCGCCAGGCACGTGCGCTAAAACAGATTTCCGCGCACAGCGTATTCATGGATTTCAAGCTCCCAAAACAGCCGTGGCGCAGAGAATCGCAGCGAGCCTGCAGCAGCGCCAGTAACGCCCCCAAGAACGCCCTCGCGCACGGAAAAGCCATCAAAAGCGCTAAATCATCGCTAAGGGCTGCGCTAACCCCGGACCACTTCACAGGGCAGGCAAACAAGGAAAGCAAAGCGGGCAATCTCCAAATCAGGAGTACGCGGGAAGTACTACACGCGACTAGGCAGGGAACGTGAATCACAGGGGTACGCGGGAATCATCACACGCGAACAGCCAGGGTGCGTGTATTACAGGGGTAGCGGGAAGTTCAACACGCGATTGGCCAGGGAACGTGAATTACAGGGGGACGCGTGAAGTAGAACACGCGATAGGCCAGGGAACGTGTATTACAGGGGTACGCGGGAATCATCACACGCGAACAGCCAGGGTGCGTGTATTACAGGGGTAGCGGGAAGTTCAACACGCGATGGGCCAGGGAACGTGTATTACAGGGGGACGCGTGAAGTAGAACACGCGATAGGTCAGGGAACGTGCATCACAGGGGTACGCGGGAATTATCACACGCGAACAGCCAGGGTGCGTGTATTACAGGGGTAGCGGGAAGTTCAACACGCGATGGGCCAGGGAACGTGTATTACAGGGGGACGCGTGAAGTAGAACACGCGATAGGCCAGGGAACGTGTATTACAGGGGTACGCGGGAATCATCACACGCGAACAGGCAGGGTGCGTGTATTACAGGGGTAGCGGGAAGTTCAACACGCGATTGGCCAGGGTACGTGTATCACAGGGGTGCGTGGGAATTATCACATGCGAATAGGCTGGGTGGGCCCCCACAGGTGTACCCTGTACACCCTCCCCGGCCCCTGCAGGCAGCCCACAAAACAGTGGACTACCCTGCACACCTGATCATGTCCCCCTGCACCCCCATCCACCAGGGGCACCCTCCACCAGGCCCCCACCCATGTCTCCCACCACCCCCACCCCCCAGCAGTGCAGGGGCACCTGCCATCAGGCCCCCATCCATGTCTCCCACCACCCCCAACCCCCATCCACCAGGGGCACCCTCCACCAGGCACCCACCCATGTCTCCCACCACCCCCACCCACCAGCACTGTGGGGCACGTGGCCAGCAGGCAGTCAGGCAGCAGCCGATGGCAGGTGGGAGCGTGCTCAGGCTTCTTGGGGACTTAAATTTGGCCTCCTGGCCAGGAGCGTGGTCTTTCGTGTTAGAACGCGTGGACAGCCTGATAGGGAGTGATTTTGCACCTGAAAACCCCACACTCATCGCGCGAAAACCCGTCACCAGCATATGTGCGTCAATAGTTACCTGCACGTGCAGTGTCAAAGCGTGTGATTGGTGAAAAGTGAGCGACACGCAGGAGTGTCGAAGCGCGTGATTGGTGAAAAAGGATCCACATGCAGGAGTGACAAAGCGTGTGATTGGTGAAAAGTGAGCGACACGCAGGAGTGTCGAAGCGCGTGATTGGTGAAAAAGGATCCACATGCAGGAGTGACAAAGCGTGTGATTGGTGAAAAGTGAGCTACACGCAGGAGTGTCGAAGCGCGTGATTGGTGAAAAAGGATCCACATGCAGGAGTGACAAAGCGTGTGATTGGTGAAAAGAGAGCTACACGCAGGAGTGCCAAAGCGTGTGATTGGTGAAAATGGGCCAAGCACGTACACGCCGTAAGTGACGATGTACGTGTGGGCCTGTATAAAAGGTAGTGTTGAACACAATTTCCTTGTACGTGCTTTTCGTGGAGAGCGAGTGGGTGAATTCGGTACTTCTTGTCGTTTCACACGCGATTTACTTCACGGCGTTTCCAGTTCGTACTCCCTGTTACCTCTGACAGCTCTTTTCTCTTTTTCCTCTTGTACTGGTTTTCCTGGGCCTGTTCCCTCAAACAGTGTCCCCTTCTACAGTTGTCCTGTCTCCTCAGACAGCGTACACCTCTTCTTTTGGCGGGGGTGTTGCCAACCAAAAGTGCTATTTTTTCACGCTCTTTTACCTGGCAGACGGTGAGTCACGCACGTATCTAACATCTGTGCTTGCCCCGTGTGTAGCCTACCCCTTCAGAGGTCAATCTAGGCCGCGTGTGACACGCATACGTTCATTGTGTTACTGGATGCCACAGCGTAGTGCAGGGTTTTCCATCAGCACACGTGGTCTAGGAGGGGTATTGTGCACGTTCCTTAACTTTTTTGGGGTGCCTGTGCGTTGCGTGACCCGTCATCTTTCCCCAGGGGTGTCATATAGCCTTGCCACTGCACTAGGGTACGAATACCATCTGGTACCCAACCCCTTTGACACCCAATTGCCCAGGACAATTGTGCACACCCACTCCCATACGCACAATACCATCAGTGCCATGGTTGGGAGGCGTGCAAGCCGTAAGGGTGGCAAAGGTGGCCGAGCCACACGTGGTGGCCGTGGAGGATCCAACAGGGGACGTGGTTGTGACTTGCAGGGCGCCCCTGTTCCCCCCAGTCTGGAGGAACAGTCAGGGACACCCATGCCCCCCCCCCCCCCCCCCCCCAGTTGAGAGTCATGTGGCTGATACCAACCCTGATCAGCCCATGTCGGACCAGGCCATTGTGGCACCAGACCTGTCCGAGGGTGATTCCATCGCTGACATCCAGGTCAGCAGGTCCACTGCACGTGCACCGGTGCACATTGGTGTCATCAGGGCACGCGCATCTATGCCAGATAGGTCATCTGCTGGCCCCCGTAGCCAGGGTGTGGCTCAATCCACCCCACCTCTCATACACCCTGCCAAGACTGTGTCGGTCCTAGTTCATGCACCTCAGATCAGGCCTGACCCCATCCCACTACCCCCAATGCCTGCACCTACTCCCATGCTGAGTGGGCAATCACACACACCCAGTACAGAGTCCACCACGGCTCCTGCCCCTAGTGTCCACAGCGGCGTAGGACACTCTGGATCCCCACCCCCTTCCAAGCGCAAGAGGAAGAGTGCACGTCCGGCACAGGCTGATGCCCCAGACACGGCTGCACAGTCCGGCCCATCAAGGAAGCCAAGCTTCACAGACGCCGAACTTAATGCACTTGTTCAGTATGTGTCAGATCATGATAGGGAAATGGTCATCGTTGCAGGGTCCAAGACCACACATGCCAGACGCCAGGCACACTGGCAGACCATTGCTGACAGAATAAGTGCCCTTGGAGTAGTGAGGCGCACAGCTAGTGATTGCCAGAAGCGCTGGAATGACCTTAAGCGCAGGGCAAAGGATAAGCTGGCCTCAAGTCATGCCGCAACCTTGGTGACTGGAGGTGGGTCCCCAGCACAGGAAATAGAACTCACACCACACGAGTCCGTAGCTGGATCCTACGTCACCGAGGGACAACTCCAAGGTGTGGGAGACCTCCCTGATTACGAGGCATCATCCGGTGAGTGCACATGCATGTGTGTATTATCCATGTGCATGGTGTGTGTGTGAAGCATTCATGTTGGGTGCCTGTCAAGGGGGTGTGTGGCAGAGTTGATAGTGGCACCCATGTGCCTCATCCAGTATGTTCAGTGCAACACCATCTGGCCACAGCACTATCCCTACTGGCAACAGTGCACATATGGGCCAACACCATGGAAGTTGCCCTTGATTAGTAATTTTGTCACTACATTGTTGCTCATACTCCCCTGTCTATTCATCTGATGTCTTACATACCATTCCTCTCCTTTCCCCCAGCCATTCAAGTTTCATCTTCACATGCCTGACATGCAATGATACCACATGCTAATGCGTCCTCTGTATATAAATGCCTACCAACATGCAGTCATACTGTGGATGTAGCCTTGACATCCACCTCCTTCCTGGGTCCTTTGGTACCGTCTGGTTTCGAGCCCCATTCCCTCACACTCCATGCTGCTCTTCATGGTCTATCTTCCATGACTTCTACAGTTCAGACCATCGTGCCCTACGCACGACACCTGCTTGCCAAAAGTCAAATGAGGGCAGCCTGCCCTCCAATGCGACCCACCCTATTGCTGACCAGTGCATCTGAGCCTACTCTAAGCTAACTCTCACTGACATCTGCTCATACATGCCTTTGCCTGTCCCATAGACCCTTCACATGGTCCCTGTCCTCTCTCCTTGCTCCTCTTCCACCATCATAGGTGGGACCCGTTGGGGTGTACTCCTGGCCTCCTTCCAATCCTCAGATACCACTATTGATGTGCATGGTAATGGGAGCGTCTCAGTCCAAGGCCCTTAGGCCAACCTCAATCTCCTTGAGAAATGCTACCCACATCTCATCAACTTCCTTACCTCTCCTGCTGTCCCCCCTCCTCTCTCCTCATCAATCCTGCACTGCCTCCCTGCACCCTCCCATGAACCTTCTCCGCCTCCCACTCCAACTCCTACACATGCGGCACCTCTGATCTCTAGCACTCCCCGTAAGTCCTACAAGGCTGTCAACCTCCTCCACAATTACACTCCTTTCACTGCGGCTGCATCAGGCATTCCTCCGATAACTGTCACTTACATGAGGTTATGCACCTTGACATCCTTGGTCTCATGGAAACATGTCTGACGGCCAGCTCTGTCTGCATCCTTGACCCTCTCCTTGGCCCGCCACTACTGTGCAGGGGGGGTGTGCCCTTGGCTTCCCTGAGGGTATTCCTGCCACTGTCACACCTACTTAGACCTACTCCACTCTGGAATGGCTTGTGTGAGGTTTCTGTCCACCACACCTTGACATTCTCAAACAGTGCGTACTGTGTCTGGGAAAACTGGTCAAATGTACTACTTCCTTTCTGAGTGTCCTCACCTCTCCTCCTCACTCATGTCCCCAGACACAGAATTCCTCATCCTTGGTGCGGTACGCATCCACCTGCATGCCTGTTGACGCCCCCACGTGACCTTTCTGTGACCTCAGCAACTCCCTCTCACCCTCTAGACTCCCGTCTGTCCCTACTCATTCTGCAGGGCACACTCTTGATGCTCTGATCTCATCTGACTTTCCCCTCTCCGTCCATCTCTGCACTCCTCTCTCCTGGAGTGATCACATTCTCCTCTCCTCCCAGCTCACCCTCAACACCCCACAGGCAAAGCCACCCTCACCACTGTCACACACCTTCTTGGTATTCCGACCCATGAAGTGTGTGTCAGTCGAGGCTCATGCTGCCAAAATCTCCCCCCCATCCAGCTCCCCCTTAGGCTCACTCCCATCCTGACAGGGCCCACTCCATGCTCCACTCCATGTCAGGTACACTGGATGTCTTTGCCACGGTCATGACCACCTGTCTGAAGCCCCATGCCAATGCAGAGTCCTGGCATGACTCGGATCTTGGGAACCCAAACCACAGGTGCCGGGTGGCAGAGAGGGAATGTCCTGCATCATGGCCATCCTCTGGCAAACTGGCCTGCCACATGCTCCAAAGGCAATAGCGCCTCACCCTTCTCACCAAGATGAGATCCCCAATCCAAGGGCACATATCTGCGGCATGTGACAACTCTGCAGGACACATAGAAATCTGAAAGGACCTTGCCGAGCCAGAAGCAGTGTGTACCTCCCCTGTCCCCTCCGAGCCCACAGCACAGCATGATTGTCTCTGTACCCCTATAGGCCACCCCCCCAGCACTTGTCTGCGCCTAACACCATCTGCCCTTGACGTCAAGTCCTACTTACCTTGTACAGCACTTCCAGCCGCCACTCCCCCTTGCACTTCATTGTGCCACCCACCCCTGCACTTGCGTGACATGAATGACACCAGCACCAGTAGTATTGTTGACTGGCATCCCCTTCTGCCCCACCACCCCTCAGTGCTCCGCTGCACCTACAAACATTACTTGACCGGTGCTTCACGAATGCAAAATTATTCCGTTACAGGTGTTGGGGAGGTGGAATCACAATGTTTACTGCATTATGTTGATGTAGACAAGGCACTGTGCATCGTTGCCAATTTGGACTAGCAGATCCATGTACAACATGTATACTAATTGATGTGACGATGCAATGTCAGGACCAGAGTGGTTGAAATCCAAAAAAGTAGCCCTCCTCTCCCTCTTCACTTGGTGGCTATGTCACATGCCATGTGTGTGATGGCATGTGCCTTTGACATGGCAATCACCGCCCAATGTGTGATGGCAGTGCTAGGCATCAAGGTGAGCAGGCGTTGCTCTCCAATCAGTACATAGTATGCCCTGAGCCTCCCCTACAGACCCAGTGATGGTGAATGCATAGGAGGACTCCCAGTCATGTAGGACATGTGTCGTAGGACTACTGCCTATGTTGTTCATCAGCCCTTGTTGCATGCCATGGTGCTAATGCCTGTTTCCATTTTTCTCTTTCATGTCTTTGCAGGGGACGAAGCACTTGTTGATGCTGGGGATGTGGTGGTGGAGCCGTCCCAGGAGGGCAACCCGGGCCGACCTACCACAAGTGAGGGACGTGGTGTGTTTGTGGGTGAAAACCCACAAGTGCTGCAGGCCGTGCTGTCGAGGGGTGTCTCTGGGGGTTCCTCCCCCGAGCAGTATTCAGGTGTAGACTCGGAGGATGACACCTATGTGCAGTCGCAGGTGAGTGTTCTTGGGAGAGAATCTCCTCTGTCCGACCCACCTGCAGCCAGGCCATTGGCCTCAATGGGGATGTCAGTGTCGGCAGATCAGCCTCCGGTGGTTACGGATGCAGGGCCACACCACCCAATCTCTGATCCTGTTCCTGGGGCTGCAGATCAGAGAGGGAATGCAGTCCTGCAGCCTGAGGCCTTGCCGGCACAGCAAGGCGCAGTCCGCCTTGCCCCAGGCAGGTGTGGTGCCCGTCAACGTGGTGGCCGTATGCCACCTGGCAATACCGTATGGGAGCAATCCATCTACGGTATGGCCACCCAACAGGCAGCATCATCCGAGATGATTGCACAGGCCATGGATAGGGTGGCCACTTCCATTGTCCCCCCAGAAAGGCTGATGGAGCGACTGGAGCAGGCTACAGAGTCCATCTGCCAGGCACACAGGGAGGATATGTTGGCGTCCAACATGGACAGGCGGGCGGCACTGGCGACTCTGCGGGAATCACTTTCCATGGAGTCCCAGCGCCACAGGGAAGCCCTGAGGGAAGAACTCCGTCACCTCAGGTCGACCCTGTTAGAGCTTGAGGCTTCATCCCATAGAAGGACAGAGGAGCAGCTGGAGCGTCTGACACGGACGCTCTCGGCCGAGATGCAGGCAACTCGTGCGGAGGTCAGGTCATCCCGGGAGTTACTGCATGGGGACCTCCGCATGATTATAACCCAGAACCAGAACTACCAGACCCGCCTGCTTGCAGCCATGGAGGAGCAAACTCGTGCTTTGCGTGGGCTGCCTCCCATTGTCACACCATCTTCTGAGGCAGCTCCCCCACCTCCAGAGTCAGCTGCAGGGTCTGGGCAGAGCCATAGCGACTCATCTCCCACAACAGAGTAGCCGTGTGGGCCACGAGCCTATGGGGTGTTTTCCTTTCCCATGATCCACACAGGTGGATTGTGGCGTGCATCCTGTCCTCGGACCTCATAGGTGGCCCCCCCCCCCCCGCCGGCCCTTTCATGGCCATTTTTTCTCTTTTTCATTTTTATTTTGCAAGAGTGTTGCCTTGTGTGGGTACCTGGGCATACACTGTATTGTGGCTGGGCACATGCAGGCTTGTCCTGAGTTTGGTTTCGATGCTTGGGTAGCAGACATCCACACCCCTCCTGCTTCCGTTTCCATGGGCTTGCAAAGGGTGTGCCCAAGTGACAGCAAATTACACGGTGACATTGGACTCCCATGAGCTGTTGGCCAGTCCATAGTCAATACTGTGTAGACATTCATAGTGTTCATTGTTGTTGCACCTAACTATGCATGATGGTATGATATGTGCCTCTACTTACATATGTTGCTCATGTTTTGCAGGTATTTCACACAGATCTTCACAAGGGCATACTCTCTGGAGTCACACTACATGTCGGTAGATGTGCACTGACACTTTTGCATGGCGCCATCACTGTACATCTGGACGGTGAGGACATACCAGCTGAATCAGGTAATGAGACTACCATTGATTACATGCAATGTGTCTTGTTTGGGTGGGCTTCAGGGTGGGTTGGTGTGTAATTTGATAGAAATTACTCTTACACAGGTGTGTAGTAGTGGCTCCAGGGCGGTTAGCTGCTCAAGTGCAGCTATGTTCCATTTGGGGCACTGCTATTTGTGACACTGGTGTCATGTTGTGATGGCCAGTTTGTTTGCTGTCACATACCATGACATGGTGTCCTCAGTGGCGGGACTGTGAAGGGAGTGGGTGACATGGCAATGTTGTCATGTAGTGAATCGCCTGTGGCAATGCATTTTAGATTGATGGAGTTGTGTCTTTGCGTTGTGATGCATAGCTGGTGTATGTGTAGCTAGGGGTGCACACATATTGACACTTCCATGTTAACAATCTCAGGCTGATGTGTATCTGACAGTTCATTGTCAAGTAATTTTCAGACATTGTCAGGTAGAGTCATCATTGATTGTCAGATGGTATGTGCCAGAGCAGTGTGCACTAGCCAGCACTGTGATTCCTAGGTGAAGAAGTTGGCCACCAGTTGCGTACGGGCTGCCTCCCCCCGTGCCCTTTCCCCTCCCATGCGCAGCGGGCGTGCATGTGGTTGTGGATGTGGGGGCACCACCATGTCCACGGGCAGGCCCCGGCGTGTTGCAACGTTGTGCAGGACACATGCTGCCACTATGATCCTGCACACTATTCGGGGAGCATATAACAGCTGCCCGCCAGAACGGTCAAGGGAGCGAAAGCGTGACTTGAGCACTCCGAATGTGCGCTCCACTATGCCCCGTGTAGCAATGTGGGCTGTGTTGTACCTTACCTGGGGTGGCGTGGTGGGGTTCCGGATTGGGGTCATCATGTGGGGGCTGATAGGGTAGGCACTGTCCCCTGCGGAGGTGGTGATGGGTATCATTAGTGGTGTTGTGTCATGACCCAGTATCTGACATGCATGCATGTGGAGTGGCATTCATGCTCACCAAGCAGCCATGTATCTCCATGCTGGCCAGCCTCTAGGTCCCGGCATAGGGTAGACATTCTGTAGATGAAGCTGTCGTGGGTGGACCCTGGATAGTTGGCATATACTGATGTGATGATTCCCTTGGCATTGCATACAACTTGGACGTTGATGGAATGCCAGTGCTTGCGGTTTCTATAGATGTGCTCTGTTGCCCTGGGTGGACGTAGAGCCACATGTGTGCAGTCAATTGCACCAAGCACTTTGGGGAATTGAGCCACACCATAGAATTCCTGGATGCACGTCCGCCTTTCTGCATGAGTCCTGGGGAGATATATGTGCCTGCGGACTGAAGGCCGTGCAGTGATGATGTTCAAGACCTGGTGTAGGCAGCGTGACTGCGTGGCCTGTGACACACCACCCACTAAGGCACTTGTCCGCTGAAAGGATCCAGTGGCCAAGAAGTGCAGTACATTCAGGACCTTCTGCAGGGGGCTGAGTGCTTGGGAGCACAGGGTGGGTGATGTGAGGTCATCCTCCCACTCACTGACCAGGTCCAGTATGATGTGTGCTGGAAACCTGTACCTCCCATACACCTGGTCATCAGGCATCCCGAATAGGCTGGTTCTGGGTGTGAATATTCTGGCCCTGACTCTCCTCCTCATCCTCCTTTGGTAGCCCACTGCCACTGCTGCTAGGAACGGTATGTTCATCCTGGCATCTGGCTTGTTTATTGAAAAGTGCGCAAATTAATGCCTTGCGCGTGTAGTAGGCAGCGTGTGAGCCTCGCACCCCTGGAATCGAGTTCCCACTCCAATCGCGTGTGGAAATTCCCACGCTGCAGGCATACAGGTGCGCTGACGTACTTGCCTGTGTAAGTGGCCGCGCGCCCCTGAAATACACGTACATAGGCCAATGGCGTGTAAGCGCACTTTTGGGCAATTACACGCGATGAAATACACGTACATAGGCCAATGGCGTGTACGCGCACTTTTGGGCAATTACACGCGATGAAATACACGTACATAGGCCAATGGCGTGTACGCGCACTTTTGGCCAATTACACGCGATGAAATACACGTACATAGGCCAATGGCGTGTACGCGCACTTTTGGCCAATTACACGCGATGACACTCTGACGTGCAGGATTTCCACGTGTGCTCCGTCTTCACGTGCTGAGTGGGGAACGCCCGTGCGGATCACGTCAGACGCGCTTACGCGATGAGGGACTCTGGTCCAATAGAATCGCGTATGCGTGCTGACGCACTTACGCGCTAAGGGCCTTTCCTCGGATTTCACGCTGACGTGCAGGAATTTCACGTGCCAAATCACTCCGTATCAAGCTGGCCACCCGAAAACACACGGAACACCACGCTCCTGCCCCGAAGGCCGAGTTACTGCCCCCCAAGTGCCCTGAGCAGCCTCCCACGTGCTATCTTCTGCTGCCTGCCTGCCTGCCTGCCTGCTGCCACCGTGCCCTGCCATTTGGTGCCTGCACATCAGCCATCTGCAGGGGTCCAGTTGCTGTGTCCACCCCTGCTGGAACTGAAGACTCCCAACTGGGATTACATCGCTCCACAGCCCAGCCCCAGGACCCAGTTGCCCACCCACACCTGCCTCTGGGGTTGCCATGTCGGGCACTTCTACATCTGGCACCAGTGGCAACCCCAGGCCAGAGGGGCAGAGGGGCACCAGCTTCACTGCCACCGAAGTTGGTGTCCTGGTGGAGCATGTCCTGGGGCAGTATGATGCCCTCTTTGGATCGTCCCGCGCCAGCAAGGAAGGACGGGAGAGGATCTGGGCCGACTGTGTGGTTGCCATCAACGCGGAGGGGGTGGCAACCCGCAACGTCTTGAAGATCAAGAAGCGCTGGGAGGACTTGAGGTCCAGGACCCTTGTGAAGGCCCGGCGCCTCGTGGAGGGGGGCCGGGGCCACATGAGTTCCATCCAGAAGAGGGTCCTGGAACGCGTACGCCCAGCGCTCCACGCCCAGATCCTTGAGAGGGAGACCCGTCTGGAGTTGAGCGGTAAGTGTCCAAGCATCACTGTGTGAGACAGGGCATGTTGCGGTGTGCTGGTTCTATGATACTTGCCTGTATGTGTGCCATGTGCCATGTATGCATGTATGTGTGCTGGGACATCATGGTAATGCATGTGCGACCAGTGATGTGTGACCCACATGGTTGTTGCATGTGTAGAAATGCGGCATGGGGAGCACTATGCAGATTTGGGACATGAGAGCATGCCAGTCTCTGTACCTGGACATGGATGGGGGTGAGGATGGGTGCTGATGCCAGGTACATATATGGTAGCCATGTCTGTGTGCCTGACCTGCATGTCTGTGACTTGTGCATGCCATGGATGCATGACTCATGTGTGTGACAATGCACAGATTCAGTGACGCACCCACCTTACCCTTGTTTTGCCTGTGTTTGGTGTGATTGTGGCCAGATGGATGTGACTGAGGTGTAGTGTGTGCATGTGATATGCATGAGCCATGATGCATGTGAGTTACATTTCATTGAATGTTTCAAGAGTCAATTGGACATGCATGGAAATGTGCATGGCATGCACCATGCCTGTTACTGTGTGTGTTTTGCCTGGACTGACCCATGTGTTGTGGAGGGACATGATGGAAGTGTACTTTGACAGGGGTGCTCATCTGCTATTGCTTCCTGTCTAGGGGACCATTGTACAGTAGCCTGATGCTTGTGTTCTTTGTCTCCCTCTACGCAGCGGCTAGTGAAGAAGAGGGCGGAGACGGCGCTGTGGAGCAAGGCGGCGGGGATGCCCCCACGGCTGCAGCGGAAGGGGTGGGTGAGCCCCCACAGGGGCCTGCTACGGCGGGAGACGGTGAGGAGCCATCCAGGTTGGTGGTTTGCACAGAGGAGGAGGAGGCCGACACTGGTGCACACATGGGCCCTGGTGGGAGCATCCCTGCTGGTGCAAGTGGTGCAGTCCAGGGCCAGGGGCAGGAGGCAGCACAGGTCACCGTGGAGGGGCCTGTGCATGTCGCTGTCCCTGACCCTGTGAGTGCACCACCATGCACCAGCAGGGATGCCCCGTCCCAGGCCCGTCCGCAGGTAGAGGGGATGTCCATGTCAACTGACTCCCCTCCACCTGCGGCCGTGGGAACCCCTGGCCGCGTGGAGCAGGTCCTGATTGGGGTCGCGATGCGCACGGCTGTGATTCGTGATGCCGTGCGTGCTTCCCGGGAGGAGCACGCACGTCATCACGAAGTGCACCGTGCCGACGTGGCCCAATTGGGATCGGCCATGTTCGGGGGGTTCCTGCATGTGTTGGCCAATCTGACGGCCCTCTCCTCCTCTGTGCAGGCTATCCACCAGTCGTTCTCCTTGCCGTCTTCCGGCCCAGATGCCACCATGGCCCCCTGTGGACCTGCCCCGACCAATGCAGCCAGCTCGGTGGGGATCCCATCCCTGCCGCAGTTGGGAGTCGGAGGTCCAGCAGGGGTGGACGACACAGCAAGTGGACCCCAGCAGATGGAAGATGTGCCGGCATCATCGGGCAGGGCACGTGCACGACGGCGTCGGTGGTTACCATCAGCCTGGATGCCGTCGTGCTGGCAGAGGCAGTGGCGTCGCAGGCAGCAGCGGGCTCGATGTGGGAGGCATCATGGCTCAGGGCCATCAAGATCGGAGGGGCAGGCATCGGCCGGAGGGCAGGGCAACCCTGGCATGGCGGTGTGTTCCGTGTGGGAGGAGTTTGGCCAGCGGATAGGTGCGGAGCGGCAGCGGGCGGAAGAGGAGCGGCTCGCCATGGCCAGGGCGGAGATCTCCATGCATCAGGCATTGAGGCGGGCTGAGTGCCTCGAGGAGGCTCGCAGGGAATTTGGAGAGCACATGGGGTTGTCCCTGCGAGACCTCGGGGCCAGGACTGAGTCCCGCCTCCAGGACATTGACATGGAGTTCGAGGATGCCCTGGCCAGCATCACCAAGTGAGCCGCAGGACTAGCCCGCTGCCTTTGTATATAGTTTTTTAGTTAGTTAATGCTAGGTTTCCTTTATTTAATTTTTTTTTTTTGGACCGCTTGGACAATGGCCACTTCTTTGTACATATTTTTTTAAATAGTTAGTATTAGGTTTAATTTGTGGTGTTGGGCTCATGGACCCTTGAACAATCCTGTAAATATATTTATTTTTTGTGAGATAAATTTTTTTACTTTCATATTGGTCACACCATGTCGTAATGGTTTATCTTTCATTTCATTCTACATGTGTTTACTTTGGACAAAATCTATTCATTTTTCTATCCTTTGTTTTTTGGTTTCTCATTTTTGTTCCCGGACATGGACCTTTTATTTGCTTTACCAGATAGTTGTCAGAGTTTACTTTATTTTTAAATACATTTTAATATTATCTTACACTTGTGTCATTTTTTCTTTGGTTTCTTACATGCCATGATATGGGTTTTGACATTGACTTGCACCCATTGTGTATGTGTGTGTGGCGGACATGTGTTCTTTTGCTTACTTGCCTTTGGGGTTGTGTCATGTGATTGCATTCACTATGTGGGTGCATGCAATCCTTGCCTGGGTGTTTGTGCTGGGTATGCTGGTCATTACTGCCATTATTGTGTATCGTCAGGACCAGGGGCCAGGGGGACATGGGTGGGGGCCTGGTGGAGGGTGCCCCAGGTGGATGGGGGGTTGGGGGTGGTGGTAGACATGGGTTGGCCAAGGGTGGGGGCCTGCTGGCAGGTTGCCCACAGTGCTGGGGGTGGGGGTGGTGGGAGACATGGGTTGGCCATGGGTGGGGGCCTGCTGGCAGGTTGCCCACAGTGCTGGGGGTGGGGGTGGTGGGAGACATGAGCAGGTGTGCAGGGTAGTTCCCTGTGGTGTGTGCTGCCTGCAGGGGCCGTGGAGGGTGTACAGGTAATGCCTGGGAGCACACAGCCAAATCGCGTGTGCAACTTCCCGCTCACCCCTCAAATCCACGTTCCCTGCCATATCGCGTGTGGAACTTCCCGCGCGCCCCAGAAATCCACGTACCCGGCCATATCGCGTGTGCAACTTCCCGCGCACTCCTGCAATCCACGTACCCGGCCATTTCGCGTGTGCAACTTCCCGCGCACCCCTCGAATCCACGTTCCCTGCCATATCGCGTGTGGGACTTCCCGCGCGCCCCAGAAATCCACGTACCCGGCCATATCGCGTGTGCAACTTCCCGCGCACCCCTCGAATCCACGTTCCCTGCCATATCGCGTGTGGGACTTCCCGCGCGCCCCTGAAATCCACGTACCCGGCGATTTCGCGTGTGCAACTTCCCGCGCACCCCTCGAATCCACGTTCCCTGCCATATCGCGTGTGGAACTTCCCGCGCGCCCCAGAAATCCACGTACCCGGCCATATCGCGTGTGGAACTTCCCGCGCGCCCCTGAAAACCACGTACCCGGCCATTTCGCGTGTGCAACTTCCCGCGCACTCCTGCAATCCACGTACCCGGCCATTTCGCGTGTGCAACTTCCAGCGCACTCCTGCAATCCACGTACCCGGCCATTTCGCGTGTGCAACTTCCAGCGCACTCCTGCAATCCACGTACCCGGCCATTTCGCGTGTGCAACTTCCAGCGCACTCCTGCAATCCACGTACCCGGCCATTTCGCGTGTGCAACTTCCCGCGCACTCCTGCAATCCACGTACCCGGCCATTTCGCGTGTGCAACTTCCCGCGCACTGCTGCAATCCACGTACCCGGCCATTTCGCGTGTGCAACTTCCCGCGCACTCCTGCAATCCACGTACCCGGCCATTTCGCGTGTGCAACTTCCCGCGCACTCCTGCAATCCACGTACCCGGCCATTTCGCGTGTGCAACTTCCCGCGCACTGCTGCAATCCACGTACCCGGCCATTTCGCGTGTGCAACTTCCAGCGCACTCCTGCAATCCACGTACCCGGCCATTTCGCGTGTGCAACTTCCCGCGCACTCCTGCAATCCACGTACCCGGCCATTTCGCGTGTGCAACTTCCCGCGCACTCCTGCAATCCACGTACCCGGCCATTTCGCGTGTGCAACTTCCCGCGCACTCCTGCAATCCACGTACCCGGCCATTTCGCGTGTGCAACTTCCCGCGCACCCCTCGAATCCACGTTCCCTGCCATATCGCGTGTGGGACTTCCCGCGCGCCCCTGAAATCCACGTACCCGGCCATTTCGCGTGTGCAACTTCCCGCGCACCCCTCGAATCCACGTTCCCTGCCATATCGCGTGTGGGACTTCCCGCGCGCCCCTGAAATCCACGTACCCGGCGATTTCGCGTGTGCAACTTCCCGCGCACCCCTCGAATCCACGTTCCCTGCCATATCGCGTGTGGGACTTCCCGCGCGCCCCTGAAATCCACGTACCCGGCCATTTCGCGTGTGCAACTTCCCGCGCACCCCTCGAATCCACGTTCCCTGCCATATCGCGTGTGGAACTTCCCGCGCACCCCTGCAATCCACGTACCCGCCCATATCGCGTGTGGAACTTACTGCGCACCCCGGTATGCACGCACACGTTTATTTTTTCTCTCTGCGCGTGTCTGTGTTTGTGGGTACCCCTTTGTACGTCATTTGTCCAGGAGGGCAACAGTATTGTACATTGGTCATGTCTGTATATAGGTGCTATTTGTTGGCGCGCCTTTTAGCGCACATTTCTTGCAGGCGCAGACACGCTACCGCCTGCTTTCTTGTGGCGGTCGTGTTTGTGCCTGTTTGTGCCTGTGCGCTGCTTTGAGCGTGCGCTTTTTTGCCCTATTCTATTCCATGAATACGTGTTGTATGCGAGCGTGTGGGCGTTCCGCGCACTTGCCTCCTGAACTTTCCCCGTGCCGCCCACATTCTTCCCCATTCCGAGTGTTGTGCCCCATTTTATTCCCCATTCCGAGTGTCCCGCCCTGTGTTCCGCCTACTTTAGAGCTGTGCGCTGCGCTCGGAGTGATGGCGCAGTGGCCGTGGCGCACGACGTTGGTTGACCTGTGCGCCGGCCTGCGCCGCGCGTTTTTTCCGCGCACGTCCTCTGCTTTTCTTGCGCAGGGACTTCCATGAATCGACGTGCGCTGGTTTCCCTGCGCTTTGCGCTGATTTTCGGCGCAGCGCACGCATTGGCCCCTCTGCGCCGGGATTTTCGGCGCACATTTATTCCATGAATCGGCTTGTTAGTTAGTTTAAACATGTACAGATGCAATGAAACACAAACAACCAAGCATTCATTCACCAAGCCAAATGTTTATAGTAAATAGATTGCGGCAAGCGCCAACGTATACATATATATCTCATAGATACATATAGATTAAATAAAGAATGAATGTTCCACTATTTATATAGCAGCCTTGAACAACGAGGAAGGCCTCAATTCAGTGTCGCAGTTACAAAAGCAATTGAATTAAACAGAATACATTTCAGATAAGGAGTTGGATGAGCCAAGAGAGCCAGGGTCTCATCAGAACTAGAATTGGCTGACATTGGATACAATTAATGTGAAAGAACAGAAGCTCCTGTTCAAGAAGGTCAAGTGAAACCAAAAGACGTCAGAGCACTATTAGAGAATAAAATCAAATACACGAAAAGGCTCAAATAGTGGTGTCCAGTTACGTGATGGAGGAAAGTTAGATGCGTGAGGAGATCACACCTATGCACGGTAACCAGACAGTACCCATACTCCTTAAAAAATCCCAGAGAATAGTACAGACTGAAGGACAACTTCAAACACTAATTGACACTGAACCATTGAGGTGATTATGGAGTGTACTCTTAATTAGTGGGAAGCGGGTATAGAGACAAGCTCACCCGCACCTGGTTGTTCAGGCTGTATGCTGCTCACATAGGTGGAAAGTTATTGACGGGGGTTAGTAGCCAACCAATTGTAGAGGACAACATAGTTGGGGGTCCTATATGTGTGTAGCCAATGAGACGTCGTACATTTAGTGACGTTCATTGTGGCCATTTTGAAGGGAGGGCTTAGTTTCCCCACATATTGTTGACTATCCAATTATTTCTTTCTGTTACTCTATACAGATATTACACCTATACTTAGTAGTTCACTTGGAGCCAATCCCGCTTCCAGATAGGTTTTTATAAGTTTGCCATGCAGGATGACGTTGGTAATGACGCAGGTCAACATGTCAGCGATGACCAATTTAGGGTTTAAGAAGCCAGCTTTTTTATGAAATGATTGAGAGTTGATTATCGAGCGATTTCTGATGTTCGTTGTGCTCCCTGTTTTACTTACATTAAAACAGACACACTTTTTGCCAAGCTATTTGTGTCGTCTGAATTATTGATGTTGGATTAAAATCTGTATCCCCATCCATTTGCAGGGTATTGCTACTCATCTTAAAGGCTATAGCTATATCAAAGGTATCAGATTCTTTACCCAAGGGGACTCATGCCTCAACCCGGAACTGAGCTACATCAGGGGCATCAGCTTATGTACCTGAAGGGGGCTCATGGCTCAATCTGGGACTGAGCTATATCAGGGGTGCAAGCTTCATTTCCTTAAGGGGTTCATGCGTCGACCTGGGACTGAGCTATATCAGGGGTATCAGCCTCATTACCTGAAAGGGGTTCATGCCTCAACCTGAGACTGACCTATATCAGGGGTATCACCATGAGCACCCAAAGAGGGCTCACGACTGAATGTGAGAACGAGCTATATCAGGGGTGTCAGCTTCATTTCCTAAAGGGGGCTCATGCCTCAACCTGAGACTGAGTTATATCAGCGGGGGGGGGGAGGGTCAGATTCAGTGCCTGAAAGGGTCTCATGCCTCAACCTGAGACTGAGCTATGGCAGGGGTTCAGATTCAGTACCTGAAGGGGGGTCTCATGCCTCAACCTGAGTCTGAGCTATATCAGGTGTATCAGCTTCAGTATCTAAAGTAGATGCATGCCTCACCCATGGTCAGAACTATATGGGAGGTATCCCCACGACTTCCAAAAGGGGACGCATACCTCAAACCCGGACGGAACTATAACAGGTATATCATAAAGAAACCTAAGGGGGGTGCATGGTTCAGCCCTGTACTGAGCTGTGCCATAATTGTAGTGTCTGTAATGGATGCATGCTCATCTCTGCTCTAAATCAGATTAGGAGTATCAGCTTCAGTTCCTGGAGGAACACAAGCCCCAAACTAGGATTTAGCTATATCAGGGGTAGCAGCCAGAGTATCTAAAGCAGAACATGCCTCAACCATGCATGGGTATCGGTTTCAGTAGCAGAAGGGGACACATACATTGGCCCAGCTCTAAGCTATATCGGTGTGAGCACCTGAAGATGGGCACCAGCTTTGTTTTCTGAAGGGAACACACGCCCCAGCCCTGATCTAAGTTATATCATGGGCACCAGATTTGGTGTCTGAAGAGACATATCCCAGACCTGATATTAGTTATACGAAGAGCACCTGCTTCAGTGCCTGAAGGGGACACATATCCCTGCCCTTATCATAGTTATATCATGGGCACCAATGTTGGTGCCTGAAGGGGGCACACGTCCCAATCTTGACATGAGTTATATCAAGGGCAGCAGCTTCAGTGCCTGAAATTTGACATGTCACATGTCTGATCCAACTAATATGAAGGGCAGACACTTCAGTGCCTGAAGGGGACACATGCATTGACCCAGGTCTAAGCTATATCAACATGTGTACCTGAAGGGGAAACATATACCAGACCTGATCTGATCTATATCATGTGTAACATCTTTGGTGTCTGAAGGGGACCCATGTACCAGCCCTGATCTGGGTTATATTATGGGCACCAGCTTTGGTACCCGAAGGGACTCATGCACCAACCTTGGAATGAGTTATATCAGGCTACCACCTTCAGTGCCAGAGGACGTTGCATGCTTCAGTCCTGGTCTGAGTAATGTCATGAGTGCCACATTTGGTATCTGGAGGGACAAATACGGTTTGAGTTATGTCATGTGTATCAGCATCCATACCTGATGGGGACACATGCCCGTGACGAATAAACTTCCAGGGCACCAGTGGTCTAGGGATGTATATGGGTTTCTAAACCATCAATCAGACCCACACCTCTAGAACATCAGAAGGGATCCAAACAGATTGGCAACACATGCAAATTATACATTTGTTTGCCCAATTTTGGCAATGTGGGTGAAATGGCAGGATTATCTACGAAAGGTCGTGGATCGTCGATTAGTTGCATCACAGCAAAAATACAATTGTTACCCAATGATAAAAAGCACTGTCCAGTCAAGGTTGTATACACATATCTACTTTATTATTATCCCAATAGTCAGTTCTAACAACATTATGAAATTCAACCCACCCCGTAAAGAAATACAGAGGACAGACAGTTTCAAAGAAGGAAAAGGGATGCACTCTGGATACTGACAGGATGGTTGTTAGTATGTTTAATAACTACAACAGTTTAAGGTTACTTGGCTTCAGTACAAAGGGAGCAATGGGTCTTAAAATGTTTCTATGGGCCTTTGAAGAAAGACCAGGGGGACAGAACCACAATGTACTTTGTGCTTGTACGTGTTCTCGGTGCTCTACAGGGTTAAGTCAGTTTCAGGGTGCTTTGCAGCTTCTGCAACAGAGTTCAAGATGGGAGACAGCTGCGGGTATCAGGCAGCAACCAGTTTGGTGACCGAGGCTGGACGGATGGTGCAGGCTGGCCTACACAGCGACTTGGGGCCAGGAATTGTTGTCTTTGTGCTGGTTGGCGGTTCTGAAGCACTGGTTGAGGCACCTCTGAAGTCTTTAGGCGACTGCAGAGGTGCAGTAGGTTGCAGCTCGAGGGACTCGTCTGGCTCAAAAATGTCCTCTGAGGCGGACATCGGTAGATGCTCATCGATACACTTCTCCAAGCTTCTTCACTTTGCTTGTGTCATCCTTTAAGGCAGACAGCCCAAAGCTGAGGAGTGTGTTGCAGGCAGCTGCCTTGTTCTTGGCTTCAGGTTCAGAGACTCTATGGCACTTCTCACCTAGGCAGCTTGCTGCAGAGTCTAGCAGGGCACACTGTGTTCTTGCTGGGTCCCGGGTCTGGAGCTGCAGATGGGTCCTCTGGATTTGGTATCTCCCTCTGTACTCTGAGAAATGTTTAGGGGAGGGATTGTGCTTACCTCTTAGCGATCCTGGCATTCTTTCACTAGCGGAAGATGAAAGGCAGACTGTACTTTCAGCCAGGGTCCAATGATGCGTTCTTCTTTTTGCTTCTGGTTAAGCCTTCAGATGATCTGTCATCTCTTAAAGCCAAGTTTACCACAGGAATTGGTGTAGGCTAAGCCAACCTCAATGAACCAATCCTGGGTCCCCACCAAAAATCTCCTGAGGTCATAACCAGAGTGCTTTTCAACAGAAAAGGTAAAGGGTTGAAAACATGTAATACTAAGTCCCGCCCATCTTTCTGTCTGTTATGGATTGAAGGGTCTCTCTGGTTAATGGAGCTCTATGTGGTTCCTGATTAAAGTGACAAGTCTCCCTTGAAGCTACTGCGAGACCAGACTTTCTGGCTCCATCAAACCACATACTCATACCTTCTGAATGGGGTCCCCCTGTGGGGATGACTACTGTAAACACGCAGTCCCAGACATTACTTTTCACTGTCAATCAGTACTGAGGGCGGGAGCTGGCATCAGGTTGACACAGTTGCATATGAAAGGTATGTTGGGGTTTCTCTCTGTAGCCAGGCCCCATGTGGGTCTGTTTGAATTACTTTCTGCTTAGTATATGAATTGCTGCCACCAGCTACAGGGCCCAACAAAAGGCCATGGCAGATCCATGGATCCTTTGATAGTTAATTAGGCTTCCCATGGAGATGTATCATATACTCCTCCTGTCAGGGCCGGCACCAGGCGTGTGCAGCATCTGTGGCTGCTCTTGGCCTTGTGCTGATGGGGCCCAGCAGTGTGGGTGCTGTTGACTACCTGTTTTTGCGGACTGCAGGGTGGGCTGTGTGCACTCTGCACACACAGGCGGCCCACGCTTCAGCATGCATGATGATGGGGAAGCTTGTCTGTGTTGTGGACTATCTTTTCAAATGCGGCTGTTCTACCTCTAGGCTGAGCTCCCTTTTTGTTGGTCCTGTCAGGCAAAATGTCAAATATTAACCTCCTGCGGCGACTCTGGAGATACAAATACCCCCCCTCCCTGTGGCCCAATAGGCGTTGATGGCCTATTAAGCACCGCTGATCATTTTCTTTCTTAAAGCAGAGCATTTAAAGCGGGTGGGATTTACAAGTGATGGCACATACAAAGCACCAGTTAGCTGCCTAAAATCTGTGCCCTCCTCCAGCACATGTTCCTTTCTGAGTCTGTGTAATCAGAGTGAAGGCTCCCAAAAGTACAGAATGCTTCAAGAACACCAAATGTCTTCGAAATAGGGAATGTAATGTAATTTTAATTGTTAGCACCTGCATTCCTATGCATACATTTTTAGGCAATTGAAATCGGGATGTGGGGTTAGTTCTTGCATGTCAAGGGAGTGATTGGAAAGGTAGGGGGACTGGAGGCAGCTAATTCTCACAGGAGTCCTTAAGTGTGTGGTTTCAGATGTGAAGAAGAGTTAACTGCTTGTAACATTGACGCTTCATCAGAATATAATAGAATATAAATAGACTGAGACAGCACACCAACTAGCCCCACACATGCACATGGGGTGATTTTAGGCTTCAACCAACAGTGCGGGCCTGTCCCCCGCCCAACCCTTCAGGATAACAAGAAGTTGGCAATGTGGGCATTCACCCACCAATCCCGTGATCCTTGACTGGCGAAAACGGATATGATTTACAAGCAACACCATTTACATTATTGAAACTTGACAATAGGTGATATATATATATATATATATATATATATATATACATACACACACACACACACACATTATGCTGTGATGTCACTTCCTGTGATGTCACTTCCTGCAAAGTAAGGGGCTCAACATTTTACTTGCCTCACTTGACCCCACAAATCCTAGGGCTGGCCCCGCCTACTGTCAAATCCCAGATAAATATGACAGGGGGACTGTGCCTGTTGGCTGTGTCCACCCAGAGTACTCGGATTTATGCGTATTTGTGCAGGGAGCAGAGGAAAGTGTGTGTGGATTAGCCCCGCACATTTTCTGGAGGTTGATCTACCAACATTCAATTTCGTTTACACTTTCAATAAATCCCTGGCGAGCGCAGATCCACCATTCGGGTGGTCGAATTCCTCACAATGACTCACCCTGAGTCCGAAGTTTGTCATGGGGAACAGTTTCGGTACCTGAAGGGGTTAGATGCCTTTACCCAGGTCTAAGCTATAGCAGCATCAGTACCCGAAGGGGACACATGTCCCAGCCCTGATCTGAGTTATATCATGGAAACCAGCGTGGGTGCATTAGGGGGACACATACACCAACCCTGGACTGAGTTATATCAGGCTATCACCTTCAGTCCCTGGAGATGACGCATGCCTCTGCCATGGTTTGAGTTATGTCTTGGGTATCAGCATCAACGCCTAAATTGGAGACATGCCTCAATCTGGTCAGAAGTATGTCCTGGGCAACAGTTTTGGTACCTGAAGGAGGCACATGCTTCATTCCTGGTGTTAGTAATGTCATGCCAAACTAGATATATGCAATGGGCAAAGTCACAAGATGCATTACACTATGTAATCCTATGTAACCATATCGCTATCCATGTAGCACATTATGTATGTAAACCCACCTGTAAACTTCCATGTAACAGCACCTCAATGCCTCCGGCTGTTTGTGCTCCTTATAAATGCAAATAAATAAATAAATAAATAAATGGTTATCAGCTCCGGTACCTGTAGGAGACAAATGCGTCAAACCTGATTTTGGGCATGCATGAAAGCAGCATCAGCTTCCAACAGAAGACATGTCTCACATCTGAGCTGCAGGGACTGTAATGCCCGAGAGGAGGTGCTGACCTCAAGCCTGCTGTGCTGTAGTGAATGGGCAGCACTTTCAATTTTCTTGAAGGAGCCATGTGTCTCAGCACAGTTATGGCAAGAGGCCTTCCAGAAAGCGAGAGAAAGCTTCCACTGCTCCCATTACCAGTCAAACCACTTTCCTACCAGCTCCATCTCCCAGCCATGGCACCGTGGACCACGATATGCAATGATGAGGACCCCTGCCAACTCTGAACGACCATGCAATCCCTCCGATATCCAATGAAAGAGGCATGCAATAGTGGATTGAAAGCGCCCACTCAAATCTGACTAAACATTTAGCTCGGCAGCTTCCATGCCAGTATTTCTTTGCTCTTTTGGGCCATTAGCATAATAATAACCATGTCATTACCACTCCATATGCGCAGTCCAACCTGATCTGTGAAGTGACAACTCTTCTGCAAGGGAAAACAAGCAGTGTTGGGAGGATAGCTCAGGGGCAATGCGCTCGCCTTGGAAGCAAGTTGACACAGAGCAACACAGGTTCGATCCCTGGGTCTGAGCTTAGAAACCTCTGGATATTAAGCACATTATAAATAACCAATTACAACCCTGATAGATAGCAGCCTTCTGCGGCTTAATTATAGAGGATTAGCTAGGTGCAATAGGCACAGTAAACTCAGAATACACGTCTGGGCACTCTCTGAAACAACCAAGAAGGGATTGTTGAAAATCCCCAATTTAATCATAACGACTGGAATTCCACTGGGAAGCTTCCATTCCTTCTCCGGTCAGTTACCTTGAAAGAATCCGGAAAACCATATGCAAAACAGGCATGGTGATGCCCGGGTTTGCCTATGGTTGGTTCCCTCCTGCATAGCACAGATATAAAATGATACGATAGGTTATTTATAAAAAATCACGTTGCCCCTGAGCTATCCTCCCGAGACTAAAATACGATGGAATTGAAAGCAGACCAGAAGGAGTGCCTACTTTATGGCTGACAGCTTTCTGCCCATCACTTTGTGGCTATTCCAACCAGCTGATGACCGACAGTCACAGCTGACCAGGGCCAAATCTGAACCAAAAAGGTCCTATCAAGCCCAGGGCAGAGAGTTTCGCCTTCCAGCCTCCCTCTATCGCTGCCGCCAATGCGATCGCCTGCCTTCCTCTGTGTTTACACCAAGTGACTTGTTGGACTTCATTATACAGTGTACAAAGTATTACCATAGATCATTGGCAGGGAGACCTGAGCTGCTAACACAAAATAAATTACCAGCCCCATGATAAATGGTTCTATTAGCGGTCCAGATTGTTAAACTCAGATACAAGGGGGCGCGGGGAGCCCTGCCCCATTCATTCTCCCTCCAGCGCCTACTGGGCTGTAAATAGGTTATTTTGTGTGTAAATAACACATTAAAACTCAGCATTAGGCTTGTCTTTTGATAGAGAAGAAATTGTTACAGATAAATAACCCCAGACAGGAATGTAAAATACGCCAGATTTAATAGCGCGCGCTTGGTGCGGCCCTGTTAAACATGACTGAAATTATACAAATCCTGAACATACTCACAGTAAACCACGCGCTGACATCAGAGTAATGAGGCCGTATTTTTGCCAGTCTTGAGAAAAGCAAAAAAATTGTTTTGACAGAGTCAGAGCTTTAAAAGAATGACAAAACTGCATAAATAGGCTGTTATTCCAGATTAGATGCGTTCTCGCTGGATTTTTGTTTCTTCTCTAAAACTGGGAACCTGGTGATGTTGGCACATTTTCTTTGGAAAAACAAAAAAATACAACATTTTTGTTTTATGTTTTTCAATTGCTAAACACAGAATGACACATTTATCCCATAGCACAAGCCATGTGCATGTTAGGGAGGATAGAAAAATACAATTCCGTTTGTCCCATCATCTCTTTGGAATGTGCTCAAAATAGTGCCAAGGAATATGTACTCCATAAAATACAACAGCACCATTTTGTTGATGAAAGCAATATGGTAGTCTTGCTGGTGGTATAAATAAAACAGAGGTGGGGATTGCAGGAGGAAAGTCTGAAGGGCTATTGAATATATGAACCAGACGCAATATGGTAGTCTTGCTGATGGTATAAATAGAACAGAGGTAGGGATTTCACAAGGAAAGGCGTGATTGCTGTTGAATATATGAACCAGCTGCAATATAGTAGTCTTACTGATGGTATACATAGAACAGAGGTGAGGATTGCAAAAGGAAAGCTTGGAGGGCTGCCGAATATATGAACCAGCCACAATATGGTAGTCTTGCTGATGGTATAAATAGAACAGAGGTAGGGATTTCACAAGGAAAGGCGTGAGGGCTGTTGAATATATGAGCCAGCTGCAATATAGTAGTCTTACTGATGGTATACATAGAACAGAGGTGAGGATTGCAAAAGGAAAGCTTGGAGGGCTGCCGAATATATGAACCAGCCGCAATATGGTAGTCTTGCTGAAGGTATAAATAGAACAAGGTGCGGATTCCACTAGTAAAGGCTAGAAGGTTGTTGGATATATCGACCATCCAGATCAACCATTCACCTTAGTCGGGACGGAAAATGCACTTATGTAATTATTCCAAATAATGTGTAAAGACATTTTGGGAGGAACACCTTAAACATAAAGCTGTAAAGAGTCACACAGTTATGAAACTTTGCTAGATTGCTAAATTGGTTTCAACGTGTGGTTTGAATGCTTTGAAAGTATTACATAAATTCATTCTTTCAGTCTTCTGCACTTTGGAGAATCCCAATTCTTCCTCTTGTGGCTTGCTGTCGCATCCTATAAAAGCACAGTCCTCAAGCATTCAAGTATGACCCTACAGCACAGCACAGTTGCTTCATTGTATGCTGGTTTACTCTATGTACAGAAAGGTCTGCAACATTTGGCTCTCCAGATGATTTGGACTACAACTCCCATCAGTCCTTGCAACCAAGGTCAATGGTGAGGGATAATGAGAGATGTGTCCCAAAACATAAGGACTGCACATATTGCAGACGCATGGTGTACAACATGTGAGTCAGAGGTTCACAGGGAGGGCCAACAAGCCGTTCGTCCTTTGGGGACTGATACAATGAGCAACACTGGGAGGGGTGCACAGTACAGCCAGATATGTTTTTATGGGAGGGCAAAAGGGGCACTTGCCCAGGGCCCCCACCTTGCCCAGGGCCCCACAAGGCTATCTGATCTGAAGAAGTAAAATTCCATTGTTCACCAGTCTTAAATAGCACCGTCAGGATATTTTATGGGGTGCTGCTGAGGCTCTAAACCCATTGCCTTTCTGTTTTGGCAAGTGCATTCTGCCTTGATCAATTCATCATGTATTGCTTTCTGTGTTCGCTGTGGTATACGTATTTTGTGTGTGCCTTATGGCACAACTCTGTAGCATTATTTCCTTCCTGTGGGAATTATGTTGATCATGTGCAATAGGCAATGGTGAAATGCATATGGATAAATTGAGTGCCACAATGGTTCAGAGGTTAGCTCAGTGTGCGAAACACCCATTACAGAGATATGTGTTCATATGCAAAATTAGAATATCACATTCCAGCAAGGCAGGCTGAGCCTTTCCTATGTCTGAAGTTTATAAACCTGCCTGCATATGTACTTGGTTTTGCAGTACAACATCTGATATTATCAGCAATGTACCTGCACCAGATAGGGGTTGCTATAAAAACTAGCATATCATTCGTATGGTGAAGGTCTAGAAATTGGTTTGTTCAGGTGGGGTGTTGTAAAACCTAGGCTATTGCCTCCAACGATGGCATAAACTGTTAGTCTGAGAGGTGAATAAGTATCCAAATTGAAGACTATGGAACGACATGTTAGTATCCTGGATTTGCCAGCAGACGATACAGTGATCCTGGTCAAATCATCTAATATATCTACATTACTGTGCTGTCTTCTGTGAGGTTTGCCTTCTTGCATGCTGCTGGTATCGTTTAGCCCATTACTTGATGTTTCTTCTTATGTAGGTCATTTGGGTGGAAGGGTTGGTATAGAGAAGAGAGCGGACCATATGTTGCAGGCCTCAGGCAAGCATATTTTAAGGTCTGCTTGTTTGACACATAAAACGGTTTGTTTTTTGTTAAAAGCAAATCCAGAATACTAACATGTTGTTCCATAGTCTTGAATTTGGATACTTATTCACCTCTCGGACTAACAGTTTATGCCATCGTTGAAGGCAATAGCCTAGATTTTACAACACCCCATGTGAACAAACCAATTTCTAGACCTTCACCATACGAATGATATGTTAGTTTTTATAGCAACCCCTATCTGGTGCAGGTACATGCACGTTTATAGATGAAAATGTCACAAGCCATTGTTTTGGAAGTAGTTAAAGCTTTAAAATACAAAAGACAAACCCAGATTAAATTTGTTAAATCACATCGCATGGTATGCTGGTTCTTATATACTTCCCTTGATTATGGAGAGCATGAAGCTAGAATCATTCCCATTTTGCATAACACCGTAGTATAATATTTTGTTTAAAAGTGGTCATGTTTGGTAATGTGATTTGTGTATGTTCCAAGTCCGTTTTTTTCAATAAAATTAGATTGTTTTAGTTCATGGTAAGAACTGGAAAAGAAAGTGTTCAAATGCAGAAATTGCAGAGTTGGCACAAATCCCAGCTTCACCCCTTAACCAATGTGTGATCCTGGGCATCTCATTTAATTTTGTATTGCCTAACCTCTCGATATTGCCAGTCCCTAAATCTTTCAAAATTATCAGCCCTTCCGAGTGATTTCCTTCTCATGGTATGATCTTCCTAAAAGCCTTACTCATGGTTTCACTGTGTTAATAGTGAGCATATTTATATCGCACACCACAGGCATTTGTTCCTTTGATATCTAATGGCAACACTACTTGAAAACCATATCCCACTTCTAATCTCAGTCTCTCTGGATAAAGACACCTTCCTGGTAGCTTCTAATCTGCCTCCACTATCCATGCTACGGTATGTGTAGCTTTCTCCTTCCTTCCAATTGGGGGTCTCTATCCATGCATGAGCACTTTTGCATTCTGTGAGGCAGCGAATGTGAGTTCTCTGTCTATTATGGGTTACATGTACCTTTTAGATATGGTCCTGCATTAATACTACATCTACCCTCCTGGATGTTATTGATAAAAAGTATCCTGTATGTACTAGAATAGTAAACCCTTTGTAGACTACTAATGTTGGTCTTCAAAAGCTACTTGTTTATCATTCTGATTAGAGCAAGAATGAAGACGGCAAGGGGAGTTAATGGGAGTAAAGGTGCTTATTATGCTGCGAGACAGCATATCAACCTATAGGATGTGAGCATGATGGGTGGGGGGGGGGCGCGACCAGTATTCTTGATCCCTTAATTCCTTTGGTTTGGTGGAGGGGGTCCCCCCCCCCCATGATGTCTGTACCCATTGCCCCAAAAGTGCTTAAAATGGCCCTGAGTACAGCAAATATTGTAAGCACCGAGAGAGAATGCAGTTTGTGGCGTTCGCTTTATAAACGGTCAACTGAACATAGAAAGCTTAGGGAAACCCACGGCTTCTTGGCAGATGAAGAACACACTCAAGGATGACTTCTCTCGCTCCTGGACTCAGTTGTCAGTTCGTGGTAGCCCTTCGCTTGCCAATCATCAGAGGTAATTTATTAATGCCCCTTCTTCTGGCACCTCAAAGGACTGCAGTCAGCTCCTTCCACCCCATTAATGGAGACTTTCATCACACCTCCGCTGACACCTTCCGACGGCCCGTGCCCACCCTCTCTTTTCACCCTAATAGGGCGAGATGAGGTGTTGCGAGGGTTTAAATCATTCATTGGAGCAGCAAAGCACCAAGAACGGGTGGGAATGGCAGTGCCAGCTGCAGGGAAGAACACCCGCACCCCAACACCAGCCCCCCACTGACTGCAGGCTGAGGGACGCCTCGGGTGCTGCTATGCTGGTCCTCGGCAGCTGTGAGGCAAGGGTCGCATTTCACACCACTGTTTGAAAGCCACGTGCTATATTGCGTAGTATGCGAACACGGACACACCGCATGCGGAAGTAATATAGAAAATAACCGGCCTGACGTCAAGAGATGATGCGCGATGTGTGCAAGGGGCACTGTTACATTTGTGTTTTTTTCTCACATTACAACAATAACGCACAGTGTCATATAAAGCGTCATGCCGGATTCCTCCCTCTTCTAAGCGCTGCATTAACTAGCATTATTATTACCCAATTTAATGATACTAAAATCTGTTATGGCTCAGGAAAGCTAGCAAATAAGCACATTTTATTCACCAAATCATAAGAAAAGCTTTTTTTTTTCTGAATAAACTCGTAGGCCCTGATTCATGGAATTATTTGCGTCCAAAACAGGGATTTGCATGCCATTCTGCCCGCAAATTCCTGTTTGACGAATGGAGATTTGCGTGCAGAATGGCACGCAAATCCCCGTTTTACACGCAAATAATTCCATGAATCGGGGCTTTGATATCTGTTGCTCCTATGACACACTCTGTCTAACAATATTGTATAATATAGAAGAAAACAGTTCAAATTCACATTTAAATGGGAAAGAGGAGGTGTAAACACACAGGAACTATATCATTAAGAAACATATTTTTATTATAGAAAACATCAATCTCGTTAAAAAAAACTGTGTTAAATCATACACAGATTAAGGAACAACCCTAAAACCAGGTTAACAAAAACAGGACGATTACATACACAACATCAATGTAAAATGAAAAAAACATACCACATTAACTAAAAAAAACAACGTTTAACATACAAACATCAGTGCATAATTCATTTGTTGCATACAATATATAACCCAAACAAATGAATTGAACCGTTTTCTTCTATATTATACAATATTGTCTTGGTGTCCCCAGACAGTGAAAACAGAAGGTTTTTGCAACAGACCTTGTTATGGGGACTGTTTTGCTTTAATTTGACCTCATTTGTACTGCAACACTCTGTCTAACACCCATTGTCACTGGGAAGCAGCTGGAAAGAGAGTGACCAATGGTATGTCTTACTGATCGGCAGATGTGTCGGTATGGAGGGTTGAGGGGGGCTTTAGCCCCAGGTCTTTGATTGTAGCCCCAGATAGAAGCACAGGGGCTACAACCAAAAGACTAGCTAGCCCAAGTGTCAGGAATTTCACCATCCGCACGGCGGGTGGACGGTCACCTGGGCTTTTTTAAAAAAAATTTAAAAGAAATTGAACGATGGTAGATGAACCTCTAGAAAATTTGTGGGGCTAATTCGCACACATTTTCCAATGCTCAGTGCACGACATACACATAGACCCGTGGACTCTGGGTGGACACAACCTACAGCGCCCTTCCCCGTCATATTTAGTTGGGATATGATAGCCAGGATTACACCATGTCATCTTAGAAGTGGGAGGGCAAAACATTCCCCCTGCCATGGCCAGCCTAATTAACTAACAAAGGCTCCGTGGATCTGCTCTGTCCATTGTTAGCTCTGCTCCTGACGGCAGCTTCACATACTAATCAGAGTTTAATTCAAACAGGCCCACATGGGAACTGGTTGCAGAGGCTAACAAAGGAAACAGGAAAACCCAACAACCTTCTGTATGCACTATGTCAACCTGAAGCCAGCTCCTACCCTTAGTATCAATGGACAGTGAAATAACATGTCTGGGACTGCATGTTGCAGTAGTCATCCCTGCAGGGGGAAACCATTCAGAAGGTAGGAGTATGTGATTTGACGGAGACAGAAAGTCTGGTCCCACCACAGCTTCAAGGGAGACCGGCTGCTTTAATCAGGAACCACAGAGAGCTCTTTTAACTAGAGAGACCATTTGGTCTACAACAGACAAGAAGATGGATGGGACTAAGTATTACATGTTTTCACCCCTTTACCTTTTCTGTTGCAAAGCACTCTGGTTATGACCTCATGCATACAGGAGATTGTTGCTGGAGACCCAGGATTGGTTAATTAAGGTAGACGTAGTCTAAACCAATCACTGCGGCCCATTTGGCTTTAAAAGAGGGCTGAGTCACTCTTTTGGGCAGATCATCTGAAGACTTTGCAAGGAGTAACACGAAGAACTCAGCATTGGACCCTGGCTGAAGGCACAGTCAGTCTTACATCTTCTGCCGGTGAAGGAAGGACAGGACATCTAAGAGGGAAGCAAGAGCCCTCCCCTAAACATCTCTCTGCGAACAGAGGGAGATACTGAATCCAGAAGATACTCCAGCAACTCCAGAACCAGTACCCAGCCAGCACACAGCGTGCCCTGTTAGGCTCTGCAGTAAGATTCCAAGTAGGGAAGTGCCAGAGTCTCTGAATCAAACCAAGGACAAGGCAGCTGCCCGAAACACTCTCCTCAGCTTTGGGCCATCCATCTTAAAAGGATGGCACAAGCCCAGTGAAGAAGCTAGGCGTGCATCTACAAGCATCTACCAACATCCGCCTTAAAAGTGAAGACGCTAGGAGTGCATCGACAAGCATCTACCAAAGTCTGCCTTAAAGGACATTTTTGAGACAGTCGAGCCCCTCCAGATGCAACCAACTGCACCGCTGATTTTTGTTACGCCTTAGTCGCTAAAGCTGCCGGAGACGCCTCGACCTGTGCTTCAGAACTACCAACCCTCACTCAGACAATGATTCCCGAACGTGAGCTGCTGTGTAGGCCAGCCTGCAGCCGTCCATCCAGTCTTGCTCACCGAACTGCCTGCCGTCTGATATATCTCATCTTGAACTCTGTTGCAGAAGCTGCAAGGTGCCCTGAAACCGACTCAACCCTGTCCATCACCAAGAACATCTACCTCACATGGTACATTGTGGTTCTGTCCTCCTGGTCCTTCTTCAAAGGTCCCTAGTGACATATTATGACCCATTGCTCCCTTTGTTTTGAAACCAAGTATCCTTGAACTATTGTGATTAATTACTATACTGAGAACCCTCCTGTTAATATCCAGAGTGCATCCCTTTTCCTTCTTTGCAACTGTCTGTCTTCTGCATTCCTTTACGGGGTGGGTTGAATTTTGTAGAGTGCTAGAACTGTCTGTTGTGATAATAATAAAGTCTGTATTTTTATACAATCTTGAATGGCCAGTCCCTTTTATCATTGGGTATTAATTGTATTTTTGCTGTAACACACGATCCACCACCTTGCAGAGATAAGCCTGCTGTTCAGTCCACGTTACCAAAATTGGACAAGGAGGCTTATAATTTGCTTGTGCTTCCAATAGTTTCGGATTCCTTCTGGAGTACTAGAGGTGTGGGGCTGATTGATGGTTTGGAAACCAATATCTATCCCTGGACCACTGGTGCCCCGGAAGTTGATTTGTCACACTGAGCCCCGACAGTTACAACATTAGCTTAGCCCCAGATCTTTTCCAGACCTAGAAACATTGCTGCTGGTTGGACTCGTTCCAACAATTCTGATGCGTCTTTGCAAATGACGGATTTCTGCATGCATGCAGTGAGTGGTGTGTAAATGCGAGATGCGCTATGGTCATGAGATGCACAGATTTGCAGAAAATCCACAGAACCATGGTTTGGGCTGGTTTCCTCCAGGGATTCCACTGTTTATCAATTGTATCATTGTGCCGTTTTTGATATCATGCACTAGCAGGTCACAAAGATGGTGAGGATTTCTTTCACACATCAGAGGGGGCTGCAAACACACTGGCTGTATCTGCAGGACCACCCCATCCATCATCAATCTCTGCATTCCTTCCCAGCCTTCAGCTGTATGCACTGCAAGTAGGCAACCTTTTCCCTATGCCCTGAACGTCATCGCTGTGGCTCGTCACGGCCACCTTTCCTCACTGTCATCTTCCTGAACCACTCTGTCACCTTTGTAGTAAATCACAGCGAGGTAACGTTGACATGGTGGACCAGGAGAACCTTCTAGCAACCATGTGAGTGAGGGAGTGTATCATATATTGCCCGTGTAAGCTAAGTTGCCTTGCCTATAGGAACTAATCTAAATGGTGGATATGTGGCCTTAGTAGTTCTGCTCAAGGAAATGCTGATTAAGGGTTTTTATAAAAGAGTGGCAGGGAGGCAGTCTCGTCAACGCTTTCGTGGTCAACACCATGAAGCCCATTCTTATTCTTGTGGATTTTTGGTACTTTAGCTCTAATATCCTAGTCACTCTGGAATATGCCCTGTGCATTCCTGATGCTGGTAGGCACCAATATAAGGCACCTGTATACCATTAGCAGGGCAAGAAAGACTTCCCTCGCCTGGACGGGGAGCCCAATGCGCTCTATCCCTTGCGGATGAAACATAAATGCATTTCTTTAACCCATCACCAGGCGCAGAGTTGCATTTTGCACTGTCAGCATTTTTTAGCATCCTGTTGGCTGGGAGGCCTCCATAAAGGCGTTGCGGTAATATAACTAAGCATCAAAAAGAGCCGCCGCCACCATTGCCCCCAATGTATTTAAGATTGAATGTAATAATCTGCCTAAGGTTCTGGGAGAGGAAGCTGGTCTTGGCACTGCATTAACAGCGATGAAAAGGTTAAGGAGGAACCAGTGCTTAAAGTGGGCCGGGGCCTGCCGGGGCCGGGCCCTGGCAGTCTCCAAAAAGTGGGACTGAGCCGGGGCCCTGCTGGGGCCCCCCATCCCACACAACATTGGCGGGATGCATTATCTCGCCGCGGCCGCAGCTGCGACGGGAGATGCGCCCGCCAGTTTAATTGCAGGCGAGCTGACAGAAGTGCCAGCCAGGCACAGCGGTTGCTGAGGCTGGCTGGCACTTCTGTCAGTCACTGTAACTTCCCTGATGACCCCTCATCTGAGGGGTCATCAGGGAAGTTACAGTTCCTTTGTTTGCTCTTGCCAGGTCACTGACCTTCAGCGAACCTGCGGGCTCCATGATCTAATCTGCAGATTAGATCACGGAGCCCGCGGGTTTGCAGAGGGTGAAAGGCGCCTCGGGCTCAGTGATCTATCTGCTCTGAGCAGAGATCACAGAGCCCGAGGCGCCTTTCTCCATCAGCAAAGCTTTATAAAAGATGCCTTGAATTGTATACGTTTCAAGCCATCTTTTATAAACGTAGAAATATTTCTATGTTTATAAAAGACCGCTTGAAACGTGCACAATTCAAGGCATCTTTTATAAAGCTTTGTCGATGGACAAAGCCACCTCGGGTTTTGTCCGTCCTCAACGCTTTATAAAAGATGCCTTGAATTGTGCACGTTTCAAGCCGTCTTTTATAAACATAGAAATATGTTATAAATGTCTATGCTTATAAAAGGTGGCTTGAAAAGTGCACAAACCATAGTAAGGTAAGCGCACAAGTGTGCGTAAATTACTATGGTTTGTGCACTTTTCAAGCCACCTTTTTATAAACCTAGAAATACGTAACATTGGTATGTTTATAAGGCTTGAAAGGTACACAAACCATAGTAGTGCGTATACAAATATATAAATGCTCACATACATTTATATATTTGTTTGCGCACCTTACAATGATTTGTGCACGTTTTAGGCCACGCCCACAATGGAAGCCACGCCCCCAAACGAGGGCCCCCCCTCAATTTCTTACCCCACTTAAAGCACTGGGAGGAACTAAATGGGTAAACAGGTTTCCCAAGGATCAAGAGGGTCTTTTGAAGGGGGCTGTGCATGTCCTTCAACTCCCAATCATGACTTATTTGGTTGGGGGCAAGTGGTCTTCATCCGCTTCTAAATGCAATGAAGGCGCACCTCCAGCTTTTGTTCCAGCTCTCCCCTTTTAACACAGACACAAACAGTTGCATGCCATCTGCCTCAGACTGTAGATCCAACCCACGACTCTGTATTGTGGTGATAAAAAGGACAACACATTGCAGCTGAACAGCGTTGGGGATAAGAAATGGGCCTCAACTCCAAAGTGTGATGTGTAGTGAGTAAATGAACACACCTACAGCCTTTCCCCTGGATCTCTCCCACTAATGACAATGAGAAGAGTCACTATGCCAAAGGTAGATGTGACCAAATGATCAGTGTTCTGCAGGAGTACAGAGATGAGAAGCGGTTAAAGTACCTACTCAGCCACACACTATTACTTAACCGGCCGTGATCCCAATGAAAGAGGGGAAACAGGCACAGGCTGACAGATCTACCGCCTTTGCCTCTTGTGGTAACATGGGCCGAGGGAAGGCTATACTCTTTCGAAGGGCTGTGAGATGGTAGGGAAGCATCTTTAATTAAACTAACATAAATGCACTCAACCAATGAAAATCCTACTAGCGTACCTCTATAAGGGAAAATACAGAGAAAGCAGACTTTAAAATAAGGGAGCACTCTGGATTTGTAGATAAGGGCGCTCAGGCAAAGATTTCGGCAGCAAAATATCAAAATTACTTAACAGGTCTTTCAAAGGGGAGAGCAGAGCACTTAAAGGTCACTAAGGTCCTTTAAGATGGACTAGGGGGCAGGGTCACTTCAAATTCCTTTGTATACTTCTCTTTCTAGTTCTTCAGCATTACACCGGGTGTCTGGGAGCTTTTGGTGCCAATCCTGGACGAGTTGAGATGCAGGATCAATAAGACACAGCAAAGTGGTGAAGTTTTTAGTGGCGGTGGCTTGCTGGTTGAAGATGCTGGAAAATGGCAGGCGATGTCAAGTCAGCAGCGCTTGAAGACTCGGGTACCTTAGATACATAGAAGTGGAGACTTGCCTTTAGTGGCAAGCGGGGTCGACTGGCTCAACAAGGCATCATGGTAATGCAGAGTCGATGACTTGCAGCAAGAAGAGACTCTTACCCAGGCAGGGGGTGTCGAGTTGTGGATGCTAGAAGACCTGATGGGTCACAGATGCAGAGACAACAGAGGCTCAGCATTGACATTGAGTGAAATATGGAGTTGCAGAAGCAATGGCCTGTTGAGGTCAAAGATGACAGACAGTTCCCTTGCACCAGCTTGGACAGTGTTGAAGGTGCCCAAATCACTGGCAAGCACATAGTCATTGTTAACACCTATGGCTCTAACATAGACAACCCCGATTTTTACTTGAAAATGTTCGAAATGCTCAATAAACATGACAGGGAAACCACTATATGGGGCAGGGACTTCAATGTTTTACTCGACCCCGTGCTCGATAGGTCAACCAATGTGGTGAGGGCACCCACGAAAACAGCTGTAACCCTGAGTCAGCTCCTACCGCAGCTGTCACTGATAGATGCTTGGCAGGTACTACACCCGGATTATAGACGATATACATATCACTCGTCTGTACATGACAGCGAATCGTGCATAGACTATTGGTTTATGTCGTCCAACATCTCGGAAACCCTACAATCCTGCGAGATCCTACCTCGCACGCTGTCTGAACACTCTCCGGTCCTACTGGGCCTCGAACTCAAGGATGTCCCTAGGCCAGCGAAAAGGTGGAGAATGCCGGGGGGCTTGCTGGGGGATGCCAGCGTGGCTGAGACCCTGCATGAAGAAATCACCAACTTTTTCACAGACAATCTGGGGTTGGTGAATCGAGTCTCCACGGTGTGGGAAACATTTAAGGTCTGGGTCAGAGGGATTCTTATGTCCAAATCAACGGGCCTCTTGAAAGGGGTGAGACGGGAACTTGAAGGTGTGGAGCGGGAACTAAAGGAACTGGAAGAGATCTATAATATCTATAGCCGCACTGACAAAAGGGATACCCTTGCTGGAATACACAAACTCCTTGGGGACTTCGACAACTTAGGTACACGGGAAACACAGTATATTGCAGCCCCAATACGGGCGCGCCGCTATGGGGAAGGGAATAAGGCGGGCAAGATGCTGGCCAATCTGATTACAAACGAGAGAATCAACACTCCGATAGCTGCCATTCAAACAGCACCAAATGTAATGATCACAAGCGAAAAAAGGGTATCAATGATGAGTTTGTTCAATTCTATAAAGCGCTATATGCGAACAAAGACCGGAAAACCCCTGGCGAGATAAAAGAATACTTGGTCTCACTGGGTCTCCCTACGCTCCCAGACGAAAACAGACTGACTCTGGAACAGCCGGTCATGATAAAAGAAATCGCTGAGGCAATCAAAGATCTCACATCAGGTAGGGCCCGGAGGTCAGATGGACTGGGGCTGAATTCTACAAAGAGTTTCATGAGGAACTAGCTCCTATCCTGCTCCAGACGTGGGAGGAGGCCCTGGAGCAACACATATTGCCCCTGACGATGAGGGAAGCTATAATTACAGTTCTGCCCAAGCCCCGATGCCCACCCCAGGATATGTCTTCTTACAGACCCCTCTCGCTTAAAAATACAGACGCCAACATTTTTGCGAAGGTTATGGCCAACCGTATGCTACCTGTGGTGCCTGCGCTGGTCCACCTGGACCAAAACGGGTTTGTTCCCCGGAGATCCACCGCATTAAACCTCCGCAGGCTGTTTGGGATAATGGCACAAATTGATCCGAGCAGGCAGGTGGTTGCGGTGTCCCTTGACGCCGAGAAGGCGTTTGACTCTGTCTCTTGGGAGTACCTCTTCTCGGTACTGGAGGCGTTCGGGGTGGGACCCAATTTCATTGGGTATATCCGCTTACTCTATACATGTCCCGGGGCAAGAGTGTGTACCAACAGAACCATGTCCGAAATGTTTGAACTGGGAAGGAGCACCAGACAGGGATGCCCGTTTTCGCCGATATTATTCGCCTTGACGATAGAACCCATGTTCGGTTACGTCACAAAGATAAGGGTATAGTTATGAAAGGCTCTAGCCAACTGATTTCACTTTACGTGGATGACACACTATTATATATCCGTGAGCCCAACAAAAATATTGCCCCCATAATGGCAGACATTCACGAATTTGCTGATTAATCCGGATACACAGTAAACAACACCAAATCAGAAATATTTCCGCTTAACCCTTCCAATAAATGCCCTGAGATAACGTGCAGACTTAAATGGTCGGAGGATTGTATTAGATATCTGGGTGTGCTGGTCTCCAGAGGCAGACAATCCCTGTTTGCTGACAACCTTGAGGGGGCGTTACAGTCAATAAATGCAAAATTAAAACTATGGAGACACCTTCCCATCTCATTACACGGCAGGATAGCAGTACTTAAAATGATTATTCTCCCCAAACTACTCTATTTGTTTGTAAATATCCCGATATGGCCGGGTAGGGACTTCTTCTCCAAGCTGCAATCAATGGCTACCGCGTTCCTCTGGAACGGCAAGACTGCTAGAATGGGGTGGGAGAAGTTGGTGGAACCATACAGCTCCGGGGGCATGGCTGCACCGGACTTTGAACTCTATTATTTGGTTGCACAAGCACAATTTGCGAGATATTGGTATGATGACGCAGGCGATGTATCTCACGCATGGGTAGAAACACACACAGTGGCGCCCTCGAAGATACGATCAATTATTTTTGATTCACGACATAAAGACGCGTGTGAATATGACCCAGCAAGCTGCACAGTCAGGGCATGGGGGCAATATGCCGGAGACTTAAACTGGAAAATCCCTATAACCCGCAAATTCCCTTGTGAAATTTCCCCGGTATCCCTCCCACGTTCGTTGCAGACATACAGGAAGCATGGGACCCTAATGGGGAAATGGTGGTGGGTGACATGTTCATAGAAGGGAAATTTGTGAACTTAACAGATATTTGGTGGGCCATGGGGAGGGGACCGCTGCGGACGCTCCAATACTACCGAATGAGATCAGCGTTCCAGGCGAGGTGGCCACTCTTCCCTGATGAGCCAGCAGCTCACCCATGTTTACAATTGATTACAACTCAAGGAGGTCTAGGAATCTCCAAACTATATGAATCAGTACAGGCCCACACCCCTATGATTAACAATGTTAGAGAAAGATGGGAAGCAGAT
This sequence comes from Ambystoma mexicanum, assembly GCF_040938575.1. Taxonomy (NCBI): domain Eukaryota; kingdom Metazoa; phylum Chordata; class Amphibia; order Caudata; family Ambystomatidae; genus Ambystoma; species Ambystoma mexicanum. Next base: position 1,330,629,260 of record NC_090931.1, read on the forward strand.
CTACAGATGACTATACCAGATGAGAAATGGGTAAAATACTGTGCACTTACCAAAAAAGTATCGCTCAATGCAGGACTGCGCCAGATACAATTTAAAATCCTGAACAGATTACACTACACGCCAGCCAAAATTGCTAAATTTGTACCGGACTCCCCGAGCAAATGTCCTAAATGCAGCGCCCCACAAGCAGGGTCCTTCCATATGTACTGGGACTGTCCTGAGCTGTTGTGGTTCTGGGTGTTGGTGGCTGAGTTGCTGGCAGAAATCACACAGGTGCCCCCTCTCCTTACCCCGCAAAAATACCTGTTTGGCGATATTGGGAAGTGTTCCGAAAAGACTAAAAGATTCTTTAATGTGTCATGCGCAGGCGCCAAAACATTTATCCTTCAGGCTTGGAAGAGCCCCACCCCCCCGAGCATGAACACCTTTTTACGAGAACGACTTATGTCAATTAAAACGAGGAACAATATGTATTGACTCAGCCGAAAATGAGCCGGCCAAAGGACATCTGGGGTGCGTTAGGATCGTACTTATGTGAACTGCTTTCAGACAATGAAACGTCTATGTAATTATGTACCATCGATGAGATTGTAAATGTGGCACTGTATGATATATTTGATGTGATGTTGGAGCGAGCTTTGTACCTGCCACAACCTTAATAAAAAGATGTTTAAAAAAAAGAAGGTGCCCAAATCAGTGTGGAGGCAGTTCTGAGATTCAGGGAGAGCCAGAGGTCACTTACCTGCTACCTTGGATGCTGGAACCCCTGTCAAGGCTCTCAGTGGCAAGGTAAGGATGTTCTCCTACTCATCCAAACCAAGAAGGTTTGTAAAGTACACTGGCAGGGCTCTGTCACCTCCAGTGAGCAGGGTCCTGGGTACCAGAGTCCGAGTTGAAATAGGCATTGTCCAGACAGCTGGCCATCCCAAACAGCTCCTTGGGATGGTTAGGGAGAGCCAATGTGGTTGTTGATGCGTACACCCATCCCAGACAGCTGAATACGCACCAGACCCTCTCATGACTGAGTCACTTCCACCAACCTGACGATAAGATGACATCAAATGCTTGTGGTTGTGTGATAGGGAATCTCAGTAGCCAACATGTCAATATTAGATATGGCTTGTTATTTTTGTTTGTTTAACAGCTGCCACCTCGGTCTATTGGAACTTTGGGCTCCAGCAGCTGTGTTCTGGAATGCACATGTGACCTTGGAACCGTCCCTGTTGCCACTGCCGAGCTGTGTTTGGGGATGTCAGAAGATGGTCACGGCAAGGTACATGTGTGCATTATGCTTTTTGGCATGGTGCATTATGAAAATGGCGTCTGATTAGCAGATCCCACTTTCCAAAAAAAACAGAAATTCCAGGATCATTTTATTAGTATAAATGTAAAAGCTCAGGATATTTTACCCGCGCCGATGGCATTCCAGACACAGCGGCTGGGACGTCTAAGCAAAACATGAGTTTCCTGTGTCTTGCTCGCTCCCATGATTGTCTTTCTGATGCCGGGTATTGCAAACGTCGACTTGTAGTTCAAAGCATCTGCAGGGCTAAAGGTTGCAAACCATGGTTCTGGAGTCTAAGCATGGCTCTCTCAGTGCCATGATTTGGATGGAACCCAGATTGCAGAGTGTGCCATCTATGCTGTTCCAGATGGTTGTTTGTAAAACAGAGTATACCTATTTTATTTTGCTACAGTCACCCCGAATGGGACGGGTACACCCAGAAGTGGGTCCCGTTCCTGCTAGAGATCAAAGCTACTCCTCACTGATGAGGCCCATCGAGGCTGAAACATGTTTGGAGATGCTTGTGTTCTCATGCAGAATGGATGTGACCTAGCAGATCGGGCTCAACTGAGCCTTTTGGGGTGGGAACAAGCCTTATTTACATATGGTCTTGACCCTATTGTAATGGTTTGGCAGGTGAAGAACGATGGTCTGGAACGTTGCCCACATCAATGCCAGAGGTTAGGATTAATTCTAAACCTTCCAGCCATCACCTCTTTTGCTTTGCTACAGAAATTGGAATCCAGGCAAAAACAACCTAAAATGTAGAGGCCGCTGTGTTCAGATTGGGCTTTTTCAGGAGAGCGGTTATCCCAACATTTTTCTGTTGATCATACACAGATCCTTCATGTAAAGAAGGACAAAATACTAAGAATGTAGGAGTCTGCATGGCTGACAAAGCTCCAGCCTTAAATCCGGTCTATGTTTGAGGTACTTGGTTCACACTTCCACAGTAATAAGAATATTCACCACAGCGGTTTTATCTAGGCCTGCTAGCCACTCCTCGCATCCTTACCCTATACCCACCACATCACCCATTATGCTGAGTTGCAGAATTAGCATTATCACATTTGAAGTGAAGACAGATTTATTAATGACCTGAATTGCTGACAGAACAACTTCCAAACGTATTCCAAAGGTTGGTGGGAAGAATATGCGTATTCACCAGATTCCTCATGTTTGGAAAAAGGTTTTGGATTATTTTTGGATGGCTTTTTCAATTTCCTTCTGTTAAAGGCAACTTGGGGTTCAGATTGATGTGTGTGGATCACAATAGCTTCTGACTGGCATTGAGTTTAAGGAGTTTTAGATTTAGGGTACACAAAGTTGCATGTGGTATTTGCACTTGCACCCTTCCCTATCCGCTATCTAATTCTTGTTGAACATAGCTTCTGTTTCTCCTTAAATCTGGGGAAGAGGACAAGGCCTCCTCAGTGTCTGTGCCCTCTCCCTCTCAAGGTTCTTGCTTCATAATTTCATGTTGAGTGGATGGTTGGGAGCCTTCGTCCCCTTGGTATCTTCGACATGACACTCTCCTGGTTGATCTTCTGCCTAGTTGGTCACATGCAGACTATTATTATGTTCCACTATCTTTGTAGACAACCATCCACCTCTGGGTGTCCCCCAAGGGTCTGATCTATGCATGTATCTCTTATCCAGTGACACCAGTTCCATTATCAATGTTGGCTCTTCTTTTGGCTTTTCCCAGATCCTACTTTCTGATGACACACACATAAACTTCCCCTGTCCCTTGCTCAGTGAAGATCTCCACCGGCAAACGCTCAAGTGCTCAAGTGCCGCACCACAGTTGCACTGTGAATTCTGAAAAGAATGTGCTCTCCTTCATCCACAGGTCCTCATAACATCCTCCCCTATCTCAATCCTCCCTGCTAGCATCCCTCACCAATCCACCATCAGAGACCTTGTGGCCTCCTCTGACAAATACACATGCTTGTATGCCTTCATCTCCTCTACTGCCACAGCCACCAATTGCCAAATTCCTAACACCGAAAATGTTGATCTTAAAACTTTTAAGCACCAAATTCTTCAGAAATCTAGGCTGCACTATCTATTTCCTATCGGTAACCAAGACTTCTCAATCACAGTCCTGGAACACAGGTTCTTCCGCATCCCCCCGGATTTCTCGCCCACATTTTGCTCGTGATAAGCATCTGGCTGGCCCTGAGTACACGAGTCACAATGCACCAATTCTTCACTCTGGTTATCATATCGGTCCATGTTCTGCCCTCTACCTAGCCCACTCGGTCTTCTTCTACATTCGCATTTGCATGCTCTGCTCCCAAGCCCAGCCACAGGCATGTTTCTGCCTAGCTACAGTGCCCCGTTAGAACTTTCAGAACCTTGATCTAAGGCCATCTACCTCATCACCCACCTTTAAAGACGTCCCTTATTCTATGAGGAATCATCTTTGTGCCCCCCCCTCTTGCCGATCATTATCTCCTGCCTCACAGAGTGCTTCCGAATTCAGAAAACACATACAATAATACAATTACAAATAGGAAACACATATAGCAGGAATGTTCAAGCTGCGGCTCTCCATATGTTTCGTACTATCAATCCCAGTATCCCTCACCATTGGCTATTCTGTCTAGGGCTGATGGGAGTTGAAGTCCAAACCATCTGGAGAGGCATGAAAGGAAGCCTGTATATTCTCCGAACCAGAACTGTCCAGCACTGATTGTTATTAAAATCCATGACCTCCAACTGTCAATAGTCAATAAACTGGAGCCTGGATGGGGGAGGGGAGGTCAGAATAAAGGGGATGTTCATTCAAGTTTGAAACAGCATTTTTTGCAGCGGTTGGCTTTGCGAATTGGAGATCTATCGGGGGTCTCCCCAGCCCTTACTTGAGCAAGTGCTAATCAGACTGTTTCCATGCCAGAGATCTAGGAGTATTCTGTGTAAATCCCTTAGGAATGGAGGCAGAACATCTAGGATCAGGGCCTGGAAGGCATGAAGTACCTTGTACTTTGGTATCTAAAGCTGCGCACACCACTATGGCCACTGTGCACCAAATGACACCATAGGCCATTACCAGTGTCTGATGGAAAGCGCCCGCTTCAGGTTTCAACGTACCTCCTGGTGTGGCAGCTGCTGCCGCCACCTTCTTCCCAGCCTCAACGAAGCCATTTCCTTCCAGCGGGCCCCCCTTGACTTCTTTCTTCTCCACGCCCCCGTTCCCAGGAATGGAGGTTTCCATCTCAGGAGCGCATAGTCCAGCACCAGCACCTGGAAGAGAAGTGGAGACGGACATGAGTCTGCAGCCGTCCCTGAAGGACACAGTGGGGCAACGGGGAAAGAAGGGACCAAGCTCCCCTCCAGCGATCACCCAAACAGAAACACAGACGGGCTCAAGTCGAGGGTACACGCGGGGGGACGCAGTCCACCCACTTCATTCAGAGGGTGGACTCAGTCCCCCCAGCAAATAGATGAAACAATGAATGCCCTCTATTAGTATAAGAATTAAATCCGACCTCGGAGAGCAAACTAAAGTCGTCAGGTGTGCAGGCCGGACACTTCACCACTGCACTATACAACATGAAGAAAAATAACAAACAACTAAAGGTGAAATGTTCCATTTCGGTACTGCAAGTTCCAGGGAAAGCATTTGTATTGGTTCTTAGAGTTTAAACCATACACACCTTTTAACATTTTCAAAAACGCTATTAGAAGAAAATATCCTCTCTTGGTCTTGTGCGTGTGTGTTGTTTTTATGAAAGGCAAATGTCATTCATCCTGTGCAATTTGGGCGGTTATGCAAAGTCAATTCAATGAAATGTGCATATTTCACCTGGATATGCTAATTTCTGGCGACTTCACAAACCATTGCATTTGTTGATGAGTCCCCCCACTTTCATTTTTGGGACTTAACCCTTGAGATCACCCACAATGGTTTGAGTTCTACGGGCATACATAGGTGATAAGGAAGGAGAAAAAGGGAGAGGTGGCTGTACGGGGTCCCAAGAGAGTCGCTACCACTCACTGCCTATGCACAACATCACTATCTAGCATGCACACAGCACTACATCATATGCATTAAGTCACTGCATTGCATGCATGCCTTTCTACTTAGTGTCCATGCTGGCATATGTACTGTGTCACTCGCGTTATGCATGATGCCTTTACATGATATCCACAACATATGCATGACGCCACTATGCTATGAACAATCTCACCACATGGTATGCATGAGGTTGCTGCTCACGGGCTCATTCTGATAGGCCGGGATCATTGCGAGTAAGGAGAGTGGTCAGTAGCACCTCCATATGGTTGCGCAACGTACGTGCAAATCTGATCCAACGCTGCACACAGTGGAGACCAAGGTGGGGGATTGGCTGCACTCATGTGGTGAAAGGTAAGGCAACTGGATATCCTTCACTGTGTGCAAGCGGTGGATATGGGACCATCACAAAACCATAGTGGAGACTTACAAGCGCGTCCTCCGCAGTCCGTACCAAACAGGATGGCTGCTATGTTCCCCTTCTTTTTCTCGAATTGTACCAGATTCCTGAAAGAGCTGGTAACGGGAACAATTTGTGAATATTAGACCTTTCTCCTGGTACTAGAATGGTGCAATCCCTAGTTGCTCGAAGCAGGGTCCCTTTTTAGACTGTATATGGCCGTTGGGGATCAGAATGTGTGGATGCTGTGGGGCAAAATACAGAGTTCATTTTGCTCCAAAGAGTTGGTTGGTGGTGTGAGCCACTACCTGTCGACATACACATAGGTGGCTCACCCCTGCCAAATTTGCATGGTAAAGGCGGCGTTACGCCGCATTTTGACCTGCACATTTGCACTGCACTGTGCAAATGAGTAGACGCTGCCTAGCATGCTTGCATGGAAGACAGGGTTTACGTTTACAATAAAAACGTTGCCTACCATGTGTGTGTGGTAGGCAGCGTTTTATTGTAATTGTAAACGCTGCCTGCCATGCAAGCATCCTGGGCAGAGTTTAAAATGGATCCCCATGGAGTCTGTCTGCTTTATGATGCTGCATAAAGCCAGCGGGTTCCATAGGGAACCCGGCATTTGCGCCAGCATGAAAATGCATGTTGGTGCAAATGCTGGGGCATTTGTATGGCAGAGAGGCAGTGAAAACGCAAGATGTGTACCTCCCGCCTCTCCACCATACAAATGAATGAAAATGCAGTATGTCACCTTCTACTTTGGAAAACACTCTGCTATAGGACACAGAGGAAGGCGCAACATCACTGCATAGTACGCATAGAAACATTCAATACCCGTGGAAATGATAGCCATGTGATAAACATGCAGGCCAAGCATGACATGGGGAAGATAAGAAACTGGGAGGGCTTCCTTCTCACAGTCCATTATGGTGAAGAGGGAGCAGAGGTCAGTCTGTAATGAGGCGGACTTGAAAGACTGCCGTGGGCCCATGGGGGCAGCAGTAAATGCTCCCGCTGCTCCTCACCTGCTGCGAGGGCCAACCTGCCGTTACAGCTCGGATACCAAAAGGCTGAAGGCCTCTCCTGCACCCCCTGCTGCGAGGGGCGCCCTGCCACCTGCCCTTGCCTTTCTTCTTCGGCCGTTTGCCTCCTGAGCGCTGAAACCCAAGCCTGCTGTCGGTTCTCTGTTGATTAAGCCGGCCTTTCAGGAGGAGGTGCCACTGTTCCGTCAAACAGGTGGTGGTGCTGTGAGGCCACACACTGCTGTTTCCCACATCTTAAATGTTCTCACATACCCTCCCCCTTCCCAACACTGGACAGCCAACTCAAAGCGAACCCATTGGTGGAGTATCACACTTTGGAATAGACCCGTCCAAATAGCAAACGCCCCCCACCAACTCCTGACTGTACAGTCTAACTTCTGGGAGCCGCCATGTTCTGTAAAAACAATAACTTCCGGTCCTAACTCTCTGGACCTCGGGAAACCTGAAGACGCTTATTTCGTTTGACTTCTTGATTGTATTAAACTCGAAACATAAATGTGCATTTTATGACATCGCGTGTTGATCTCGTCTTGCTCTGATAGCGCTCTTTACGGCTGCAGGTTAGGCTTTCAAAGAAGCAAATGGTTCAGAGTTTTCATCATGGATATAAAACCGAAACGAGTGCTGGAATTCCAAGCGCTGCTGGGAGTAGAGGTTATTGTATACAATCAAATTAGGCAATACATTCAGCTATTCACAGTGCACTTAGAAGCGGGATGGATCTGGTGTGTAGCACTATAAAAACACACATTATTCACATTTTTAAGGGTCGAGATCCCTAAAAAGGTAGCGGTGCAGAGTAGTGCAGCCCCGTCCTCTTCGGAAATAGCCAGAATGATTGCCACCTGCTGGTTGCCCATTGCAACCGGGAGCGACTGGTACTCATGGTTTCCAATCCAGAGAGAGGGTAGTGCGGACATATATGTAAATATGTCCTGTGGAAAGCGCTTTTTAAGCGCTATCTAAAAAAAACACATTATTATTGTTGTAATTATCATATGTGTTTGCTGTCATCTGACTACCGCAGTGTGGTATTTCATCAGAAGTGGTAAGACCACAAATGGTGTGGTGCTGTAATGCAGGAAAAAAAAATGCCAATGCCCTTACATGTTCATAAGAGTATTTACACTCCTCCCTGTGCTGCTCTAGTGGGGTGAGAAATCGAGGGGGGCTGTAAAGCCTACATGATAGGCGTGGCCTAAAGTGTCCCCAACAAGGGACAATTAAAAAAAGTGGCTTTCCTCACTTACATTTTTTCTTTTACTGTCCAGTGCTGAGGATTTAAATCTGAGCCCTGTGTTATTCAGTAGCCTGCATGACACAAGCGGTATGTGCCAAGCAGTCTATTGAATGATCGAAACGTAATCCCACATCTCTCATAGCACAGTGTGATGTGACACTGGTTTGTCAACAGGCAGGGCTTGGGTTTGAATCCTCAGTGGGGACAATACAAACATTGCATTTCTAGCTTTTTTTTTAATGTTCCCATGCTGGAGATTTGGACCCGAGCCCTCCTGCTGATAAGCCAGTGTGGCATTGTGCTGTGCTATTTCATAGGTACTGACAGGGACATCAGTTCCGCTACACCTGGCATTTTGGTGAAGTGATCACACGAACTTTGACCTCTGGTGACATCACAGGAAGTGATGTCATTTGACCACCACCCGAAGTGACATCACGGGAAGGAAGCGAAGGAACACAGCCTTTCACCCCTTGACAAAACAGGAAGTAGCATCACATAGCATTGTTCCTAAGTACACTATGAAAAATATGGTTACAATATCACTATAATGTGATGTACATTTCATACAAGAATGGATCGCCATAAGTATCTTTAATATCAGTGTGTAGAGGCCCATATAACCAAATTACTGTGAATGCAAGCAGAGGTCCAAGGCCAAATGATAAGGATGTGTTATTATAAAGCACTTACGCATAAGCGCTTTATATAGAACACATATACATACAATATCACATTAGAATCAATCTGTAAATTGGATTATTTGCTAATGCCCATGTTTTGGCATTTTTATTGTGCTTACCAATAATACATTAGTGCTGATTAATAATTGGAACCATTGTGGAAATCGATATAATATTGTGACCCCAATCGCATTGTTTAAATGTATGTTGGCCTACGCCAAGCTGTCTAAAGAATATTGTGAACATAGGTTCCGCGGCAAGGTTTTGTTCTTAATGTATCGTGTAAGCTGCCATCTTGGATCTAGCCGCCATTTTAGGTATTCTTGCAGTGTGGAAGTCACCCCGAATCACAAAATGGAGGCCGAATGACATTGCGAGTAAGACTTCGGCCATGGTAACCTCCGCACACGTGAATGAATAATATGTCCGCAGGCTACTTGTTAGGGTCATGAACTAAGACCCTGTCCTCTGTTTAACCTAGGTGTAAATATGTAACTGTATCAGCGGAACCGATCTAATATATGGAGATTGCATGTTCGACCTGGCTACGAACCCTAGCCATGGTTCCAGAAATGGTTAACTTGTAGGAGGGCTGGCCAATGCAGTGCTAAATGTATAAAAACCCAAGCATCCCGATGATCGGTCTCTCCCACTTTCAGTGCGAACCTAACGTTGAAGGTTCGTGTGTTAGTCAGAGGGCCGAATAGCTATTCGTATGTCAATTGACTTTGATAACTTGGTAACTTTGTAACTTTGAAATAAAGCGCTTTATATGGTCCTTTGTAACCTGTGTTGGTGTGTTTCCATTTGGGCTTCCCGGCCTCATGTCAATTTCTCTGTTTCCACAGTTGGCGCCCGAATAGGGACCCTCAAGATTGATGCCGGATCATTGAAGGTTGACGCAGACTATCGAATCGGGATCGGACGGTGTGATTCTGCGGGCCCGACCGATCGAGACGCGATACCTCGGCAGCGCTGCACGATCCGATCCTTGGGCGATAGTCGTGCAGTCTGACACGGCATCTTGACGAGGGTCCAAATCCGAGGCGGGCAGATTTGCCGAAACCACTGAACACAGGTAAAATTTGTTAGTTGAAGTCCTTTGAAAACCGTACGGTCCTCCTTAGGTTTGGTCAGGTGTAGTCGTGACCCGGCTCTTAATTTAACCCTGACAATTTGAATTTGGCGTATTGTATCTGCAGACACAATTATTGGACCAGGTAACACCAATTCTTTGAGAAATGCCTGGGAAATTGTCTAGCTGTTTTAGGGCTCTATTCCGCAGCGATCGACAATCTTTGGAATTTAGCCGTCCGGCACCACAGGAGGGGTCGCCGGCGAGTACTATGTACTGTAAGTATGGCATTGGTAGTATTGTATTTAATGACATTTGGCACAGACAGACCAGAAATGCCTCCGAATTTCAGTGGCCAATTAATGGTAGTTTTGAGATCCCCCGTATTGAATACTTAGAGTCGATTTTGCTTAAGAAGAAGGCTAGGCCAGCAGCCTTTGATGTGTTACAAAATTGGAAAAAGGAAGCATTATAGCAGCTTAAAAGTAGGGATAAACATGCACGACGTCATAAAACGAATGCCGAAAAGGCATTGTTATATGACAAGGAAAAACGATTAGATGAAACCCAGAGAATGGACAGAGCTTTTTCGCTCGGAGTCCAGAAAATTTACCCTTCCAAAGATTTCCATGTTTCCGAGGAGTTTATTGAGAAAATATTAAACGAACGGAGGCCTGATTCTTCAGCGCACCTCCGTATGCTCCTGTTGTGGGCGCTCTTCCCATTCCTGCTATTGCTCCTATCGTTATTCCTACTCCTCTTACACAGCCTACTACCCCTAGTTCCTTAGTTGTCGCTCCTCCGTCTATTTCGTCTGCTACTTTACCTCTTTCCCCTGCACCCATGTTAGGTTCACCTACACTTTCGATTTCGGGGAGTCCTGTGTTTATTAAATCAGATCCTGGTGCAGGGTCGGGGATAGTGACTCGTAGTACTGTTCCTGCGGGCAGGAAACAGGAACTATTTGCTTGGGCTAAACATTGCATGCAAAAAGGTGATCAAACTGAGGTATTTTCAACATTATCTAATTTGCACGATTTTCCTGAGAAAAACGTTTTTATTGAAGGACTGGGGATTCATTTAGGTGTAATGTGGGGTAGATTGCAGACTTCGGATCTCCCACAAGGGGTGAGAGATCTGAACGCTTTGGCACTCTCAAGGGATACCGAACAGAAAGTATATGGACATGTTGATAGATTGTTTGAGTTTAGACAGGATTTTGAAAGATTACAAAATGAGGATGATGAGGACGATAGGATATATATGCAGAAACGGTTCCTTTTGTGCCGAAGATCAGCACCCGAGGAAGTACGGATCTGTACTAGAGATGCGGTTCGATGGATCTCGGATTCATCAATACCGCCGGATGAGGTATACGATACATATAGTCAATATACGGTAGAAATGCAAAGGAAGGTAATTCAAGTGATGGTACAGCACTTGCAGGAAGAATGTATAAGAAAGAAGGTTGGTTGCCCCACAGAGTTATTAGGTATTTGTAAAAGAGCTTTTTCGCCTGACACTTCTACAGCTGCTTTAGCGCTTGATTTGGCCTTATTACTCAGTAAGCGGTCGGAGGTCCCTATATCTCAGTTGCCTATGAGAGAGGTCCCTCCGACCCTTGTCCCAAAAGTAGAAATCCCCGCCAACGCGGCGACTGGTGCTCCCGCGGTGGATATCCCAGCACATTACGTATCACAGTTTGTTCACGTCCCGTTCTCTCGACAGGAAGTGAACACGATCAGACAATCAGTCCCTGATATTAGGAAGAACCCGACAGGGTTTTATAAAGAAATAGAATCCGTTTTGCAGTCTTCCGTGTTCACCTTAAGTGACATGGATTTATTGTTTCCAGTGCTTTTACCTGTTGATGTATGGAAGCAGGTACGGACGGTAGATGATGTGCCGGGGTTAGGGGATACATGGGTAAATCTAACTAGAATAGATGGGGAACGACCAGCTGGTGAGAAACCACCCCAGGTAATACTCACTTTACCTGATAGAATAGTTGCCAAATTGAAAACGATAATTCCAGAAAAAAGGATTATTTGGGACAAGCTTACGGCCTGTGTCCAAGGAAAAACTGAAGGTACCACTGAATTCTTTAATAGGTTTGAACAGGTGTTCTCTGACTTCAGTGGACAGGATTTGGGTACAGAGTCGGGGAAGAGGTTGTTTGTGGACAAATTTGTGCGTGGATTGTTGCCCGACATCCAGTCACAAATTATGTCCTCAGAGAGCGCTTGGCAGGCAAAATCTCAGTCAGAGGTTTTGCATATGGCTCAGTATTATGAAAATTGGGTTAATAACGAGAAAGAGAAAATCGAAAAAAGAAGGGGTGACCTAAAGACTAAGGTATTGTTGCAGCAAATTGTCAGGCACCCCAGAGGAGGTACGACACAAACTAGAGGTCAGTACATTCCAAGAGGAAATACTCCTCTAAATTCTATTAATATTAATCAGTGTGCTTATTGCCGCCAGGAATGTCACTGGCGAGCACAGTGCCCTGCCCTCCGTCAGAGGTCAGGAGGCACATTCGGAGGTATGGGTAGGCAACCACGGGGCCGCCCTGGAGCAGGGGGTCCTGATAGAGGTCAGCTTCTACGAGATCCCCAGCAACCTTTTTCACAGGAAAATCAGACTTCGAGTATGGACTCAAGAAATATATTTGATCACCCTTCCGCTGTCTATCTTTCTGAGGAACTTCCCTTTGATGAAGTTCTGCCTTACTAGGATTGCCCGAAGCAGCGTTTGGAACCTTTACCTATTCCCGTTATTCAGAAGGGCCCCTATGTTGAATTATTGGTGGGGAATAGGAAACATCAGTTCTTGATCGACACTGGAGCACAGAAGTGCTCCATTGACCATTCTCGGGTTCCAAACATTCCCCTGTCAGGGCAAACAAACGTTTCTATAGGGTTCTCTGGTATACCAACTGTTTGTCCGGTCTCTGCGCCGGTATCCGTTTCTTTGGGCCCTTTTACAGACCAGTGCCCTTTTCTTCTTACTTCAAACTGTGGAGAAAACTTGCTGGGGTTGAATTTGTTGAAGAAACTGAATGCAGTGATCCATTGTACCCCTGACGGAATAAGATTGACAGTTTCACCACAGCAACCTTTTAACTCCCAGTACTTGACCCGACCTCTACCTCCCGAGTTCGGTATTGTCCCAGAATGTTTGTGGGCAATAGACGACAATGATGTCGGAATATTGCACGTTGAGCCCGTTAAGATAGTATTGAAACATGGGGTTAAACTGCCGCGCATTCCGCAATATAAAATTTCAGTTGAGGGCGAGCGCGCTTTGAAATGCATTGTCTCCGATTTTGTACATCGTGGAGTGATCGAAGAGATTACAGGTAGCTTATGTAATAGTCCGATCTTACCGGTATATAAGAAAGGCGACAATGCAATTCCGTACCGGTTTATAATAGATCTTCGTGCTATTAACCGGGTAGTGGCCCCACAATTTCCAATAGTGCCAGATGTAACAACAATCTTAACAATGATCCCTGCTACGGCTACGCACTTCAGTGTCGTAGATTTGAAAAACGCCTTCTTTAGTATTCCGATACACAAGGAGAGCAGGTATTTGTTTGCGTTCACCTTGGGGGGACGCTCATTTACATTCACAAGAGCACCTCAAGGGTACACTGAAAGTCCTAGTATATATAGTAGAGCCTTAAAAGAGCAGCTCGACACCCTTGAACTGCCACCTACTTGCACGCTGCTTCAATATGTAGACGATTTGCTTTTAGCTGCAGACTCTGAGAAAGCTTGTAAAGAAGGCACTATATTGTTGCTTGTTCATTTAGCTGAACATGGTCACAAAGCTTCACTTAAGAAATTTCAATATTGTTGCCAGGAGGTTGCCTATTTAGGCTACCTCCTGTCAAAGGAGGGGAGAAGATTGACACCTGAACGAATAAAACACATCTCTGGCCTGTCTGTCCCAAAAACACAGAAGGAAGTCAGAGCCCTGATAGGGATGGCGTCCTACTGTAGACTGTGGATCCCGAATTTTGCCCTAGTGGTAAAACCGATGTTGGCTTTGATGAGGAAGGGCATTTCTTTGCCACTGCCATGGGAATCGGAACATCAACGATCATTTGAGCTTCTCAAAGCCGCGCTGTGTTCAGCACCGGTTCTGGGTACACCAAATTACGATAAGGCCTTTGTGTTGTTTGTGCATGAATGTAATGGATGTGCTTTGTCTGTGTTAACGCAGGAACATGGAGGGAAGAATAGGCCGTGCGGCTATTATTCCTCCGCCCTTGATCCTGTCGCATGTGCTTTGCCGCGATGTCTACGCGCTGTTGCTGCTGCTGCTGCGTCTGTAAAACAGAGTGAGGGGATGGTCCTAGGCTACGATTTGATTCTGATGGTACCTCACTCTGTTGATATTCTATTGAATAAAACTCAAACACAACACCTTACTTCTGCCCGGTTGACCAGGTATGAATTAGTTCTATTTGCTCCTCATATCCAAATTAAAAGGTGTTGTGTTCTCAATCCGGCTGAACTTTTGCCTCTCCCGCAAACTTCTGCTTGCGGCGATGATGGATCACATGACTGCCTGTACGCCACCGAACAAGAAACAAAGGGCAGAATAGACCTCTCAGATACTCCTTTGGAGAATGCGGAAGGGGAGCTGTTTTGTGATGGCTCCTGCTTTAAACTTCCGAATGGCACATCTACAGCTGCTTATGCAGTTACTACTTTGAACAAGATCGTAGAAACTAAAAGGATTCCGTATAACTCTGCGCAGGCCGCAGAGATTATAGCGTTGACTCGTGCTTGTGAGCTCTCCCAAGGGCATAGAGTTAATATTTATACGGATAGTCAGTACGCCTTTGGGGTGGCTCACAACTTCGGAAAATTGTGGTCGGAAAGAGGGTTTCTGACCTCACATGGGACCAAGATTCAGCATGGTCCCTTAATAGTACAGTTACTTTCAGCACTCTCACTCCCTAAACAACTAGCGATTATGAAATGTGCAGCTCATCGTAAGGTCATAGATGATGTGGGCAAAGGAAATGCTTTTGCAGACTCAATAGCTAGACAAACAGCTACAGACCTTAGCACAAACATGTATACCTCAAGGGAAGTGAGAGATGGTTGTATAATAGATGAAGGCATTGGGTCTGTGCGAGATATTCAGACTGATGCCTCTGTTGATGAATCTAGGAAATGGGCTGAAGGCATGGGGAAATTGGATGACGAAGGGTGTTGGGTGGACGCATCTGACGGGAAATGGTTGCTTCCTGATTCTTATGTATTAGCAATGGTCACAATGGCACACGGTCCAACACATGTGTGTGCCCAGCAAATTGCGAAGATATTACAGCAGGTTTGGGTGAATGATAAAATTTTGGAAACTGCAAAAAGATACGTTAGTAATTGTATGATTTGCCTACAACACAATGTGGGTAAAGGGACAGTGACTCCAAGGGGAAGTTTCGGGCCCCCCTCTGTCACCTTTGAAACCATTCACCTTGATTTCATTGAAATGGAACGTTGTAATAACTTGAAATATGTTCTTGTTATCATTTGTGCTTTTAGCAAGTGGGTCGAGGCTTTCCCTGCCAAAGATGCTACCGCCATGACCACCGCAAAGATCTTGGTGAAAGAATATTTTCCTCGATTTGGGCTCCCGAGGATAATCTGGTCGGATAACGGCCCACATTTCATCGCAGCTGTAATATTGCAAATATGTGTTGCCTTAGGGATTGAGAAACGTTTTCATTCAGCTAGGCACCCTCAAAGTGCGGGGTTGGTAGAAAGACACAACGGTATTTTGAAAAACAAACTTGCAAAAACATGTGCTGAGACTAAATTAAAATGGCCAGATGCTTTACCTATTGTATTGTTAGCTATGCGCACCACACCCCAGACTAGAACTGGGCTTTCTCCATTTGAGGTAGTGATGGGAAGGCCTGCTAATATTTGGGGCCTCCCTAAACCTAAAGCCCTGAGGGATGTGGAGAATGTAGTGCTTGTAGATTATTGTAATCAATTGACTAAAAACCTGTATTTCATCTACCACCAGGTGAAGGCCGCCTTACCTGTACGGTTTACGGGCCCAGGACACGATATATTGCCCGGCAGTTGGATCCTGGTAAAGGCCTACTAAAGGTCTTCCTGTCTCGCGCCTCGCTGGCGGGGACCCTACCAGGTTTTATTGGTCACCAGGACGGCAGTGCGGGTGGCAGGAAAGAAGAACTGGATACATGCAACACACATCAAGAAGATCCCTCACCCGACGCCACAAGTTACAGAAGAAACAGAACCCCTTGCTGATGCTGCACTTTCTGATCTCGGAGTAGCAAGCAGCGTTGTGAGTGCGTCGGAGAAGTTCTCTGAGCCTGAGGAGCTCGGGGAGCCGTCCATTTTGTCTCCGCACTCCCTTGATCAATCACTTCCGGAAACTCTGGTTTCAAGTTCTGCGACTTCCGTCGCCACCGACGTGACGCTCCCCTCAGGGAGCGACGATACTTTGCTTTTTGATTCGGAAAACTTGGGTACCATCAGGTACAACCTTCGACCACGAAAATAAAATCGTTGCACGAGTATCGTGCATCTGGAAGAAAAAGGAGTGATTGGAATACTATTGTCTTTCCCTTTTTTGGAACACAGAAAAGGAGGGTTCTGTTGGCTAGGGTTGGGAAGGACTAAGAAGTCGCGCGGCCGAAGTGCCGCCAGCAACGAACATTGGGGCCGTCGATCGGGACAACCATGATGCCTGCCGCCTTCACCGCTGCTCCTCGTATTGAACTATTAGATAAGGAGGTGACCAGTTCGAACAATGGACAATGTGCCTGGGCCCTGAAAACGTACTGTTGTGTTCTTGTTTTGATTATTGTTATTTTTGCAACTGCTGCCGTGGGACTTTGGTACTTTGAAGAGATTTATCCTTTGAAGCCTCTGTTACCGACCGAAATTGTACCAACTATTTTGACTCCCTCTGTACACCTTCACACTCTGTCCCCTAGGGACTCTCGGCATAGACAGAAATATTATAATAACACTCTGATGATAGTGATGAATGCTACGCATGCTATTTTTAATAAGAGTAATTGTTGGATTTGCACGCATTTTCCACAACATGGGAACAAGGGACTGGGATGGTATATACATCCCTTACCTCTAACGACTTCCTGCTATGCCTCTCTTAGAGCACTCTTCTTTGGCCGATGGAATGATAGCATCTCAGGGAACTTCGATGGCACTAATTTGAATGAATTTGAGAGACGTGAATTGACTCCCCTGGGATGCTCGCTTTTCGCAAATAGGAGTAGACCTAATATCGCTTCTATTAGGCCGTCTGATAAACTTTCCTTTCCTTTCCAAAATCTGGTTTCTTTCAAGATGGCTCCGATAGGCAATAAGGATGCCATGCCTCCTTCTTATTCTGTAAATCACAATCCTGATTCTGTCCCTTTCTGTGTACAAAGAAATGGCACTAGGCCAATGGGAGATTTTGAGCCTTGTATACATATTGTAAATTTGACTGGGGAAAATAGGCCTTTGTATGTAGGGGGACCCGTTTATTTTGTTTGTGGTAGTTTAGCTTTTCCCTGGTTGCCCAAGGATTGGCAGGGGACTTGTTATTTAGGGATATTGTTACCAGGTGTATTTATAGCCAGTACCTTAGAGGTATCCAAGGCTCGCCCGCGACGAGATAGTGATGGAGATACCCCCGGACAAGTGTTCGGGGATATAGCCAAATCAGTAGTCCCCTTTTGGGGACAAATAGCAAATTCAGAAAACATTAGGGGATTAGCGAGGGTATTGGAGAAAACGATCAACCGGACCACGGACATACTTTACAATATGACCTTAGAGCAAAAGGCGATAAGATTGGTAGCACTGCAAAATCGAATGGCATTAGATGTCATTTTAGCCGAACGAGGTGGAGTATGTAAATAAGTGGGGTCCGCTTGTTGCGTTTTCGTACCAGATTCTTCACCAACAATATTTAAAGCAATTCAGAGCTTACACATTCTTAGTTCTGAAGTCCATATCCCTGTAGGAGACTGGAGCCTTAGTACCTGGTTTTGGGATTCTCTGCGATCTTGGGGGTGGAAGGTGCTTTCTGTCATTTTAGGTATTTTAGGGACTCTGTTATTTTTTTGCTGTTGTTTTCAATGCCTCCCAAGTATATGCGGAATGATGGGGGAATGTTGTGCCCAGGTAATGAGCGCAATAGGGCGAAAGATATACACTCCGAGGACAGCATCTAAAGAGTTCATGTTGCAAGAAGTTCTTACGAACGACCTTATGGCTATTGATATTTCAGACAATGATGCGGAACCTATGAATGATAATGCCTTCAAGTATTTTCGAAAGTATTAGAAAACTATGTTTTAGCACTTGGCATAGGCCAAAAGGAGGGTCTGTGGAAATCGATATAATATTGTGACCCCAATCGCATTGTTTAAATGTATGTTGGCCTACGCCAAGCTGTCTAAAGAATATTGTGAACATAGGTTCCGCGGCAAGGTTTTGACCTTAATGTATCGTGTAAGCTGCTATCTTGGATCTAGCCGCCATTTTAGGTATTCTTGCAGTGTGGAAGTCACCCCGAATCACAAAATGGAGGCCGAATGACATTGCGAGTAAGACTTCGGCCATGGTAACCTCCGCACACGTGAATGAATAATATGTCCGCAGGCTACTTGTTAGGGTCATGAACTAAGACCCTGTCCTCTGTTTAACCTAGGTGTAAATATGTAACTGTATCAGCGGAACCGATCTAATATATGGAGATTGCATGTTCGACCTGGCTACGAACCCTAGCCATGGTTCCAGAAATGGTTAACTTGTAGGAGGGCTGGCCAATGCAGTGCTAAATGTATAAAAACCCAAGCATCCCGATGATCGGTCTCTCCCACTTTCAGTGCGAACCTAACGTTGAAGGTTCGTGTGTTAGTCAGAGGGCCGAATAGCTATTCGTATGTCAATTGACTTTGATAACTTGGTAACTTTGTAACTTTGAAATAAAGCGCTTTATATGGTCCTTTGTAACCTGTGTTGGTGTGTTTCCATTTGGGCTTCCCGGCCTCATGTCAATTTCTCTGTTTCCACACCATCTCTCATAATTATCCAACTATTGGCCTTGTTATTTGGGACCAGTAATAGCACCCGTGCATTTGTACTTCTCGGCAATTTGCAATGGCCGGTATTATTTACCTTGAGGTCATACGCTGGTGCGTATGACCTCATCACGCCGCTATACGTCACTTCCGTGACGTTCGTGGATGTAAACCACGCTGGTTTTGGAGCCGCGCTTCTCCTGCCTGATTCTATTCTGGGGTTCTCCCCGATATATTCGCTTTGCCCAAGTACACGGGTAAGTAATATGTGCTGTAAACTGTCAAAGAATTATGTAGCCTCTATAGCCCCCAATCCCCTGTGCTTGGCAGTAGATTACTGTAGCAGTGTACATTTGGGTAATCCTTATCCTATGGATTTCTTTATAGGCTATATACTATGCTCTGCAAACTAAGCGCAGTTGCTAATGAGGGGGTCGTGCTACCAGCACCAACGCCATACTGTGATCTCTACTTTCGCTCATTCACGCTCAGGGATGTTTGCCTAATGTGGTCTTCATCACCCCTCTTTTTTTTTTAGATAATTGTACCAATCAACTATGGGTCTATGTCAATCCATTTTTATTTTCCGTATAGGGCATTGGACTTTGATTATTATTGGTTTGATGACACTTCATCACCAACTTGCGAGATATTGAATCAGTGATCGTGCATTTGAACAATTCTCTTGATACTACGGTAAGCTTGAGTCCCACTATTGTATCATAAGTGCATGCCATGACCTCTGGTTTACCTGCTGCATTTGGCTAGAATTTCTTTATTTCCACAAGGTGTCCGCTGTCAAGAGCGTTGTTGGTGAACCTTGGTGTTTGGATCTTCTGGCCCGCTAGAAACACTTTAATTGGTACATTCTGTTCCACAATTAAGGGTTTAATCCTAATTCTAGTTCTGTACTGAGGGGGTCTTAGCCCTCTTTGGAAATTATTATTGATTTAAGAGTCATATCAGTTCTCATAATGAAAAAATGTTTTCCTTTCATATGATCCCTTCCATCTATTTTGGATCAACATTAAACTTTTTGTTGTCCCTGCCTTCATCCTGAAATCTGGTATGGTTTGTTGACTTTTATGAAGCATTTGCACATTGGACTGCACCTTTACTGCTTGGATCATGCACTAATGGAATTGTTTCTCTATGTATGGTTACACATGTCTTTTATAATTTTCATTGCAATGTGACATATCTAATGTTCACACTGTTTTCTGTTTTCAAACTATTTCTGTCTATTCTGTTGTCAAACTACTCAGCCTTGAAAATGACCAGCGTGTCGAAACACGTGTCAGCTGTTCACAATTAGCATTAAATCATAAATTACTTCTTACAAGTGATTGATATTTATCGCACTTTACTACCGGTGTAGAGTGCATCACCATTCCGCACTTCAAGTTTGTATATTTATCTAGTCCAACCTAGGTGGAAAGGCTGGTGGGTTGAGGTTGATTGCTGCTAGCACACATATGATAACTACATTTAATTCTCTGTTACAATTTGAGGGTGATCAATAGCACACAGACTCCTAGGGCCTCATTCCGAGGTTGGCGGTAAGGGGTTAACGGTGGCGGTAATGGTGCCGGTGCCGTTGACCCCTTACCGCTGCATTTCGAGGACCTTTAGCAGGTCCCGCTAAGGGTGGCTGGTTTTTCCAGGCGCCCTTAGTGGGAGTCGCTAAAGGACCAGCATGCTAATAACATGGTCCCCATTCCCATTGAGCCCTAGGGGAGCTCAAATGGGAATGGGGAAGTATCGGGTCCGGGTTCCTTGAATGAGGAATTACCGGGCCCTCCAAGGTTGGAATAGCCCGGTAATTCCCCATTCAGGGAATCCGGACCCGGGATGCGGTAAGGGGTAGCCATGGTTTTTAAGAGGCCTGACCGAAAAAGCCAGCCACTCCGAAAATATAGATCCACATTGTGCAGGCCACAGCCCAGGAGCTTACATTTTTGTTTTTTAAAGAATTAAAAAAAGCAGACCACAGGGATAGCAAGGGAGACTTCAGGGGTCACAACTGCGACCCCTGGCGATCCCCAAATGACATCCCTGGGTACTGAATTGCTTTTGTTTCATTCAATAGACTGCTTGACACATACACCCTTTTACATGCTTCATGTGTCAAGCAGTTTTAAATGAAACAAAATATAATTCAGCACCTACGAAATGGCACTGTGCTATTTTGCAGGTGCTGGAATCTGTTTTGTTTCAATCAATATACTGTTTGCTACATGAAGCCTGTCGTCAAACAGTCTATTGAATAAAAACAATGAGTTTGAGCAACTCTGAAATAGCACAGTGGAAGTGAGCCTGGCTCAATAGCAGTGCCCAGGCTGTGGTAATTGTTATTAAAAAAAGAAAAGTGGCATTTGTTGCTGGTGGAGAAAGATCCCTGGATGTCTAGGGCCCTGCCTTGCCCAGAGTTTGGGACATTGCCGAGACTTGGGCCGGCTGGCGCCAGCCCACTTAATTCCCTGCCTCCCCCCAAAAAACGTCCCACCAGAACAAAATGGGACACATTTTGGATGGCCCTATAAACAGCCAAGACGGACCACTTCCGTTTAAGCAGCCCCCACCGCCATGCAACTTCGATTCGTTTTGTCAACCGCTGTAACTCTAACATGGACATCTGGGAGGACCTGGGTATCTCGGAATATTTAGACCATTAACAAAACAATTTGGAAATGCTGCCTGTCATATATAGGCCTGGCAGAAGACATGTACATGTGTTCCTATGGAATCCGCTAGATGCAGAAGCTGGCAGATTTGTCAAATGGAGCGCACGTCTTTGTCAGAATCGTGCATTGTTCTTCTCTGACCAACCTGCAGCCTTCCGATTTTGTTTTTAAATATGGCCGCCGTGCCGGATAGTGCTTTAACTCTTAGCTAGAACGCATGCATCAGAAAACAAAGAAACCAACACATTAGAACAGGCGTCTATGAGTCATGTGACTCTAGAGTTATGCCACTTGAGTTGGATGCACGAGTTCTGATTGGTGGCTAAGGAGTCTCCTTTGAGAAAAGGGTCCCAATATGTTCACTTTGTGAGCCAGCACATCTTCAGCCCTCCAGCCCCGACAACCAATGAGTCTGAGAGCGTGGTTGTAGGGGTAAGACTGGGAG
The DNA here is from genome assembly GCF_040938575.1 of Ambystoma mexicanum. Taxonomy (NCBI): domain Eukaryota; kingdom Metazoa; phylum Chordata; class Amphibia; order Caudata; family Ambystomatidae; genus Ambystoma; species Ambystoma mexicanum. The sequence goes on from NC_090931.1 coordinate 1,330,651,236, forward strand.
CTCTGCATAGCCACACAGTGACATATGGAATCCTCTTCTGCAAAGCCCCAGAGTGCAGGTAGACTGCTCCTTTTCTAGAGCAGTGGTCTTCAAACTTTTAGCCTGGGCCCCCGCTGAGCAAAATGTGGGCATATGTGCCCCCCCAAAATGCCAAATGGACAGTAAGTCCAAATGGCTAGGAACTATTGTGCACCGTCACCGCTCCCTACTCCCAGTATAGTCCCTGGGCTTCCCCACCTGCTCCCATCACAGTCTCTGGGCTCCCTCATCTCACTCCTAACCGAGTCCTTGGGCTCTCCCTACCCAACCACACACCCCCAGGCTCAGTGGTGGCTGGTGAATCTTTTGAGTGGAGGGCCATACATATTTCCCCCCCCCCCGATATGCCACAGCGACCAAGCATAGAGAGGAAGCCAAAACCAATCAGGGGGGTTTCAGTGGGGTTCACCCCCTGATAATTCGTTTAAAATAAGAGCTTCATTTTGCATTTTAGAGCATACTTTAAAAGAAAATTAGGTAAAAAGCCGTTTTAATTGGCGCAGGGGTGGCCCAGGGGATAGATGTCTAGTAAAAATATACCATCCCTGTCTCCTGGCCCGACAGTGCCTAAAACACTCACACAATCAACATGCACCAAAATCAGCTCCATGGACTATCACAAACATACAGACACATTCACACAGCATTCACACAGCAAGCACTCTATCATTCACATGAGCACCCATCATCATACACACACTCATAACACAAGGATACACACATCCATACACACATTTAAATAACAAATAAATGAACATAAACTTACCTTCTGCCCCGGTCCTGAAGCTTTCTCGTCAGTGTTCCAGCTCCTGCATCATGAAAAGGAATCGGGAAGCAAGAGCTTCCTGGTTCCTGCACATCCATGCAGGGGCCTGAGCGTGGGTGCTGAAATACCCTGCTCCAGCCTGCTCTGTATGTTTGTGCGAGGAGGTGCAGGAGCTCCCACTCACACATACAGATATGCAGTTCCCCAGCCAGAATTTCCAAGGAGCTATGCAAGGCTGGTGAAGCAGAATGTCCACAGTCGTGCATGGCTCATGTGCGACTGGGGAACTGAACTGTCAAAGAGAAAAAAAGTTGCCCTTAGTTTACCCAGCCCAGGAGTGCTCCCTCAGTTGGAAAAAGCAACTGAGGGAGTGCTCAGTGTTTCACTAAGCTAGCTCCTCGGATCCTCCATAATGGGTGAAGGGGCTGCTGGGTCAGCGCCTCATCCCTCATTATGGATGAGCCACCCCTCTCCAGGGCTCCCTTCTGCCATGCTCCTCCCTACCCCACTTCATGCATAAACCCTGGGCTCCTCCCAACCCGTACCCTGCATGGTCCCAGGGCCCCCACCCTCTCCAAAAGCAACACCAGAGCTCCCCTCCTGCTCCAAGAACAACCCCAGGGTTCCCCCACCATCTCCAAAAACAGCACAAGGGCTCCTCCACTACCTCGTATAATCCCTGTCCCGTTTAATTCCTGTAACTGGATTCAAACACACTGAAAGTGTGCTCTCTGGAAAGGGATATAGAATGCACTTCCAGGGTGTCTATTTCCTGGGTCGGCCACTCCCACTGAGCTAAGCCTGGCCCCATCACACTTAGCATGTGTGGCACGGGACATGGTATGATGAGTGGGATATGCACAAACGTGTATAGTCCCAAAGTGCCATGTAGAATACTCCTCTTCATAGCCCCAGAGTGGGCTGTAGCATCCCCCTCGCTGTAGCCCCAAAGTGTACTCTGGAATCCTCTTCTGTATAGCTTCATAATGACATAATGACATGAAGAGTTTCCCTCTGTATAGCTCCAGAGTGACATGCAGATTCCACGTCTGCATAGTCCAAAAGTGCCCTGAAGAATTTGCCTCTGCATAGCCCCAGAGTCCCATTTAGAATCCTTCTCTGCATACTACGATACTGTCATGTATGATCTTTCGCTGCATAACTCCAGAGTGACGTTTTGAATCATCCTCTGCATAGCTTCAAAGTGCCATGTGGAATTTGCTTCTGCATAGACGTGGAATGCCATGTAGAATCCTCCTCCGCATAGTTCAAATATGCCCTGTATAGTCCTCCTCAACATAATTCCATAGAGCCATGTAGAGTTCCTCTTCTGCATAGTCCCAGAGTGCCATGTAGAATTGTCCAATGCATAGCCGCAGAGTGTCATGTAGAATCCTCCTCTACATAGTCCCGGAGTTCCATGTAGAATCCTCTTCTGCATAGTCCCAGAGTGCCATGTAGAATCCTCAACTTCACAGCCCCAGAGTGCCATGTCGAATCCTCATCTGCATAGCCCCATAGTGCCCTGTAGTCTCCTCCTCTACATAGCCCCACAGTTCCATGTAGAATCCTCCTCTGCATAGCCCCATAGTTCCATGTAGAATCCTCCTCTGCATAGCCCCAGATTGTCATGTAGAATGCACTTCTGCATAGTGCCAGAGTGCAATGTAGAATCCTCCCCTTCATAACCCATGAGTGCCATGTAGAATCCTCCTCTGCATAGCCCTAGAGTGCCATGTAGAATCCTCCTCTGCATAGCGCCAGAGTGCCATGCAGATTCCTCCTCTGCATAGCCACAGAGTGCCATGTAGAACCCTCCTCTGCATAGCCCCAGAGTGTCATGTAGAATCCTCCTCTGCATAGCCCCAGAGTGTCATGTAGAATCCACTTCTGCACAGTCCCGGAGCGCCATGTAGAATCCTCCCCTTCTTAGCCCCTGAATGCCATGTAGAATACTCCTTTATGTAGCTCCAACGTGCAATGCAGAGTTCCCCTCTGTATAGCTCCAGAGTGGCATGTAGAATTCTCCTCTGCATAGCCTTACAGTGCCATGTAGAACCCTCCTCTGCATAGCCCCAGAGTGCCATGTAGAATCCTCCCCTGCATAGCTCTAGAGTGCCATGTAGAATCCTCCTCTGCATAGCCCTAGAGTGCCATGTAGAATCCTCTGCAGAGCCTCAGAGTGCCATACAGAATCCTCCTCTGCATAGCCTCAGAGTGCCATGTAGAATCATCCTCTGCATAGCTCTAGAGTACCATGTAGAATCCTCCTCTGCAGAGCCCAGAGTGCCATACAGAATCCTCCTCTGCATAGCCTCAGAGTGCCATGTAGAATCCTCCTCTGCATAGCCCCAGAGTGTCATGTAGAATTCACTTCTGCACAGTCCCAGAGTGCCATGTAGAATCCTCCCCTTCATAGCCCCTGGATGCCATGTAGAGTACTCCTTTGTGTAGCTCCAACGTGCAATGCAGAGTTCCCCTTTGTATAGCTCCAGAGTGGCATGTAGAATTCTCCTCTGCATAGCCTTACAGTGCCATGTAGAATCCTCCTCTGCATAGCCCCAGAGTGCCATGTAGAATCCTCCTCTGCATAGCTCTAGAGTGCCATGTAGAATCCTCCTCTGCATAGCCCTAGAGTGCCATGTAGAATCCTCCTCTGCAGAGCCCCAGAGTGCCATACAGAATCCTCCTCTGCATAGCCTCAGAGTGCCATGTAGAATCATCCTCTGCATAGCTCTAGAGTACCATGTAGAATCCTCCTCTGCAGAGCCCCAGAGTGCCATACAGAATCCTCCTCTGCATAGCCTCAGAGTGCCATGTAGAATCCTCCTCTGCATAGCCCCAGAGTGTCATGTAGAATTCACTTCTGCACAGTCCCAGAGTGCCATGTAGAATCCTCCCCTTCATAGCCCCTGGATGCCATGTAGAGTACTCCTTTATGTAGCTCCAACGTGCAATGCAGAGTTCCCCTTTGTATAGCTCCAGAGTGGCATGTAGAATTCTCCTCTGCATAGCCTTACAGTGCCATGTAGAATCCTCCTCTGTATAGTCCCAGATTGCCTTGTAGAATGCACTTCTGCATAGTGCCAGGGTGCAATGTAGAATCCTCCCCTTCATAACCCATGAGTGCCATGTAGAATCCTCCCCTTCATCGCCCCAGAGTGCCATACAGAATCCTCCTCTGCATAGCCTCAGAGTGCCATGTAGAATCCTCCTCTGCATAGCCCCAGAGTCATGTAGAATTCATTCTGCACAGTCCCAGAGTGCCATGTAGAATCCTCCCCTTCATAGGCCCTGAATGCCATGTAGAATACTCCTTTATGTAGCTCCAATGTGCAATGCACAGTTCCCCTCTGTATAGCTCCAGAGTGGCATGTAGAATCCTCCTCTGCATAGCTCCAGAGTGCCATGTAGAATCCTCCTCTGCATAGCTCTAGAGTGCCATGTAGAATCCTCCTATGCATAGCCCCAGAGTGCCATGTAGAATCCTCCTCTGCATAGCTCTAGAGTGCCATGTAGAATCCTCCTCTGCATAGCCCTAGAGTGCCATGTAGAATCATCCTCTGCTGCAGAGCCCAAGAGAGTCATGCAGAATCCTCCTCTGCATAGCCACTCAGTGCCATGTAGAATCCTCCTTTATGTAGCTCCAACGTGCAATGCAGAGTTCCACTCTGTATAGCTTCAGAGTGGCATGTACAATCCACTTCTGCTTCATCCCAGAGTGCCATAGAGAATCCTCTGCTCTACAGTCCCAGAGTGCACTATAGAATACTCTTGTTAATAGCCCCAGAGTGCCATGTAGAATCCTGTGCAAATACCCGGAGCGCCATGTAGAATCTTCTCTGTTTAGTCCCTGAGTTCCTTGTGGAAAAAAGTCACTGAAGAGTCCATACTTCATGGCCTGGCTATTGGCTTCAGATCATTTGGGGAGTGGGCCTAAAAAAAAGGACCCTCATGCAATCATCTGCCCCTCCACCCACCTCCTAAAAAAGAAGCACAAAACGAGGCTTCCTATCACAGCAAGAATCGATTGCAGGCTATTGTGTCTCACAAACTTGCAGTTTGGACGGATCTACTACCACTAATAGCCATGTAATACATCATATCTAAGGTGGCTAAAAGACCACTCTAATGCATGTTAACTCAGGCGTTTCTCTATACCTTCTGTGCCCTCAGATGTGTGCCACTCTTTGGATTTCAGCAGTGCACCAATCCTCTGAAATCAGTGAATGACCAGATAAGATAGAGCAAACAGTCTGCAAACAGCTGCATCAAGTGTTATGAATAGCCATGGCCTTATTACACAACAAGGGCTATAGGGAAGATACAAGACATTCTGAAGTCTGTGAAAGGACTTGTCCAACAAACACTATCCTGGGTGAGTGCACACCGAACATACCTTTTCTTCTCTGCCATGGGTGATGATTTGGCATAGGCCTGGACTGGAGGGGGTAGAGGGTGCATCCTTTAGGAAGGTGCAAATAACCCTGTGAGGCATGAGATAAGAGCAAACATATAATTGCACGATTTATTGCAAAATTGCCCCTGTTCCAGCAATGTCTGCAATGCCAAAGGCCAGGCACCTTCAGAGTGTCAAGCTGCTAACTGGTAGCACAATCTCCTGTGGTCTTTCCATGCAGTGTCCCCAATCCTAACCACATGTCACCTGTTGTAGGTGTGCATGGAAATATGTCCTCTGTATGACTAGCTTGATCCTCTCCATATCCAAGGGACTCTCAGTTGAGAACTGTTTTACATGACTCTGCTTGCCGGCCTAAAGCAAACTCAGTACTCTATCTTCCCGCTCCTCTTGTCATGGGCCCAACCTTCTTGCTACTGGGACCTTGTCACTGCAAGCTGCCCCATAGAGACCTCACCAAAAGGGCCCTGCAATTCCTTTCGCCGGGGACATACCCCATTGGCCGCATCAGACCTTGTCCAATCCCAGAACCTCTGGTCTTGCAGCAAGTTTAATGGTTTCTGAGCAGAACTCAGTCCCAGTAGCAACCAGTAGGAGATCACAATATTTTCCCTATATCTGTAGAGTGGACGGAAACATGATAGATGGTCGCAGGACGGGTTCATAAAATCTGCTTTTATCGCTGATCGTTTTGCCCGCTCCGACTATCTATCATGGTCATCACCTGTCCCCCAAAAGCCTCCTTTTGTGCCGGAGACACCTCCACAATCCCTGTAAGTACCATTCCCCTCTCCCCTTCTCCTGTGTGGGGGACAACCCAGCTACCCCCAGGCCTAACCCTGCCGCTAGTCTGACCTCCCCCTGGTCCTCTTCATACCAGGCCCCACCACCACATGTCCTGGGAGGGGGCAGCCTCGGAATAAAAAAAAAAAGATACAAATTGTCGGGGGGGAAATTCTGCCGGGGTCGGCCGGGCCGTCCGCAGACCTCCGGGCAGGGATGCCCCAACTCCTCCCGTATATCCCAAAAGAGATAGAGTATGAGACACACGCAAGAAGAAAGGTGACTCTGCTGTTTATTAGACAAAAACGGCAGGGATGGGTCAAGGATCGTATGCGTCCGTCCTGACACACACACAATCGTAGGGCTCGCAGGCCCTTTTTACCTTAGTATGACGCGCTACTTGCGTCACCTTGGAAAGTTAGCAAAAAACCTATCGCCACTCTTAATTGGTTGCTCGAGTGGTAGGGTTAGTATAGCATACGTATAGAGAACAATGTTAGTGGACAAGGGTTAGTCAGGTGATATATCTGGGTTGTCCCTACAATTAGATACATGAGAATTGTTACATGAAGACCCCTGATGATTGGTTAATGTTAATGGCGTCAGTGATAAGAGCCCCATGTTCTGATTGGTGCGCCCGCGAGCTTCCCAGTCTGGGACCATCGCTGTTCCCAGCTCTCGGTGTACCTGTCATTTGCAACAATGTTCACTATGAGTACGTGCAGACAATGTGAGGACTTATTCATAAGCTGGAAGGCCGACTACTCCCACTGTCGCAGATGTCCATTGAGCCTTTTAATTGTATCTGCCTTGTGTCTGTGTAACGAGGGATCCAGACGCCTTTTCTGGTCTTGGCATCCTGTCAGGTTCGGCTTGGTCACGTGAGGTGGGACCGTGTTTGAGGCAGAATTCTGCACAATTAATATTGGTTTTCCACTGTGTGCCTCGTTTAATTTGCAGGTGTGACTTTAACATTGGTGCGCGGCGTGCGAGGTTGCAACATCGTGCCCTTGATGGTCTGCTTTCGGAATGTGGGTTTGCAACATTGCGACCTTGGCTGTTTGCTTTCGCCGGGCTCATTCTGCAGGATCAGCAACCTGACTCTTGTTCTTTTAACGTCCATGGAAGCTCTTGCTTGCGGCCTACTTAGGCCTGGTGTATAGGTGGAACCGTTTGGTGCACAGGCGCTTTAGGTTATACTATCATATTGTCTTATGACCAGTATCGTGTCTTCATTATATTTCTCATTATGGCACCTGGTTTTAGGAGAAGCGTAAGCAAGCTCTTTAGATGGGTTCATGATGCGTCTTGCGTTTCTGCATTTTGAGAGCCTATGTGGAAAATCATAAAGATGCACGTCCGTGAGTATGTCTGTCGCCTACGTCATAGCACTGAGTATATTCTTCATGTAGATTGGTGCGGGAGTGTCCAGTGTGTATATTTGCACAGGTGTGCTGACCGTTGGCTAGGTCGTCATGGCATCTCCAACGACGTGTAGGTTTTAGTCTAGTTGATCCGTGCCGCAGGTGTCGGCATGGCCAGGGCGGGCTGCTGGGCAGGCAGATGGACACATCCGTATGTTCCTGTACCAGGGTATTTGGTCGTCTGGTAGATGGGCAAACTCTTCTCGTGGCGGGTGCCTGGGCCGTGATCCTTTAGGCCAGGCACGAGAGGGGAAGGTCGGGAGCCTGGTCTTCCATTCTCCCACTTCAGTCCCCCCTCTGGTCGACTTGTCGACCACAAACATATCCTTTTCGTTATCTCCTCTTACTCTCCATATCTTAGTTATTCCTCCTAAATGTCCATAGTGGTTAACATGATCTTCAAATGACCAATACATATATTCACAGGTTCCTCCAGGGGTACAGTATACCCATTTCCCTATGTAGCTCCTGGGGTTTCTTGGGTTCTCGATCTTCACAGATGGTGGGTCCAGGTGGTTGATGATGATCTGGTTGCGCAACTTCTCTCTCTCTTGTATGATTGTGCCTGTGTGTTGGCCGTCATCTGCTGGCATCAAGGGGTGCATACCGACCATTTCAAGCAACTCGTCAGTGGTGCGTGCCTTCCAAAATCTTATTATGATCAGTGTAGCTCCAGCCAAAATAGTACAACCAACTATAATTTTCAGTCCATCTGACAGCCAAGATGGCATCCATGACCATAATATTGAAATCCAGCTCTCATCCTTTTTCACACCTTTACTTTCATCCATCATTTTGGAGTGCATCTGGGCCAATTGTGAAACTGCTTCTGTCAGTGTACCATTGTCAGCATCGTTGGCAGGAATGAACGTGCAGCATGACAGCTCCTCTTTTATTGCGTTGAATCCATTTACTGTAGAATTGATGGTCATCATTAGTTCCCATCTAGTTATCTGGAGCCATTTTGCGTTTGCGTAAGCCTGCAGTCCCGGATGTATTATTGAGGAGAAGAACATTGCTGCTCTGCTGAATAGTCTGTGTTCTGGCGGAATTGAAGTGAGTGCCGTTTCCGACCTTCCCCATAGGTAATTTCCTGTCAGAGGTTCTCCTTGTCTTTTCCTTCTATTTAGGACAGTATCATTGCCGTTTTTCCTGTTCCCTGGACCCTCCTGAGGTGGTGCAGATCTCTTCTTCCTCTTGTCCCCTTCATCCATTTTGGGAAGGTTCGCCACATTCACATGCTTCTGGGGTACCACTAGTGATGGTACATTGACGTGCACCATCGTGCATACACCATTCCACAGAGGGGGCAGTGTGTGGTATGCCTTTTCTCCACAGGCCCAGTAATGGTCCATTATCACTGCTGTTCCTGCTCCCCCCTCAGGTAACTCCATCACGCTTGCACAGTTGGTGTTGTATCCTACGTCCACCTCTCCTTTATGTTGGTAGCATACCTCAGGCGCAGTCAGCGGCAGTATTGTTATTGGGTCTTCATCCGTCTCTATCCACGTGAGCATGGGTACGTACTTGATCCAAGTCGTCCAACATCTGTGGTTGTGTGCATCGATAGTTGAAATAGTTTCTTTTGTTACCATGTTGCTGCCAATCACTCCTATCTCCCATTTGTTGACCAGGTACACCTTCCCCGTTATCGTCACCAGTGGCCTCTCCCAACATCCTGGTTTACCAGGAACTTCAGTGGCGTACCAATCACATGGTAAATACTGCAGTGTTACTTTCTTTGTTTCCCCTTTTTCAGGACCACTTGTTATGTATCTGAATGCTTCAGCATGTAAACTGCTCTTGTGGTAACTCAAATAAGTCTTGAGGAAGTTGTTTTCATATGGGTATGAGTCTCGTGTTTTCCACACCATATGCACAACTGTCCCTTGAAATCTTCCTTTCGTTTGGAACAGTGCCAAGTATATTATGCATCGTGCTGTCTTTTCATCTATTTCTGTGGCAACAAATGTTCGAGAAGCGCTCATGGCGTATGGTATTAATGAGCAAACGTAGCAGCTGTCTTCTGTTGTCTGCTTACCAATGCGGGTCATGTGTTGGTACCATGTTGTTTGAGACGTGTGCTGAATCTTGTATATAATTGTCAATACCTTTATTATCTGAGTATGTGCTGCGTTGAACTCTATTTTGCTTGTGTGCAATTTTACTAGTATCACCTGACGTAACACCTGTTGCAGCTGGGGATGGGGGTGTATTAGGTTTGGGTACAGCAATAAGATTGATAGCATAGCTGTACTGCCATACAGAGGCAGCCAAGAACCCGGTGATCATCAAAATCCCTATTATTTTTATTACACCTGCTAATTTCACCGGCATTTTGCTCTTACCTTGCTGCAGTCCGGCAGCGTATTCTTGCGACGTTAAAGTTGCCCGCCTGAAAATTCTCAATATGCTGGTTATTAAATGTTAGTTGTTGTTTTTTAAGCTCTCCCTATCAAATAGTCATTCAGTGCCCAGGCGAAGAGCTGTTCCCACGCTAATCTAAGCGATCTATCTCTTAGGACAGGCAAGTATGGGTGGAGGTGGGGCATTGAATATTCTATGGCCAAGAGGAATGCTGTGTAGTAGACACGTACCCTTCTCCTTTTCAGGTACGTTGGCCTTTTTATTTCATATACAAATTGGTTTGACAATTCTTCTTGGTAGTTATCGTCTGAGGGTACCATCTACTCCTGGGCAGTGAATTTGTTAGTTATCTATTTTCTTAGCAGTACAATAATACGCAGTTCCTGCATGTGCGAGAGAAAAGAAAAGAGAGCATTCACGTGTTTACATGTGTACGTGTGCAAGACAATGTCCTTCAGTTCAGTTATTACTGCAGTGGGGGTAGGGGTCAATGGGCAGGGGGTTTGAGGCTCAATTGGCGGAAGTATCTTTACTCTTTGAGCGTGTGACCATGGGGTGGGCAGTATGGGGATCACCCCTTTCTTCTTCAGTTATTGTCTCTGGGGAATCTGGGGAGTGACAGGGTATGGGAACACTTAGGCCGTTAGCTGTGGTAGAACCCTCCTCCTCCGTTGGTGATGTTGTTGTTGTTCTCCCAATGGACCTGTCGGTGGCGCTGGGGCGGGTCTGGAGTTTGTAGATCTTTACATCGTGTAGGTGGTTCCAGGCACGCTTGTCCTGTAGCTTTACTGCTCTCGTTGATACCTCCTCTACCAGATGGGGGCCAGTGAATCGTGGACTGTTCCACTTCTGTTGAAATTGCGAAGTAGCACGTGGCCACCTTTAGCAACTTTACACAGTCCTTCCTTTTCCAATTCTTTATCCACGTCTTCTTGTTGATTGCTGTTAGACCCGCCCGCGTGCGCTCGAGCTGTTGAGACACAAACACTACACTAGTAATCAAAGAAGACACATATTGGTACATTTCATCACCAAGAACACTCGCTGTACTCTCGTGGTCGGTAAATGCTCTTGATGTTGGCGTTAGGGGAAGGCGCATTTGACGTCCGGTAACCACCTCGTGAGGGGTGAGGTGGTGGTCGGACCCTCGTCTATTCCTTAGCTCAAATAGAGCTAATGGAAGGCAATATAACCAACTCTTTTTTGTTGTTTGCTGTATCCTTGCAATTGCTTCCTTTAATAGGCCATTCAGGCGTTCACATATGCCGTTGGCCTGTGGGTGGTATGCACATGCAAATGTATGCTTGATATTCAGCAAGGATGTGATGTGCTGGAATATTTCGTTTGCGAAATGTGGGCCATTGTCTGACCTTAACACCTCGCACACTCCCCACTTGGGGAAGACCTCCCTCACTAGGAATTTAGCTGCTCTAAATGCATCTGGGTGTGAACAGGGCCCTGCTTCAATCCACCTCGAGAATGGGCATACTACTACAATCATATACCTATTTCCTTGACATATGTTGATCATATCCACATAGTCAATATGGAGATGCCGGAAAGGTCCCTCTGTCCGGGGTATAGTACATCTTATCACCTTTAGAGTATGGCCGGCCGTAAACTGTTGACATGTGAGACAATTGCTGATAAAATTTGACACATGAGAATTTAACTCGGGGCAGAACCAGTCTTCCCTTATTCGTGCTGCAATTACTTCCTTGCCTGTGTGGGCTGGATGATGTAGTTGGCTCATGGGCGGTGTTCAAAAGTGCCAATGGTATTACAACCTTTCCAGTGCCACCCTGGCGCCATAGTGCATCGGTTGGTGACATTGTGCATCCTCTTTTTACCCATATTTCTTTTTCGGCCATTGGTGCAGCCGCTTGTAGCTCCATAATCTGTGTGGCTGGGAGATGGGTGTACCCTTCTCTTATCAACATCTTCTTAGCCATTCCCCTCCCTCTCCCTCTCTGTGACTCTGGGGGGTCCCATATCTCACCAAAGTATGCAGCATACTTCGCATGTGCGTCTGCTGCTGCATTCCCTTTCGAGACGTGGTCTTCACCATTGGTGTGTGCGGTGCATTTTACTAAAGCTAATTCTTGGGGGTCATTTATTACTTCAATTAGTTCAGCCAATAAGAGGGCATGTTGCACTGGAGTGCCATCAGCTCTCCTAAACCCTCTTCTTCTCCATTTCGACAGCCCTGAGTGGACAGTGGATGTAACATATGCGCTTTCGGAGTATATGGTCACTCGTTTGTCAAAGCTTTCCTTCAACGCCAAGATCAGTGCAACTAATTCCGCCGCTTGAGCGGAGTAATGCTGTGGTAATTGTACACATTTCATGGCCACACACACCGGTACCTCCATCATTTTTACCACTGCTGCCCCAGTCCTCCTTATACCATCCCTTTGGTCGATAGTTGATGACCCATCAATAAACAGGAGCTCACCTCCCTCTAGTGCGTTTTCTTCAACCTTTCTAGTACATGAGTACATTTCAGTTATTTGCGTACAATTGTGGGCATAACCTCCTTCCTCAAGTACTTCTGCCAGGAACCTTGCAGGGTTGACCGTGCTACATCTAACAATTGATAGTTCAGCTCTGGATAGTATGATCTCATAACCTGATGCCCTCTGCGTGGTTAGGGTGGACTTAGGTTTATTCAATATTGCAAATAGTGCATGCTCCACAAATAGTGTAGTTGGGCACCCCATGGTTATTGCTGATGCTTTTTCTACCGCAAAAGCAGCTGCGGCGAGACCTTGTTCGCAAGAGAAATGACCTAACATCACAGGATCCAAGTGGCCACTGTAAAATGCTACTGGTTTGTAGCCCATGCTTGTTTTTTGAGCCAACACTGCTTTCATTACTGCTGAATCGCAATGTGAGAATATAAAAAATTGTCGCTCATAGTCTGGGGATGCCAGTACCGGAGCAGTTGATATCGCATCTTTCAATTCATTAAAAGCTTCTTTCATTTCCATCGTCCACCCCAGCTTTTTCTCCCCTTTATTAGCTTCCCTTAACGCCTCAAGCAGGGGTCCTATGTACGAACTGTAATCAAATACCCATGCTCTACAGTAGTTGCACAGCCCCAGGAACTGCTGCAGTTCCCTCACTGTTTGTGGCATTGGAGTGTTTGAAATGGCCTGTGCTCTTTGTGGTGCAATCTTTCTTCCATGTTGGGATATAAGCTGACCAATGTAAAGTACCTGTTCTTGACAGTACTGTATCTTTTCCATGTCTACCTTGTAACCTTTTTCAGCCAATATTGTCAACATCTTTAAGGAGTCCTCTCTGCATGTTCTTTCGTTTGTACTGCAAATTATTATGTCATCCACATACTGCAACACTGTGCTTTCCACTTCAATGTTACCCAAATCCATCTGTATTACTCTGTTGAAAATTGAGGGTGATTCGCAATACCCTTGTGGCAATCTGGTGTGCTTCCACTTTGTGTTTCTGTAAGTGAAGCTTGTCAGATCTTGTGAGTCTGGGTGCAATGGTATTGAGAAAAAAGCATTTTTAAGGTCGATCACTGTAAATCGTGATGCTTCTGCTGGAATGCCACACAATATTGTGGCCGGGTTTGCTGCTATGGGATATTCTGCTTCTACTATGTTGTTCAAGGGCCTGAGATCCTGTATGAAGCGCCAAGACCCCCCTTTAGCCTTGCGCACTGGGTACACAGCCGTATTACATGGTGATTCTGAGGGGACCAATATACCATTATTTATAAGGGCCGTTATGGTTTCATATATGCCCTCATCTGCCTCTTTTGATAGTGGGTACTGTTTTTACTCTGGGGAGTATTGCACCTTTTTTCAATTTTATTTTTACTCCCCCTATACTTTTTATGCAGCCCACGTCATAGAGGCCAGTAGTCCACAATGATTTCGGTACCTTTGACATATCGTCCTTAAAGAAAGGGACCGGGGTGCATGCGGGTGCCTCAAGTGCCATTGCAATTTTCTGTGCTACTTGTTTGTAGGCCATATTTCCACACTCATCATAAACACCATTTCACCTTCCTCCTTTTCATCTGAAAACAGCTCCTCATCTGACACCTGGGTGAGCCTACATCCCTCTGCTAATGCTATCACTGCCCTCCATGCTCTTCCTTCTCTGTCTTGGGCATGTACAGCAATATAATCAGCTGTTGCAATAATGCTCTCAATATCCATTGAAACCACCTTCCCTTCTGGTTCATTAACAGGTGTTTCTGGTCTGAACAGATAGGCTGCTGGCCTTCTCCATATTTTCCCTTCTATCCCTGGCATCCATGCAATTGCCATGTCCGTTCCATACTGGAAGAGTACACCATCTACTGGCTCCGCCCTAATCGCTGTCTGTCCACAGTATGCCTGCATAATTTGTCGTGCTGTGAGCATGTTAATCCCCGGAGTAGAGCAAACTATGCCGTCCTCAGTAAAGGAGATCGTCATATTCAACCTGTTCATTATATCTCTCCCCAGTATATTTACTGGTGAGGCACTATAATATAGAAGTGGAACTGACAGGTCATAATCTCCAATAGATAAGGGAATGTTATCAGTAAAGGGAACCAACCCTCTAGCCCCAGAGAATCCTTGGGTGTTCATGGCTTCGCCTGACATCTTAAATTTACCTTCCCTTATGCAAGACCGGGTCGCCCCGGTGTCAACAAGGAATGATAATTTTTTGTCACCTATCGTTACCTCTATGCGTGGTTCCTCCGCACTATTAGGTGTTACTGACAGGATGGGACACACCAAGGCCGTCTGTGGGCTGTCCTATTGAGGGTACAACGATTGGCCATTTCCTGTGTAAGGGTTGTGTCCCAAGACCGTCACCCTACCCAGTTGTGTTTGTTGTGCTTGGGGTTGTTGTGTCATCGCTACCTGTTGTTGTGGCAGTGAATATGTCTGTGGCTGTTGTTGTGTTATTAGTTGTTGTTGTTCATTTCCCTGTTGCAACGTCTGCTGTTGCTGTATGCCCTGCTGTTCCTGTGAGGGCCTTGGTTGTCCCTGTTCACTCCATGATGGTGTTCCTGGTCTAACTCTACACGTGCGTGACATGTGCCCTAATAGTCCACAACTCCAACACACCGGTGGTTCCCTACTCTGCCATGGGAAGCTCCCTGTGTTGTCCTGGTATACTGGTTGCCCTGTGGGGTAGGAATTTCTAAGTCCTCCCACCTGCTGTTGGGTGTTATATCCGTATCCTCTCCCTCTCATAATTCCTCCTCTCCCCCTGTTATAATTATAATACCCAGCTCCTGGCATTGGGTGTCCTCCTCCCATGTTGGTTGTGTATGGTTGGAGTGGCGGCGCCTGTTGTGTTATAGTCTGTGAAGGTGGTATTTGGGAGCAATCTTGTGCAGCCACTACTTGTGTGGGGCTTTGGGTCATTGTTGTAGGCGTAGTTATTAGTGCCCCTTCCATTGTGTATTTAGTAAGCTTTTTCTGTACTAGTTTAGCCTCTTCCGTTTTCCTGTCCTCTTCCTTTTGTTTCATTTTTCCTTGCCATGTCCTGCAATGATGCACTATAGTCAGTTGTATTTCTGGCCATGGTTTTGCTTCCATTCCCACTACTTTCTTTAATTGTTTCTGAACTCCTTCTGGGAGCCCTTGTACTAGTATATGATAAAATATTGCTGGTGTTTTATCCCATTGCTCTCTAGTTTCCATGCGCCACTTCTCTTTGATTTCCTGGATATAATCAACAGGATCTTCATTCTCACGCATCTTGCGGGAGGTAATTGCTCCTATGTCTGATGTGTCTGGGTACTGTACCCTCAGTGCCTGCCATAGTGCATGTCTGCAGTTTGCGAATGGTGCCCAATCATGCGATGTGTTTGTTATTGTTACCGCAGGAAATCCCGCTCTCTTCCAAATGTCATCCGCTGTATCCCCTAATATCGATATTAGAAGGCCCTTTACATCCCCTACTGCCAGTTTCTGTCCTGCGGTGTGTTTTTCCATTTCATATATCCACTTACCCGCACCTCCACTTAATGATGGAGCCTGCATTTTATATTGTCTTTGTCTGTATGCTTCCAAGGGACATACTGTGGTCTAACCCATCCTCTCTCCAGAAGTGGCATTAAGTTATGTCTCGTTTTACCCTTTGTATTCCATAATATCGAGTCCTCACACCCTTCCTCCTCTTCCCTTTCTTCTACATCGTCAATTTCGTCCGTATTTCCCCTGCTCGTAACTCTTTCTTCTCCATCTTTTCCCCTTCTTCCATCATTTCCTGTATTTAATGTGGGCATGTGTATTCGTCTTTCCTGCCTGCGCCTAGGGAGGTCTCTAAGCCGACATGCATAGGGTGTCAGTTCGTCTGTGAAGGGCGCGAGTTTTATTGTGCGTAACGAGCGTGAGGTGGTTGAGCATGTAGGGTGCGATGGGGGAGGGCGTGATGGGGATGGTGCGTCCTCATGTTTCTGTCTTTCCGCTATTCCTTGCTCTCCCTCCTCACTTCTCTCCAGCTCATCCTTTCTCCTACTGATCCATGGTGAGTCTGTGTTGGTCCGGGTGATGTATAGTTTATCTAAGCTTTCCCTTTCACTTTTTCTTCCTTCCTTCTCCACTCCTTCATCTTCCTCACTACAAAAGTCAGTCATAAACGGCACCCCCCACTCGGTCTTTTTCCCCTTGATTGTTACTGTTTGTAAGTCTATTAGGTCCAGTTCTCCTTTTTCTCCTTTATCAACCGTTCCCCTTTGTGCTGATGTTGTTGCTACTTCTGTGTTTCTATATACATCCCCCCCATGCTTCACTCTCCCTTCTCCTATCTTCTCTTTCTCCTTCATTTCTCTCCTCCATCTCCCTACTATTTTCCTCCCTTTTCCTTTTTAATTCCTCCATCACTTCACTGCTCATCTGTTCCAATATTCTTTCATCCTCTTTCTTCCTTTCCCATTTCACCCTTTCTCTTTCTACTATACTCTCTATCACCCTCCCTTCTTTGTATTTCTTAGTTGTTTCTGATAGTAATCTCCTCTTCCACATTGCCATTTCTTTTTCTTTTTCTTCTTCTTCCCTTTTCTTTTCTCGCAGCACTACTCTTGATACCCTTTCTGCTGCTGCTTTTACCCTTTCAGCTTCTCTCCTTTGCTCCTCATTTTGTTCCCTTATTTTTTCCAATTCGTTCTTACCTTCTTTCCTTTTCCTCGCTCTCTCTCTCTCCTCCCTCTCGAGCTGTTTGATCAATTCATTCTGCTCATCCCTTAACTTTGCTAGTCGTTCCTCCAAAATCTCTTCCTTTTGTCGTAATAGCTCTTCCCCCCTCATTTCACTCTCCCTGGTATTATCCTCGTCTGTTTTCTTTACTACCTCCTTCTCTTCTCCTGTTAATGAACCTCGTAATTTTAATAATATCTGTGCAGCTACCCACTCATCATTTCCTATTTCCACAGTTTGTTCTTCTCCAGTCCTCCCCTCCCCTGCTGGCATCTTCCTATGAGCCACATATGGTGGAGGGCTGTATGCCGGGTTCGAGTATCCCTCAGCCGCCCTTAACTGTCCTCTTTCTATTTCTCCTAATTCTCTTAAAGGGTACAACCCCCCTCCCTCTGTTTTCACTCCCTTTGCTAGGGGTATATCGTTGCTCGGTTCCTTTTTTATTTCATCTGATGTATTATTCTTTTCTCCTCCCTCTCGTTCGTTCCCCGTGTTCTTTGGGTCTTCACTCCCCTTTTTCCCATCCTCTCCTTCCTCCTTAATCTCTTTTTCTTCCGGTATTTCCCCCACAGTGAACATTCCGTTTGGTCCTGGTCGGGACCCTTGGAACATCCTCCATAAGTTAAACACCTCCACGTGGTTTGCCAACTTCTTCCCCTTGTATGTATTGTGCAGATGGTTTAGCAGTGAATGTTGGGCATATGGATCGAAGCTACCATTAGGCGGCCACAGTGTTAGCATTTTGTTATCCGTCCCCTGGGTCCATTCTATGCTATACTTAATCAGTTTCTCCCTATGGGGTGGCAGTGTTGTGCATATGTGTTGTAGTGGGATAGTGAGGGTGTTCCCCCACCCTCCCGATCCTGTCCCGTATGACATAATAGCGCTCCACTTGTTACCCTTCCCCTATCTGGTAGTGGTTATCTCACTAGCAGTGTAAATATACAACCTTATATCGTTACCTGGCCCCGTAAGTTTGGGGACTTACGATAGTCCGCTAAGGAAAATTATAAAAAATATAGTATTTTACATTTGTATATTTTCTTCTGTCTTTCTTTCTGTATACGACACCCTTACGGCCCCCTGCGGCCGAGGCGCACGTAGCCCCCTGCGGCTGCGTACCCCTTATGACGTTCTTATACAGTCGTCCTATTTTCACGTGCTCCTCCTCCTTCTACACTTGCCGTGGCCGGCGTTCTCCGTGCGCAGCCACGTTCCCCGTTTCGCCTTTCCCCGATCAACTCATTTACCGTTTATCTCCGTTTCCACTCCCTTACCACACTTCTCTTCCCCACCACTCTCAAAACAAAGATGCCTTGTGCTCGCGATATCCTATGAAAGCCCTACTGGTGATGTCACCGATCTCTTCGAGCTACTGGTAAGTTCTTCATATATTCTTTAAGTTCAAAATACACTTGCAATCTACCCCCGTTAACCTTACAGCTGTCTTCCTGTCACTCCTGGAACAAGGTAATCAATAATATAATCGGACTGCGCACGCTGCGTCGCCTCGCATGTGATACGCCCCTCGACAGGAGGGCTTAACCAGCTAATTATCTTCCGTATTGGGCAACTAACTAGCTACCGCCTACAGGGAAACGTCATCTACCTATCGAGTTTCTTGCTCGAACAATAGGGATCCTCATCTACTCATTGATCAATAAATGCCAAATCGTAGGAAACCACACACACCCACCCTTACACGTAATCGCGACCTAGGCCAATCAGTTTCTACGAGCGGCCGCACGTGATGTTTTCGTGCTC
The DNA here is from genome assembly GCF_040938575.1 of Ambystoma mexicanum. Lineage (NCBI taxonomy): Eukaryota > Metazoa > Chordata > Amphibia > Caudata > Ambystomatidae > Ambystoma > Ambystoma mexicanum. Next base: position 1,330,669,971 of record NC_090931.1, read on the forward strand.
CGCCCCCCCCTCGCGTAACGTAGCCGACTGCTCTCGCACTCGTTCGGCTACCATTCATTCCATTGCCAACACTAAATTGTCAAACCTTCGCCGCGCACCTGTGCAACACCTCCCACCTCCCGTATTTAATTCCTCCCCCCTCCCTCACAATCTCACATTGCTTGTTGTGCGTGGCATGCTCACCAAGTTCTCTTGATGCGGGGCCGCTCGACTGCGTGCACCCCTCCAAGCGGCTCGCCACCTCCCCTCGTCTGGACCACGTCTGCACACTCGCCAACCGCGGGCGGGATACTTCTCAACCGGCTCCCGAGGGCCAATATCCGGATTGCGCTGTCCGGTCTTCTCGCAGCTCCGCGATGGTCCTGTAGTCCTCAGAAGGGGGCAACGGCAGAGGGGGCCGCGCCGCCGGGCCTCCTCGCAACGGGAGTACCTGGAAAAAGTAAAAATAAAAAAGCGGATCTTAAACAGATCTCAGCAGTGCCTCCAACTTGTCGGGGGGGAAATTCTGCCGGGGTCGGCCGGGCCGTCCGCAGACCTCCGGGCAGGGAGGCCCCAACTCCTCCCGTATATCCCAAAAGAGATAGAGTATGAGACACATGCAAGAAGCAAGGTGACTCTGCTGTTTATTAGACAAAAACGGCAGGGATGGGTCAAGGATCGTACGCGTCCATCCTGACACACACACAATCGTAGGGCTCGCAGGCCCTTTTTACCTTAGTATGACGCGCTACTTGCGTCACCTTGGAAAGTTAGCAAAAAAACCTATCGCCACTCTTAATTGGTTGCTCGAGTGGTAGGGTTAGTATAGCATACGTATAGAGAACAATGTTAGTGGACAAGGGTTAGTCAGGTGATATATCTGGGTTGTCCCTACAATTAGATACATGAGAATTGTTACATGAAGACCCCTGATGATTGGTTAATGTTAATGGCGTCAGTGATAAGAGCCCCATGTTCTGATTGGTGCGCCCGCGAGCTTCCCAGTCTGGGACCATCGCTGTTCCCAGCTCTCGGTGTACCTGTCATTTGCAACAATGTTTCACTATGAGTACGTGCAGACAATGTGAGGACTTATTCATAAGCTGGAAGGCCGACTACTCCCACTGTCGCAGATGTCCATTGAGCCTTTTAATTGTATCTGCCTTGTGTCTTGTAACGAGGGATCCAGACGCCTTTTCTGGTCTTGGCATCCTGTCAGGTTCGGCTTGGTCACGTGAGGTGGGACCGTGTTTGAGGCAGAATTCTGCACAATTAATATTGGTTTTCCACTGTGTGCCTCGTTTAATTTGCAGGTGTGACTTTGACGTTGGTGCGCGGCGTGCAAGGTTGCAACATCGTGCCCTTGATGGTCTGCTTTCGGAATGTGGTTTTGCAACATTGCGACCTTGGCTGTTTGCTTTCGCCGGGCTCATTCTGCAGGACCAGCAACCTGACTCTTGTTCTTTTAACGTCCATGGAAGCTCTTGCTTGCGGCCTACTTAGGCCTGGTGTATAGGTGGAACCGTTTGGTGCACAGGCGCTTTAGGTTATAGTATCATATTGTCTTATGACCAGTATCGTGTCTTCGTTATATTTCTCATTATGGCACCTGGTTTTAGGAGAAGCGTAAGCAGGCTCTTTAGATGGGTTCATGATGCGTCTTGCGTTTCTGCATTTTGAGAGCCTATGTGGAAAATAATAAAGATGCACGTCCGTGAGTATGTCTGTCGCCTACGTCATAGCACTGAGTATATTCTTCGTGTAGTTTGGTGCGGGAGTGTCCAGTGTGTATATTTGCACAGGTGTGCTGACCGTTGGCTAGCTCGTCATGGCATCTCTAACGACGTGTAGGTTTTAGTCTAGTTGATCCGTGCCGCAGGTGTTGGCATGGCCAGGGCGGGCTGCTGGGCAGGCAGATGGACACATCCGTATGTTCCTGTACCAGGGTATTTGGTCGTCTGGTAGATGGGCAAACTCTTCTCGTGGCTGGTGCCTGGGCCGTGATCCTTTAGGCCAGGCACGAGAGGGGAAGGTCGGGAGCCTAGTCTTCCATTCTCCCACTTCAAAATATTTTTATTTTTTTTAAAAAGAAATAGTTTCTTTTTGAAGTCACTCTGCCTTCATAAAGAAATCATTTCTGTTAACAGAAATAATGTCTTTATGAAGGCAGAGTGACTACAAACATAAACTTTTTCTTTTTGAAGTCTGAGGGCTTCCCCACCACATGACATGGAAGTCTCCAGGCTACAGACCTGGAGCCAGAGTGACTTAAAAAAGAAACCATTTCTTTTTGAAGTAATGGGGCTCCCCTCCACCCCATGAGACAATGAGGCCTCCAAATCCTCTGGAGATAACAGGAACAAATGTTTCTGGAAGCTGCAGGGACCTGAAGGCCTCATTCCCTGGACCCACAGATTAAAGGAAAGAACCTGTATTTTTTTTAAAATGTGTGTTCATGCATGTAAATCTGTATGTATATATATATGTATGTAATGTACATGAATGAGTGAGTGCATGATGTGTGGGCTGGCTGTCTGGGTGTGCCTGTGTGAGAGTATGGTGAAAGGGTGCACACTTAAATGTATATGGGGGCTACCTCAGTGTGCCTGTATGGTGAAATTGTGGGCACTTATATGTATGGGTGGCTGTCTGGGATGCCTGCATGGTAAAAGGGTAAACACTTAAATGTATGAGTGGCTGGGAGTGTATGTGTATGGTGAATGGTGTATGTGCTTGTTCTCAGGGGTGCAATGAAACCTACATTTCTGGGCGGGTCCAACCCTTCAAATGTTGGGAAGGCGCTAACTTGACAGGCTGTGGGGGAGGGGCAAACTTATTTGTGTGGGGCATCTTACTTCTTTACACATTCTAATGAGAGTGTTGTAGTGCAGCGTCAATGTTACAAGCATTTAACTCTTTCTTTTAAGTCTGCAAGCACCCACTTAGGACTGCTGTGAGAATGTGCAGTCCCATGTCCCCTATCTACCCTTCCAATCACTCCCCTGGCATGTAAGTAGTATACCCACATCACAATTTCAATTGCCTAAAAAATGATGCATTTGAATGCAGGTACTAACAGTAAAATGCTTTATGTTAGTAATTGCCGGATCTTTGCTAATGGTGAAACCAAAGCACTGTTTAACATCTATTTCCGGTTCTGTCCAGCAACGGCTCTCTAGGTCAGCCAGGTCGAGTCAACATGGCCCAAAATATTGGGGGAGGGCTGAAGCCCAGTTGGATCAATGGTGTTGTGCCACTGCTTGTGTTTAATGCCATGATTACTTATTGGTAATCTGCATTAATCATAGCCCTATTCTTCCTTGTCCCAGTATTTGTGTATGAGCCTTTTTACCTCAAACACAAGTACTGGGATGAGGTAGCGAGACATGGAGGTAATGCCTGGCTTAGTTGCATGTAATCTTCATTACTCCTAGTCCTACTCCTCCTTGTCCCAGTACTTACATATGAGTCAAGGTGCCTCATATGAAAACACTGGGATAAGGAAGAGGGATGTAGAAGCAATTATGGCTGAGGAGCTGATTTTGGGGGTTTGGGCAGAGGGTCAGAGGGAGAGGAATGTGTGTGAGGGGTGGGGTGGGCCAGAGATTGTGCAATAAATCGTAATGGCCATCCATGTCCAGGCTAAGCAGCCATGATATGTGGTATTAGTGCTAAAGAGGCATTTTGGTGTAGCTGGTCTAGTCTCTTAGTTTGGCTTGCCTTTTTTTAAATGGGCATTGCCGATAAAGCAGTCCTGCTAAGTGTAATTACCTAGCTAGACTGACATTTGGGTGCTGCCAGTCTAGCCATTACTTACTGTGGCATTGTATATTTTTCTGGGCATCTGTGATAACACATCCATGATAAGTGTTACTGCTTTGACTAGCATTTTGGTGCAACCAGTCTTGGTATGTCTAAATGTGGCTTGGTATGCTTTACTGTATTATATCATTAAATGTCTAGACTGCTCTATATTGTGCAGCCAGTTGGACATGTTTTCATTGTGGCATGGCATTTTTAATAGCAAAGCATTCAATTAATTAAAGCATTAATGTTCCTGTGCACTGTTGGGGATGTGCATATATTGGATTTTTGGATTGGTGTTACCCTACAAAACAATTGCAAACACTCTGGCTTTTTAGCCAATTTTTCTTAGAAAGTGTGCTGTATAATGCATTATAATGAGAACATTAGCTTGCGCCGTATCTAGACAGAAGTGTGAATGTTAGCATGTGCCACACTTAGAATTGAGAACATTAGCCTTCGCCGTATTTAGACGGGATTGTGAATGCTAGCGTGTGCCACACTTAGACGGATTTCCTAACTTCGCCCTGCGTCGCATCTAGATAATATTGTGAAGGTTAGAGAGTGCCACACCTAAATGGAACTATGAAGATTATCAAGCACAACACTTAGAAGGAAATGAGAATGTTATCACTTGGATAGAATTGTGAACATTGGTCTGTGCGGTATCTGGATAATATTGGGAAGATTGGTGAGTGCCACACTCAGACTGAATGGAGTAGGTCAGCGGGTGCTACACTTAGAACTGTGAATGCTTGCATGTTAAATGTCACATAACCCACTGACGAATATAAACTCACTCTCTGCGCACTTAAAAAAAATCTCACACAACCATCTCTTGCACAACAAGCTGCTCGCACTTCACCACACTGCAACAACACATAAGTCGCACCAACAACACACGCGGACTGACACCGATCCAATACTCGCACCAAAGCTCAGCACCCGCTGGCAACAGTACACTACTCCTCTCACTATCCTACTCCCTCTTCACCTTACTAACCCATCCCACCTTCTCATTTCCAGATCCTCCAGAGCGCCTGCGGACCAATTCCGTTGGTGACGGTGCGCTATATAAGTACCGTTAACATAACATAACATAACAAAACATAACTATAGTGCAGTGTGCGTCGTATCCCCTGCAGCCGCACGTGATTTGTCATCGAGCTGGGGGTGGGAGGGCCAGGTAGGGGAACCCTCAGCATGGCTGCATAGCTTGCAGGGGGTCCCCGAAATCTGGTGCTACGCCACTGGCTTGGGTCTCACATACATGCGCTATAAGTGCATATGCTAATTCCCACAGGCCGCCGGTCGGAAAAAGCAGCATGTTGGGAAAGCAAATTTGATGAAAGTGGTCAATTCCGAGTGGACCACATTTAATTAAAGTAAACCAAGGCTACAACTGGTGGACTGCCTTAAAATATTAATTAAGGCCGAGACCTGGAAACACAGTGTCCCTGGAAAACTGTTTTTTTCTGGTCTTCCTATGCGGTAATACAATGAGTGTGTCTTGTTGAACAAAGAACCTTATAGTTGACACACCTTTCCCAATGAGAGTCCCTCTGTCTTTTGTTTTTGGTGTCCGCTGTGACGTCACTTCCTTACACAAAGTGAAAGCAAGTGTCCTGTCCCTGAGTCCTTCTCGCTTTTCAACTATATTGGCACATGGTAGGTTTACTTCAGGCTAAAAGTGCCAAATTGTGGAAACGTGTGCCCACTGCTATGTGAGGCAAAATGAAGCTTTGAAATGCATAGCTCTCAACTCACCCGCTTTTGGCGGGTGTCACCCGCCTTGTAAAGGGCTAACTCACCCGCCAAGCCTCCTACAAGCCCATTCATTCCAATGCGCGTCTCACCCGTCAAAAACAAAATGGGGGGGATTTCACCCGCCTTTGCGAGATAAATGGTTGAGAGCTATGGAAATGTGACATCTATTCAGTATGGAGTAGTTCTGCCCCCCATGGTGCCCCCCATGGTGATAGACAGCTTCGTGTATTGCACTCACTCCTATCGCGAGAGCCACACAAAAGACTGCTTTTCATCAATTTCTGTAGGAGTTTGTATATATTTCTTCGTTTCGTTTCCCCCTGCATCGAAATAAAAAAAAAAAGTCACGCAGTGTCGCTTTCTGTGATGACATTGGGAGGTTCAGAGTTCAAGGTCACTTCCTGGATTGAGCATGAGGGTCAAAGGTCACGTGGCGTCTTTTCCTGCCATGTCAGATCGCGATATGTGCCGTGGGGAGGAATGGGATATTGGGTGGGGGTGCGTTTCGCCTGCTGGATTTTTGAGAAATGACGGGGTGTCCGGAGGCCTTGCAGTTTGAGGCGTGCTGCGCCTTATGGTCAAATCAGATCCTCCCCATACTTTAATTTAGTTCTTCACTTTCACCCACATGTATTTCTAACCTCCCCAGTGCGCATGCTCACCAGAGACCGTACTCCCATCTCCCAGCTGCCATTAGATGAGTATAATGAGCATACATGTTCTCGATCTTCTAATGTTTTCTTGTGTAGCAATGCCTTTTTTGTGTGCAATTTCCTTGAAGCAAAACCTTGAAACATAAACATACATGCCTGGTTTTCTTTTCTCGTGTGCAGGGAGGAAATGGGGAGAGATTACTTAATAAGTAAACGATTTGCTAATTGATGCTGACGGCAACCCTGAGTATAGTGTGCGGTTTGGGTAATGTACCCACCCCTGTGCCACCACAAGGGCGGCTATTCTTGACTTCTGAGTAAGGCAAGCACTCTGCTGCCCGCCCAGGGGACTGCCAGGCCTCCGCTCCGTGTATTTTAACAGCTGCAAATTTATATTGAAAGGAAAAAAAAAAGATATGAACTCTCAAAGGCAGGGGAAAAAACTGCAAAAGTGTGTATGCATTGGAGGGGGCGACGGCAGCAAACTGCTCCCTCAATAAAACATGCCCTCCTGCTAAGCGTGTAAGAAACTGATCCATGCGCCCTGTGGCTGTGCTGTCCTGGGGGCACTACTACTGGAAGGGAAGGGAGGGGGGCATGGGGCAGAGATAAGGAGGGGAGCGGGGAGCCTATGTGTTTATCATTTGCACACGGCAAGCCATAACTTGGTGTCATTTTCTCCAATTCAAAGGAACCTGTAGCAGTGACAGAAGTGTACCAAAAAAGTAGTGGAACTGTGACTCCGGCGCGGGACAGAGTAGGAAGGCAGGGAGCAACGTGCTACACATTTTCCAGGCTTGCAGTCATGCCTGTTGACAGCCAATTGAGTTGAAACAGATTTTAGTTTAGCTGTAGCTGATATCCATGGTAAAAAGGAGAAGTCTGCTTTAACTACACAAAGAACAGCACCGGAATGGTGAAAATAGTTGCAAAAAAGTAGTGGATCCGTTAACAGTAAAACATAAAAATTAGTGGAACACCGATACCGACCCTTCCCGCTCACTTCGACCACTGACCTGTAGTCATGCTATGCTTTTCGGTTGTGGTTAATAAAACCTGGCCCTATTTGATAAGTCTCCAGTTTTACCCAGGTTTGTGCCTGGGGTGGACTGGCCTATAGGGAACTCCGGATATTTCTTGTTAGGCATCTGCACCCTGGGCCTCTTTTTTTTTGGATAACCTATTTTATTTTCCAAATGTTCTCATTGGAAAATGTGTAATATGGGGCCACTTTGAACATTATTGGGCCTTTTTTGGTTCCCAGTGCAGCCCTGTCTGGGGCCCCTGCTTCTCAACCCGGGAGACTTGGCGGGTCTGCCCATGAATACTCTACTGGAAGACCCGCCCTTCATGGACAGGTGAGTCGATCCAGAGTTATGGCAAGACTTGGGCACACCTTAGTAGTCTCTCACACCACATTTCACGTGTGTGCATGCCATGCAAGCTGGTCACTGGGATTCCATCCTCCCTAGCCATGCAATATAAATGGACACATGTTGCACACTTATATACAGGTCTTGAATATAACCTGATGTGAGGTATGGGTTTACACAAATGCTTACCACTACAATAACATTATTACAATAAACCTAATCTCATATTAAAATTGCATTCTGACCGTGCATGAAATATTGCATGTTTATCAGGCCTAATCAGTATCATAAAGAAATACTAAAATGTCTATAATTTAAAAGATGATTCTAGATAATCAATATCTTAAAAAATTAAATGACACTACAATTCCCATATTTAAAATACAAAGCTTCACACTGTCGCCTTGCCGCAAATTTCATTATAGGTTTCTCTTCGGCAATCGTGTTTGCCTGGGACACCTGATGCAGACAATTTACAGCAACTGATAAGGTAAGTGTGGTCTGGGCAGGGAGTACAACCATTACTGTACTCCAGTAAAACCCCACCACGGTTACTATCTAATAGTGTACACCTAAATGCATTTAGCCTAAATTGTATAGCCATATTTTGCATTTTGCCTAAACTGTATAAGGTAGCAGCTATACTCTTCTTTTAGCCATACTGGTCTAGTCAGCCATATCTTGCATCTAGCCCAACTGCATTAGTCATCCAAATTTTGCATTTAGCCTAATTTGTATGAGGTAGACCTATTTTGCATTTATCCTAAATTGTATAAGTTAACCATATTTTACATTTAGCCAAATTGTGTAAGGTAGCCAGACCTTGCTTTTAGCCTAACTGCATTAGTCAGCCATATTTTGCATTTAGCCTACATTGTATAAGGTAGCCATATTTTACATTTAGCCTAAATTATATAAGGTAGTCATACCTTGGTTTTGGCCCAACTGTATTACTCAGGCATATCTTGCATTTAGCCTAGATTGTATAAGGTAGCCACATTCTGCATTCCGCCCAAATTGTCTAAGATACAAATATGTTGCATTTAGCCTAAGTGTGTAAGGTAGCCATACCTTACTTTTAGCCTAACTGCATTAGTCAGCCATATTTTGCATTCAGCCTAATTGTGTAAGCTAGCCAGATCTTGCCTTTAGCCCAACTACATTAGTCAGCCACATTTTGCATTTAGCCTAAATTGTATAAGGTAGCAACATTTTGCCTAAATTGTCTAAGGTACCCATATTTTGCATTTAGCCTAACTGTGTAAGTTAACCATACCTTGATTTTAGCCCAACTGCATTAGTCAGCCATATTTTGCATTTAGCCTAATTGTGTAAGGTAGCCATGCCTTGTTTTTAGCCCTGCTGGACTAGTCAGCCACATATTGCATTCAGCCTATTTGTGTAGGGTGGCCATGCTTTACATTTAGCTTGACTCTGTGAGGTAGCCATATTTTGCATTTAGCATAATTCTGCTAATTAGCCACAGTTTGCATTTAACCTAATAATGTGGGTTAGCCACAGTTGCAATTAGTCTGTGTCAAGTTGCAACAGTTGATATGTAATTTAAACGAACGGTATAAAATGGCCACCGTTTGCCCACGGCATAATTAGGTTAGGTGCCCACTTTTCACAGCTGGCCCTGCAGATTAAGTTTGTTTACTTTGCATCTGGGCCAAACTGCATAGGCTGACAATGTGCCCCTACCGCGCTTGGGGATAGGCTTGTGTACCACCTATATTGTATGAGGCTCAGCTTACTGCAGCGTTCAGAGACAAGCATTGTGCCATTGTTATAGTCTGTCAGACTCTACTTCCAAATGTGCTCAGAGATAGGTAGGATATTATACACGATTTAGGGACAACCATCTTGATATTTTACAAACTGGCATAGCGACAGTGTGGTATCTCGCTCCCTGCTGTGCTCAGGAGTAGCCACTCTGTGGTTTGCTGCCCTCCACCCTACTCTGCCCGACTAGGACCTCCCCCCTTCCCCTACACAGTAGAGGTTGTAACGCTCTAATTGACGCCTGACATAGCCACTGTGTATCCCTTTGAAAGCCACCAACCCTAACCCAATCCCTCTCACAATTCACCAAAATGAACTACAGACATTACAAAGAAACTTGCACAACATAAAGGGACCCACAAAGCAACAACTACATAGGAAACAACAAGGTCGACAAAATCCACCCAATGTCACATGAAGGCTAACTAACGCCTCTGTGATCCAATCTATATGTATAAAAGTGAACATTTGTGGATTTGTAGATTTGTGGGTTTGTGGCTTCGCGTATGTTCCCCATACAACTCCACACCGTTTCACCAATCTGCACCAAATTCTGCACAGTCACCTGTTAGCACCTTCCAGACATTACTGGCTACATGGCATCTGGACATCCCAACCCTTTCCCTGGATTTTAGCAAAACTGAACATTTCGGTGTGGGTTTGTGGCTTTGCATATGTTCCCTATACAAGTCCACACTGTTTCACCAATGTGCACCAGATTTTGCACAGTGACCTGTTAGGACCCTCCGGACATTATTGGCTACATGACATTTGAACACTACACCCATTTCGCTGGATTTCAGCAAAAGTCTCTGGGTTTGTGGGTTTGAGGCTTGGCGAAGCGTTGTTCCTTATACAATTCCACACCGTTTCACCAATCTGCACCAAACTTTGCATAATTATCTATTAGGACCCTCTTGAAATTAATGGCTACATGACATTTGGACACCCCACCCTGTTCCCTGGATTTCAGCCCAAGTCAAAATTTGGTTGTGGGTTTGTGCCTTGGTCGAAGCTTTGTTCTTTATACAACTCCACACCATTTCACCAATCCGCACCACATTTTGCATAGCTACCTGTTAGTACCCTCCAGACATTACTACCTATATGACATTTGGACACCCGACCCCTTTCCCCAGATTTCAGCAAAATTCAACATGTGTTTGTGGGTTTTTGGCCTGTCGATGAAGCTGTAAACCATGTTCACCTATAAGGGAAACAAAAAATGTGTGAGAGGCGAATGGACCTGAGAGGCGAAGGTGAAGGCAGGTAGCATTCCAGAAGTTTCCAAACTGTTTCCGCATCAGGTGAAATTATTTTTACAGAGGATTTTTCGAGTGGGTGCCTGCCCACAAAGCCATAAACCATGTTCACCGGCAAGGGAAACAAGAAATGTTGCTGCATCAGGTGAAATCACTTTTCCAGATGATTTTCGCAAGATAGTACATGCCGACAAAGCCGTAAACCATGTTCCCCAGGAACGGAAACAAAACATTTTGTTTCTAAACAAGCCTTACATTGAACATTTACTTTAGTAATATTGCACTTTAGGTCCATAGTTGTTGGCACCATTGCCATCATGTCACCCATCATGCTGCTCAGGAATCCCCATGTTGTTCTCATATAATAATAAACGGGGCAACGCCGGGTATATCAGCTAGTAACATATACGCTGAATACCCAAACACAGGAACCCTAAAGAAAAAAGATAGTAGGAAAACAAGAATAAACCATAGAAAGAACCTCACACCGACAACTACCACTCTTGAAACAATGCCACAAGACCCATCAACCAAAGAGAAAGCTTCAGACTCAGAATCACGGGAAGGATGTAGCAACTGTGAACCACAACACATCCAGGTGCAGAACGCAAACCCCAAGGAGCAACACAGGGAGAACCGCAAATCAGCAAGTACCACCTTTGGCACTAATCCAAAGAATACACTAAGATAAAATATCAAACATCAGATTCACAGGAAGGCATTCGCAAATGTGAAATACTCCAACACACCCAAGTATTCAAAGGAAAAAAGACACTAGAATGCATAGAAGCCCAGAGTAGGTCATGCCACAGGAGAGGACAACGTGTGAGAAACCACAGAAAAAGGACAAGCAAAATGGAATCACACCAGGCTCACACACCAATAAACATGGGAATGTGTATCACTTGGATGAATTGCTGGGGGAGGTAAATGAATCACACTGGAATGAATGGTGGGGATGGAAAATGAATCACATTTAGATGGAATGTCGGAAGTAGGAAAGAGACTGCCACTAACTAACTATACTAAAAGCTCACTTTTCTGCATACTCACCCTCAACTTCTGAACTAAACATAATCAAACCTCTACTGCAGCACAAACCACATGCACTTCACAACACCCGACATGAAAATAAACCATACACAATACTCACATCACATGACGGACACCAAACGAAGACGCACCGATGCTCAGAGACCGGGTTTTGCTAACTGAAGCTGCCAACAGCACATCAACACTCTGTTGCTCTTCTCCCTCTCAACCCACTAGCACACCCCTAACCCTCCTTCCATTGCAGATCTGCCAGAGCGCCAAGAGACCATGCAAGTGGAAAGAGTGCATAGTACAAGACCCATTAACATTAACAATGACATCATAATCAAACTTTGGGCTTAATAGAATGTTAAAATTCAGGGTGCAATTTAAATATGTCCTGATACAATTATGTGAGACAAACATGTTGGCCAAAATCTTGCTCTTTTAGCGCCAAGCTCTGCCTAAATACTGTGCTTTATCATATACTGCATTCCTGTCTACAGTGTCCCCACAGAATGCATGCACTGCTTGCAGGCCCTTACACCTCGCAAGCAAAGTGTAGGCTTTAGCCATTCTGCCTTCAACTCCTTGTAATAAGGGCAAAGGAACAAGATGGGGATCACTTTTTCCACGTGGCCGAGGCGACATGGACGTAGCGTCTCCATGGCATGCCATTTCTTCCACCTGCACAACAGTGACAAGATTGGCAGCATTTGAAGTCTCAGGTTGACAGCAGAGTCTTAGCTGGGCTTGTTGTATTGTGTCAAGATAATCCTCGAGTCTCTCTTCTGATATAATCACACACTAATCTAGTGATAACCTTGCACAAATGAGGGTGGTAAAGTTATGACCCTCATTTGTGCTCTGCAAAATCCCCAGGGTTATCCGAAAGCCAACTCCAATCCCGAAAAGAAATCCAGGGGCTTTCTTTTATTCTTATTATTGTTAGTGTATTTATTGGGTGTGGAACTAACTTCGGGAAGTAACAGAGCGCTTTAGAATCATAGGGTGAAGAACCCAGTGCGGGAAGCAGCTAAACAAGGGAACGGGGAGCTGACAACAGGGTGCGGGGGCAGGGCGGGCAATTTGGCAGCATGGGATCTATAAGTTCCAGGCAAGGAAACAGCGAGGAGCAGATCACCCAGTCTCATGTAGAATGAGGAGCTTGTTTCCGAAATGTAGAAGCAATGGGGTGAGTCTGATGTTGATTGGAAGGAGGTTCAAGAGTCATGGGGTGTAGACAGAGACGGCCTATCTTCTGATCGTAGGCCTCCTGTGATGCTGAGTTTCTCAGAGAGGCAGCTTGAGGACTTCAGGGTGACAGCCTTGTAGATGATACAGCAGGATTTCAAGAAGATACAGGCTTACAGTGGGAACCAATGCAGTTCGATGAGGGTCAGGGTCGATGAGGGTCGGGGTGATGTGGGAGAATTTGCAGAGTATTTTGATGAGTCATGCTGCAGCATGCAGGACACATCTCAGTTGGGCCAAGGAAGACGCCGGAAAGGCCTTCCAGAAGGGCATTGCCACCATCAAGGTGGGAGAGGACCGAGGCTCTGAAGTTGCTTTCTGGAATGAAGGGTTTGATTTTCCACAGGAGAGGAAGTTGGTACCAAGCTGTTTGTTTCTTCCTTGCTATGTTCTGTTTGAAGGAGGGGTGTCTGTCGATGCTAAACCCGAGGGGCATGGCGCAGGTGGTCAGCTGGGGTGGGAATGTTTCTTAATCTGGACCATAACATGGATCTCCATCAGCTGGAGCTGATAACAATCATCTTTTGGCTTTGTCCATGTACAAACCCAACACAAGAGCAGTCTAAAAGTTATCACATTTTCAAAACCCCTTATCCCCAATTCATGGCATAGTTTAAATGTAGGGATTTAAAGGAGTAAGGATTGTTTAGACCTAATTTTGTTCTACTCTCATGAGGGAAGCATACCCCTAGATCTCTCCTCCATGTAACACAATTGGTTGGGCTTTGATGTTTAGTTACGATGGCAGAAGACACCCCAATCGTGCCTACCTAATTTAATATGGAGCCTAACCAGTACATTCATGGCATGGGCTAAGGCACACTTTGCTTGATTTACCTGTTGATTCCAACAGCCATTTACAGCAAAACCTATGCCCAAATTATCATAGAACAGGACATGTTCAAGAGGTTGGACATCAAATATGAAAGTATTTCTGAGGTGTCGTCTGGATCCAACGTTCATGATCTTTGTCTTTTCTGCATGTATTGCACGATATCTGTTTTTTCACGATAAATGTAAACATGGACAGTACTTTCAATAGAGATACCTCAGTCCAGGCAAAAAGTACAGTATCATCGGCATAAGGTTGACAGGCAACGAGTGTCCACTAATGCTTGGCACGACTGTGTAAGCCCTCACTCATGATGATACCACTGCATTATTATATAGACTGGACAGGCCTGTGGCTATGACACGATCCTTGGTTGACTCCTGTGTTATATCAACATAATCTATCTCTTGGTCCTGAGTGTTAAACATGACAATACCTATCTACACTATGTAGAGTTGTGTATTCCACCAAGGGGTTCTGAGTCATATCTGATAGCAATGCAAGTAAAGCTCGAGGTGTCTGTGATGTGATTCTGAACCCTGAGGTGGAATATTTCCCCTTGGTTGCTACTCAGCCATGTACAATTTTATGTTGTACATGGGTGTATGTCAACTATTTCAACCCTCTTTGAGGAAAGGTAGGTGGGGTCATAACTTCCTGTTTCAGCAGGGCCGGCGGTGCTGTAAGGAGTCTGTGTGGAAGGGCATGAGGAGGGACTACAGTAGGGGCTAAAGTAGGTGTGCGGGTGTGAGGTTACCGCAGTGAAATATGATGTATATTTCACTGCAGTGATGTCAGAATGAGGGGTTATGACTTGTGGGTTTGCATGTATTATAGGCTTCAATGGAAGCCATAGACAACAAACTGGTCACCCAATTGAATCCAACTTCCTGGAATACATCACACAATGGGGGTCATTTCGAGGTTGGAGGTAATGGAAAAACGATGCTGGTAAAGGATTACTGGGATCGCATACGGCTCCGGGCTATTTTAACCTAAGAGCCTGCTATTAGAGGCACTGTTAGTAATGGTGCCACTAATAGCGGCATGGGTGCAGGCATGCGGCCCATCATACCGACATTACCGGCATGTCGGTAATGGGAGGAAATCACAAGTCAGGCGGACAAGCAAATACCGGCATCATGAAGGCGCTTATAGGGGATACTGGAATGCCGGTAATACCGGCATCGCGAACCAACCGTAAAATGCTATGTGCAGTGTTCCCAACTGCCACAGGTGCACACAATCAGCACAGGTGGAGGCAATGGAGTCTGGCTCAGTACAAAAGGAGCACACCCATACACCACACCCCTTCCCACACGAAGGTGATTCCAATTGTAGTAGCAATACTGGAGCTGGAGGACATGCTTGCATTGCTACACCAGCAACAACAATAACAACAGCAACAACAGGCACCACAGAGGAGACGCAGGAGGAGAAGGAGGGTGAGGCAGGCCCAGCATGCCCCACCAGTGCAGCCACCAGTACCAAACCCCAAATCCTTCGCATCAGAGCCAGTCCTTTCAAGCTAACCCCTGAGCAGATCTACACCCTGTACCATCTGGACAGGGACACCATCACCACCATCGTGGACATGATACACAACAACATTGTCAGCCTCATTGAAATCTGCACCGCCATCCCCCCTCTACTGAAGGTAGTGTCAGTGCTCCACTTCCTTGCCATTTGTATAATTGCGTATCTACACAATAGAGGGTAATAGGCAGTTGAGTTTGGATGATCATGTTGCTTGCTATATGGGTGGGTAATGTAGGCATACGTCGGGGTCACTCATGTCGGGGCAGACTATGCTATGTGACATGCATATTTGTTGTGGCCTGCATGCAGTGTGACTTATGCCATTAACATCTTAGTGTGGTTTGTGTAAGGTATGGCATTGCCTTGCTGCAGGCATCTGCATGTGTCTGTGCTGCGTACGACAACTATGCTGGGAATGTGTGTGTATTGGGCCATGGCTTGCCTCTTTAGACAGACATAATAGGTGCACTATCATCAGACTCTGCATTACAGTGCTTTCTTAGGACACTTACCTCCTTCTGCCGATGATGTGGCGCCACACTACATGTCTCCCACGCCTTCAATGGCCTCCACGCCGATCAGGCTTGTACATATGTCCTCCCACCGGGACAGCTTTATGGGAGAGCTTGCTCCTCCGCTAGTTGCCATGGCCTGGCTCCTGTTTGCAGAGAGGATGTTGCCGACTCGCAGGCGCATGTCATCCCACCTCTTCCTGCAGTCCTTGATTGTGCGGGGGGTATTGACAACCACGCTTACTTTTTGCGCCACTAGTGCCCAGATCTCCTTCTTACGGATTACAGCCTCCCTCTTGATGTTCAGGGCAAACACGACATCAGCATTTCTGCCAGTGTCTCAGCGAGCATGGTTAATTCGTCTTCATTAAAGCACTCCTTGCGCTGGCGGGAGGCGCCCTTTTTCACAGCCTTGTGCATTGTAGTGTTGTTGTGGATTGGATTTCACACACAGCAATATCCTACAGGTCCTGGCTGCTGAGGGTGGCAATAGATTGTGTTTTTAAAGATGGCCGCCATGTTCTTTCCCGTTTCTGTGCGATGACGCTACTTCTGGTTCCGCTTATTTACGGTGGCCGTTATTAGTGGTGACCACTGATAGCGGTGGCCGCTAATGCCGGCTTGATTCATGCCGGTAGTGCAAACTGTGCTCTAATTGATGCCGCTAAGGGCCAAACTAAAAAGAGGGAGTTCTGCTTAAATTTTACAAGTCCCTGCATGAGGAAGAAATTTCAAAATAATTGATCAGCTGTTCCCTGATTGCTTCTGAGGCCTACTTGTGTGTTATGGTATGTTTTGTTAATGGGATTTATACTGCACACCATTGCATGGCCTCAATGCTCTCCAGCGGATTTGAAAGAAGAGGCAGAGGTGGGTTTGTTAGTGGGAGGAGATAGAGAGCATACAAGTATTTTTGTTGTTGTCTTGGTAGTTTCAGTTTGGGAAAACCGGTCAGTGTGTGTGGATTTTCTTCGTGGTGGTATAGATCAGTGGGCGTGAGGGTGCTTGATATAGGAGGAGCATTGACCGTGTCACAATTGTGTGAGTTATTGGAGGGGGAGTATATTACTGCTGTTTGGTGTCAGTGTGGGTATGGGTTGTTGTGGTTGCCATGCGTAGGTGGCTTAGTTAGTTGGTGTGTGGTGTGTTTGCAGAAGTATTAGTAAGGTTAGTGGGGAGAAGAGGGTGATCCTCGTACCAGCATAAAGGGTTTAATCATTGTTGTGCATATTATTTGCTGAGTAAACTGAAACCCACTGTACAGTGGTTAACAATGTTAGGTCTCTTTTTCATTGGTAGGTCAACTTGCTTGGATCACGTGACCTAGGAATCCCAAGCCAAGACCCAGTACTTTGTGCTGTGCCTTTTTGCATTGAAGTTGCATGCTTATCTTTGACCATGGGCCATGGTATGTCGAGTTAGGTTAGCAAAGCAGATAGGCATGTTTTTGGTTCTTTCCTGATGGCCCGGTGTTCCCTAATTAGGCAGTTCCAGAGTTTCATGGAGATGTTCTAAAAGGCTGATCCACCATATTTGAGTTTTGAAAATTATGTGATTGAAGATGGAGATATTTTCTTTCAGGAATTCTTCTCCTTGCCCATGAATTGCTGTGTGAGCAACACAAGGGGTTGTAAAATAGATCCTTTTGTGTACTGGTAGCCAGTAGGGATCTTAGTGCTGGTGTAATGTGCTCTCTCGTTGAGTCTTAGGAGGAGTCTCGATGTTGCATTCAGAACCTGTTACAGTTATTGGGTCGGGCAGTCAGACATTCTAAGGTAGATACTGTGGGAGCAGTGCATTCTTAACATGACGAGAAAGATGATGGCAAGTGCTCTGTGTTGGAAGGTGTGAAAGGGTAATATCTGCTTGATGGTACATAGGTGGAAGCATTTCTTGTCTACTTTGTTGAATTGAAGCTCCATTGTTAGGTCATAGTCCATCAAAATTCAGAGATATCAAACTACTTTGGATGCTTGCGGTCTAGTTCCCATTTCAGTATAGCATGGTATATTCAGTTGTATGGAGAGGTTGTTGGGCATGATCATGATTTCAGTTTTGTCTGGGTTGAGTTTAAGGCTGTTGTTGCTCATTCATGCATTGATTTACTAGAGGCAGCTGGCAAAGGTTTGGTCTATGCCGTCACTGGTATACATTTTATAGATGATTTGAGTTTAATTTGCATAGTTGTCCTACGTACGTTTGTGTCCCTTGGTATGTTTCATGAGTGGGGCCAAGTAAATGTTGAAGAGTAGTGGGGAGTGGGATGAGCCTTGAGGGACCCCACAGGTGAGTCTGTGTGATGTTGATTGCAAGGGCAGTAGCCAGGTGGTTTTGGTTCTTTCAGCCAGGAAGTATTTAATCCACCGTAGTGGGGTGTTGCTTATGCTTTCTTCTTGTATCCTTTTGATGAGGTCTGCATGGTTGACAGTCTCAAAACCAGCTGAAATGTCTACTAGAGTGTCCTTGATGGAGAGTAGTGTTGATTCAGTTACTCTCATGGGTCCCAAGTCAACTTGCGCTGGGTCCAGTACGTGGTTGGTTTCCACTTGTGTTAGGATTTGTATGTTTCTAACAGTTTGGCCGGGTAAGGAATGTTTGATAGAGGGCAGTTGGAGTGGTTGTCTGTGTTTCCTGAGGGATGTTTGAGAAGTGGTTTAATGTAGACAGCTTTTAAACTCCTAGGAACCGTTTCTATTTCCAGCGAATGGTTCAAATGGTTGTGGAAGTATTCTGCATGTATCTGTTTGCTGAGGATGTTCTTGTAGATGTCTCGTGGGCCAGTTACTGCTAATAGACGCGATACAATAGGCTTCCCATTGATTTTACCTATGGCATCCAGAAAGGAGATAGGTTGACATTTTGAAGGACTGCTCCTGTCTTTTATATACATTTAGGAATCACTATAGCAGATTGCCAATATTTTGGAATCATTCCATTTTTGATCAGACAGCCAGCTTACCCAGAACCTTTGAATAAAAGCAGAGTAAAAAAATGGCCCTGTGCAGATATGTACTTCTTAGCATATGCTTGAAAATACCTTGAGCATATATTAGGAAGAGTGAACTTGAATTTCAAAGCACTGTCCTTTTAAAACAAGCACTGGCAAAGTCAATAGTTTTGGTGTTTGTAGTTATTTATTGCATTATATATTTAATTGGAGGAATGCAGTAAATGCATGGGCCCGTCAAACCCAGTAGTCACTTCTCAAGTTCTTGAAGGTCTGCAAGATAGTGTTTGCAGACAGATGTTGTTTGTAATGAATTCATGTTAACAAACTACATTGTGACATTTTTACCAAAAATGCAACTCAGTAACATAAGCATAAAACAAAATATAAATCTGAGTGTGGGGGTGGGTAGGGAAAAGGTGATAAAGACTGCATGGGGTGGTGGAGCAAGGGAAAAACATAGGGGCCTAATAGGGAACTCAACAAAAAAGAAAAATCAAGAAAAAAAGGGGTCAATTTTGTGAATCGGTCAGGGGATATAAACATATAGATCGTTGCAGACACATGACATTATTACTAGAGTTAGGAAACTTACTATGGTAATTGGCATCATGTATACTGGTGCTCACAGCATTAGACAACTATTCACATTGTAAACCTAGCAAGTGCCATTATTTGTCAAGTAATGACAGGATATGCTCCTGTACATATTTTCACTGAATAATTGAAAGCACTGGGTGTAGCATGGGAGCCTGAAGCAACGTGCCAAGGTTGACGAGGTTCCCCCAATAACATTTTTAATAAGGGGATGAAAATGATACCATTTACAATCGGTTCTGTAGGATAACAGTCAGATTCCAATAGATGGATACCAGGTTCCCAACAGTATACATGAGAATGGTACAACATGTTCGTGTTGTCTGTGCCAAAAATATATTCCTTCAATGCCACCTTAAAACACTTTTACATTGGTGACTACAAAAAAAAGCCAGCCCTGCCATTGTAACGCACACATTCATAATCCCAGGCGTTTTTAGGTGAGTGCGCTCGTGCCATTGGCCCTCCTGAGCCTTGTAATTTGTATTGAAATCCTTTGCTGTGGCCTCCCAGCCCCTGCGTAATTCCCTTGCTGCTCCGATACCCTCCGTTTCAATTCTGCTACCTCCTCCCGCCTCCCAGCCCGCCCCCTCCCCTGATAGGCTATTATCATCTACCTTGCCTGGCCTAGTGGCCTGCACCAGACCTGATAGGTCAGACTGCTGCTCTTTACTGACCTTACCAGGTCAGCCCTCTACCCGTGCAGCCCTGCAGCTAAAGGCCCCTAGGGAAAGGGCGGCTCCCACAGAGATGTCAGCAGGGGAATCCAGAAGCCAGCCATCAACCGGCAGCAACTACCAAGGTAGGTGTGGCCTGAGTGTGGAGTTGTGCAATCACTATACTGCGGAAGCCATGTCACTCTACCTACCCTCTGAACATTTCAGGACAAGCTACTAACACTATTTGGCTTCACAATTGGTGAAATCCACACTGTGATAGTACTGTCAATTATTAGCCTGCATTGCACACTTAGAACTTGTTATTATTGCTTTGACTCACCTAGAAAGTGCTACACTGAGATAGTGTCATGGCCACAAGCCCCAGAACACAAAAAACACACCATCTAGAGATTGGGGCAATGGGTCACTTGACTCACTTATGTCACTTTGGGACCCATAAACACAGGGGCCCTGGCTGGACTCAGTCCTGGCACCTTTAGGGCCAGGCTCATGTAGAGATGTGAGCAGGAACACTTAATTTCAGTGCAGGCGTGCTTTTATTTTACAAGAACCTTCCAGGAGCTGAAAGCCTTTATTCCAAAGAACGTCCTCATGTGCTGATTCATTGGGTGTGGCTCCCTAGGCCTGGTATTCATGTGCTGACTCATCGGGTGTGGCAGGGTGTGGCAGGCAGGCTGAACCAGGTGGGCATGGCTGCAAGAAGCTCAGCTATGTAAGCTGCTCCATCCGTAAGGCCGGTGCTTCGCATTACTGTGCACTCGCATGCAACATGATGCTCACCGCCTCTTGGACCAGTTTACTTACCTTTGAAACCAGGCTTCTCCTGCATGTTCACCTACAGGAAACCAGTGCTACATCGCTTCATCTGCAGACTCATCTCCTGACATCCAATGATCTTGATCCCGATGCTGCAGCACTGCACTCCGCATCCACAAACTCAGACCCCATGAAGAAGAAGAAAGACAAGGTTAGAACATCTGTCCTAGCGCTGCACCACATTTGTACCCTGCGCACCCCATAGTTAACAAGTTACCAGCTACTGTACCGCTGAAGCTTCGTTCCTCATTCCTTCTGGCTGCCGCCTCAAGCTCCGCAGCTCCTGCCAGGCCGGCAACATCACCTGCAAGGGAAGAAAGCAAAAGAGCAAACTTCAAAAGTGGAACAGACAGCAATACGAGACAACAAACTTTACAATACAACAAAAACAGACGAGGAAAGACAAAGGCACACAGGAACACTTACCTGAAGTATAGTGGCTTAGTCGCAGCAGGATTGGACTACCATGTGCAAGGGACCAGCGAAGGAACTCTTTCCAGATCATGCAAGCGCCCCTGCCAGAAGCATCAGGACGGAGTGCTCGCCAAAACTAATCAACAGGTGAGCTTTCCAGGGACAGCGCATCCCACAGCTACCACGATTTGGGAGAAGTGGTCTGGAAGGGGATCAGGCACACAAGCTGGCATACGCCCCCTATTCTCCATGCAGGAGCAGTCCTGAGCAGCATCACCTATTACCACCAGTCACCACATAAGCATAGAGGGTAAAGTCGGACCCAAGCGACCTCACCCCCGGGAGGGCTGCAACCCTGCCCCAACGCCGCCGTAAAGACAAGGTGAGCGTAACAGAACACAAATCCTCTTCGAATCTCTGGCTGGGTGTTATGGAAACTTCTGAAACGGAACAGTTGGCCCGATTACTGGGAGAGTTACGGGCTGAAGTTCATGCCTCAAGACAGTAAACCAATGCCCTAAGGAGGGATCTAATTGTGAACTGGGAGCGGACAGATGAACTAGCAAGGCAAATGCTCCAGGCACAGGCAGGCCAGGTCCCACTGCCATGGTATGCCATTCCTGACACGCCTCCACAGCCCACACCAGTACAGGTGATTCTTCCAGGGGGGGTTCCCCTGACCCCACCAGAATGTTTCACAGGCGATCCAAATAAGTACGCCATCTTTATGAATCAATATCGCCTACATTTCTTGTACAGACCTCAGGCATTCCCCAACGATCAAGCCAGAGTGGCATTTGTACTCTCATATTGGAAGGTAGTGCAGCGGACTGGTCAATACCCTTGGTAAACTCAGATGATCATTTGCTTCGAGAATTCTGAGGTTTCCAGCCTGAAATGGAGAAACTATTTGCACAGCATACTCAAGGGCGGGCTCTGGACAATTAACTGTTATCACTACGGCAGGGTAATCAAGACTTTCTAATATATATCACTTCCTTCAATCGTCTGATAGCACAAACTAACTGGCCAGAGGAGAAAAGAACTACGCTCTATTACCAAGGCTTGCGAGGGGAATTTAAGGACGTATTAGCCCAATTAGTAAATCCTTCGGACAGATGTGCTGAATACATTGACCTGACAATGCAGCTCAATCATAGATTGCAGGACCGGAAGATGGATCGGGCCAAGACCGAGGGGTGGTCGGTCTATGTGCGACCCAGTGAGAATCAAACCAAATCACATGATCAATCCGAGCCAATGCAAATCGGAGGCTTGCAGAGCCCACTCTCCAAGGCAGAAACGGAGAAAAGGAGACAGCAGCAGCTTTGTTTGTACTGTGGTAAGGCAGTTCACTGTCTCCGAGAATGCCTGGTGAAACCACCCAGGAAAGCAGTTGGAGCAACTGACAAGGGTGATGAAGAAGAACAGCACTCGGGAAACTCCAATGCCCGGCAAGCATAGGGGTCCACTTGTCGAGCGGTGAAAAGGAACCTATACAGACCTCACATCTAGTCATCCCTGTGCTCCTGGTAAACCAAAGCAACCGTAGAAAATACATGCTTTGGAGGCATACATTGACAGTGGGGCTGTGGGAAATTACATGGACCAAGATCTGGCTACCCGGATAGGCCTTCCTCTCCGACAGAATCAGGTTTCAGAAAACGTCACAGCAGTTGATAGATCTCAGTTATCATCCGGCCCAGTGACGCATTACACTGAGAAGGTCACGCTTCTGTGTCAAGAGGACATCACCTTCGATCTCATCGGCGCTCCTCAGTTCCAGATGATATTGGGAATGCCCTGGCTGGAGGCCCACAATCCCAGGATTGACTGGCGTAAACGAGTTCTGACCTTTCACCAAGACTGTGCCGACACATGTTATAGTAAGGGATTCTCATTAAAAGGTCTTACCACCACAGGTTCGTCCAAGAAAGAAACCATACTGGTCCTCACCAGTTCACTACCACCTGAATATCTGGATTACCAAGATGTCTTTCAAAAAGAGCAAGCAAACACCCTACCTCCGCACAGACCGTATGACTGCCAAATTGATCTGGTACCTGGAGCTCAAGTTCCTTGCAGCCGGATTTACGCCCTAACAGAACAGGATAACCAGCATCTAAAAACCTACCTCAATCAGTATCTGGCTGTTACGCTCACCTGGTCTCTGCGGGGACGTTGGGGCACGGTTGCAGCCCTCCATGGAACTGGCTCCCCTGGGGCAGGCTTCTTCCCCTGCGCCTGCATTGTGGACTGTGCTGGTTGTTGATACTGCCCCTGCAAGAATATGCGAGGCCGTGAGAATGCTATGATATGGCTGCGGTTTCCCTCGAACCCTACTTCCCAGAATATGGAGAGCATGCGCCTACCCATATAGTCTCACCCGTTTATTTATGAGGATGAGCTCTCCGTCCTGCTTCTCAAGTGCAGGGGCACCTTAGATAGACCTAGTTTCTTCACTGGTCCATGTGCGTGGCAGCCCAGACCGGCTGTGGCTGAACCACTTGAAAGGTAAGTGTTCTTCAACAATGATTATGGTCCGAATTCTTTGCAATGTCTTTTTTCCATGATTATTGTCTTTCCTTATCCCCAATAGGTGATGAGAGGCCCAGCGGAGTCGCAGTGCTGGAAGCGAGCCCCAATGGAGGCCTGAGGAGTTTACGATGTCCCAAATAGATGGTAAGTTTGGTTCTGAGGTCAAGCGCGAGGATTGTGATGCAAGCGACCTTAGCGTGATGTCTTTATGTTGTTTCTAACCTTATTTGTCCTTTTCAACTACAGGGATGGCCTGGTGAAGTCAGATGGGGAGCAGCTATCCGAAGATCTGCCGGCGGGTGATGGATGGTTGAATCCGCGAGGAAGATGGCTAAGATGAGCTCCTGAGTAAATGTTGGAAGCCCGGGAACAGGTAAGGATGCGCTCCGACTGTGGTGACTGCTAGGATCAGTTAAAATGCGCTGCAGGTGATGATTATTGCTGGAATCAGGTAAGACGCGCTTCAGGCGATGATATTGCTGGAATCAGGTAAGATGCGCTCAGGCGATGGTATTGCTGGAATCAGGTAAGATGCGCTCCAGGCGATGGTATCACTGGAATCAGGTAAGCAGCGCTTCAGTCAGCGGTGAGCGTTACGCTGCTACAAGCAGACAAACGCAAAGCGCTTGCATGCGGAAGGGGAAGGCTTAAATAGCCTGGTCCCTGCCACACCCCTTTGCTCTGCCTTGTGACCCCACCCTGCCTCTCCCAGAAGATGATGCATGTGCAGCCCAAAGTATTCCTATGGCCATGCCCGACCTGGATGCACGTGGAGGCCCTGCAGGGGAGGAAATAAAACATGCACCAGCATAAGTGTGCCGAGCACACTTTCTCATGAGCCTGGCACCAAAGGCACCAGGACTGGTTCCAACAGGACCCTTTATGTGATGGAGCGTGTGGTCCTTGCTCTGTGGCCATGACACTGGCAAATGGCTTCATTCGTCCATCCAAGTCCCCTGCATCCTCGCCCCTCTTTTTTGTGCCTAAAAAGGAGGGCGACCCGAGACCTTGCATTGACTACAGAGCACTTAACCAGATCATGGTAAAAAAACAGTACCCGTTACCGCTTATCCCCGAGCTCTTGGATCAAGTGAAAAAGGCTTAGATATATAAAAAACTAGACTTACGAGGGGCCTACCATCTAGTAAGCGTCAAAAAGGAGAGGAGTGGAAGACAGCCTTTCGCACAAAATAAGGCCTTTATGAATATCAGGTTATGCCCTTTGGACTATGTAATGCCCGGCGGCGTTCCAGTTTTTCATGAATGACGTGCTCCGCAAACTGTTGGACATCTGCACTCTTGTCTATATTGATGATATTCTTATCTATTCGACCACCAAGGAGGACCACGTCAACCATGTCCTGGCAGTTTTTGAGAAACTGCGGCAACAATGGCTATATGCCAAATTGGAGAAATGCTTCTTTCTTGTGACAGAGGTAGAATTCCTCTGCTTTATTCTCATACCACGGGGCATCCGCAAGGTAGACGCTATTCTTAACTGGCCCTCTCCGACATCCTTAAAGGGAGTACAGAGTGTACTCGGGTTTGACAACTTTTATTGCCGGTTCAATCCCAGGTTCTCCCAGATCGTCCATCAATCACCTCTTTACTATGGAAAAATAAACAATTTAATTGGTCCATAGAGGCAGAGAAAGCCTTCCAGGAGCTAAAACAAGCATTTACCACAGCATCAATTCTACAGCATCCTTGACAAGAACTACGATACATGGTCAAAACTGATGCTTCCAACATAGCAATGGGAGCATTCCTCTCACAACGAGACCCCGAAACAGGTCAGTTGCATTCGTGGCATTCTGGCCTCGCAAGTTTTCAGCCCCTGAATTGAAATATGCAATCACTGATAAAGAACTGCTAGCAATTAAGGCAGCATTCAAAGATTGCAGACATTATCTTCTTGAAGCTAGACATACAGTTACCGTCATCACAGATCATTGCAATCTACAATATCTGAAGACCGCTAAAGTGCAATCATCACATCAACTCCGCTGGGCTCTCTTCTTTGCAGAATACGACTTTGTCATCACCTATAGACCCGGAGTATGCAATGAAATATCAGACACCCTGTCTCGCATGACCGGTATACGATCGTTGACAACCTACCATACTACCAAGGATGATTGTACATCCCGGATAAGAAATTACAAAATCAAATCATCACAAACTATCTTGATTCATTAGTAGAAGGGCATCCGGGAAAAGCCAAAACCCAGGCTAAAATAAAGAAAGATTACTGTTGGCCAACTTGGCGAAAGGACATTGTTCAGTTCATCGCAACCTGTGGCACCTGTGCATAACACAAGTCCCAAAAACAAAGTCCTGCACGTCTGCTACGTCCTTTAGAAGTACCACCATCACCTTGGCATACGCTATCAATGGATTTAATTACAGACCTTCCCTCATACCATCTTAGTCGTCATAGATCTGTTTTCCAAAATGGCCCACTTTATTCCCCTGAAAGGTCTCCCAACTGCTTTTACTCTGGCTACCGCGTTTTTGGAACAGATCGTCCAGCTACACGGGTTCCCATCAATATTGATATCAGACCGAGGAACTCAGTTTGTCTCTGCATTCTGGAAAAGGTGTTGTAAAATTGCCAAAATCGACCTCCGGTTATCTACAAGCCATCACCCCCAAACCAATGGCCAGACCAAATGGACTAACCAAACCTTTGAACAATACATAAGGTGTATGCTGCAACAATCCAAGGATACCTGGAAGGACATACTTTGGTTAGCAGAATACGCATATAACAAATCCATTCCCACCGGTACGGGACAAAGCCCATTCTACACAGTGCATGGTCGACATCCACGGACAGCCATTTTCGACCCACTCAAATCATTAGAAATGCCTGCTGTAAGGACCTTACACAAAACCATCACCCAGGTTTTTAAGGAAGCAGCAGAGCATCTTGCCAGAGCAAAAGAGAAACAGAAGCAGTTTGCGGATCAACATCGATGGGAAGCTCCCAACCACCAAGTCGGAGACAAGGTTTGGTTAGCATCCAAAAACATCCCCCTGAAAGGACCACGGGCACTCGTCCCAGATATCTGGAACCCTACACTATCAAGGCTGTGATCAACCCTGCGGCCATGAAATTAGAATTACCGACCCACATGCCGATCCACCCGGTGTTTCACGTCTCGCTCCGAAAACCATTGAGATCAGGTACACGGATCGATACTCACCGGGTCCTGAAATAGTTGAAGGAGAACCAGAATACAATGTTAAAAGGATCCTAGATTCTAAGATGTTCCTGTACAGGTTATACTACCTTATAGACTGGAAAGATTATGGACCCCAAGATCGGTCCTGGGAACCCAGTGAACATGTTCACACTCCACGATTAATCAGGCAGTTCCACCCCAATAACCCCACTAAACCAGGGCCAGGGTGGAAACCACCCATGAGAGGGGCCTAAAGGGGAAGTGCTATCATGGCCACAGGCCGCAGAACACAGAAACCACACCATCCAGTGATGGGGCATTGGGTCACTTGACTCACTAATGTCCCTTTGGGACCCATAAACACAGGGGCCCTGGCTGGACTAGATGTGATCAGGGCACTTTATTTCAGTGCAGGAGTGCTTTTACTTTATTTCAGTGCAGGAATGCTTTTATTTTACAAGAACTTTCCAGGAGCTGAAAGCCTTTATTCCAAAGAACATCCTCATGTGCTGACTCATCGGGTGTGGCTTCCTAGGCCTGGTCTTCATGTGCTGACTCATTGGGTGTGGCAGGGTGTGGCAGGCAGGCTGAACCTGGTGGGCTTTGACTCGCACCTAGAAAGTACCACACTATGATAGTACTGTGAATCTTCAGCCTGCGTTGCACACTTAGAAATTGTTATTGTTGCTTTGACTCACCTAGAAAGTGCCACACTGAGATAGTACTGTGAATTATTAGCCTGTGTCGCACACTTAGACATTGTTAGTATTGCTTTGACTTGCATCTGGAAAGTGCCACACTGTGATAGTACTGTGAATTATTAGCCTGCGCCACCCACTTAGAAACTGTTCTCATTGCATTGACTGGCTTTGACTTGCACCTAGAAAGTGCCACACTGTGATAGTACTGTGAATTATTAGCCTGCATCGCATACTAGAAATTGTTAGTATTGCTTTGACTCGCACCTAGAAAGTGCCACACTGAGATAGTACTGTGAATTTTTAGCCTGCATCGCATACTAGAAATTGTGAGTATTGCTTTGACTCGCACCTAGAAAGTGCCACACTGAGATAGTACTGTGAATTTTTAGCCTGCATCGCACACTAGAAATTGTTAGTATTGCTTTGACTCACACCTAGAAAGTGCCACACTGAGATAGTACTGTGAATTATTAGCCTGCACCACCCACTTAGAAATTGTTAATATAGCTTTGACTGGCATTGACTCACACCTAGAAAGTGCCACACTGTGATAGTACTGTGAATTAGTAGCCTGCGCCACCCACATAGAAACTGTTCACATTGCATTGACTGGCTTTGACTCGCACCTAGAAAGTACCACAATATGATAGTACTGTGCATTTTTAGCCTGCGTTGCACACTTAGACATTGTTATTATTGCTTTGACTCACCTAGAAAGTGCCACACTGAGATAATACTGTGAATTATTAGCCAGTGTTGCACACTTAGAAATTGTTAGTATTGCTTTGATTGGCTTTGACTTACACCTAGAAAGTGCCACACTGTGATAGTACTGTGAATTATTAGCCTGCGCCACCCACTTAGAAACTGTTTGCATTGACTCATATCCTAGAAAGTCTCACACTGTGATAGTACTGTGAATTATTAGCCTGCATCACACTCCTCAAAATTGACTCGCACCTAGGAAGTGCCACACTGTGATAGTACTGTGAATTATTAGCCTGCATCGTACTCCTAGAAATTGTTAGTATTGCCTTGATTTATAGCTTAGAATGTCTCACACTGCGATAGTATTGTGAATTATTAGCCCGTGCCACCCACATACAAACTGTTTGCATTGCATTGATTGGCTTTGACTCGCACCCAGAAGGTGCCACACTGTGATAGTACTGTGAATTATTAGCCCCCGTCGCACTGCTGGAAATAATTTAGTATTGCTTTGACTCATATCCTAGAAAGTGCCACGCTGTGATAGTACTGTGAATTAGAATCTGCATTGCATTGACTGGCTTTGACTCGCATCTAGAAAGTGCCACACTGGGATACTACTGTGAATTATTAGCTTGCGTCACACATTTAGAAATTGTTAGTGTTGCACTGACTTGCACCTAGAAAGTGCCACACTGTGATAGTCCTGAGTTTAAGCGCTGCTGTTAGGGTACTTGTATGTTATTTGATACTGCACTTCCTGCCGTCATCGTGTTTGCCTTATCCCCCCATCCAGGTATCGCAAGCTGAACTTAGTCTCTGCTGTCACTTCTAGGGCCATTGCGTTCTCAGATACTACATTTGCTAGCATCCCCGTATTACGCCTTTCTCCCTCTAACCAGGTATCCCAAGTCTAGACGGTGCTGTTGCATCTAGGGTGATTGTATATTTTGCTGTTTTCTGACATTTGGTGGTGTCCCCGTGTTAGGCCTCTCTCCTTCAATCTATGTGTCCCAGATCTAGATGCTGCGATTTCATCAAGTGGTGCCGCATACCGAGTTATCGCCTGTCTGACCCTCTTCATTGTCCTCTCCCATTGTCCTTTGCTGCTGTCCAGAATCTAGACGCAGGTATTACATCTTAGGTCACTGCATCTACCCTTACAAATACTTAAATCTCCTGGTGCTGCCCTTAACCCCATACCCCTGGGATGGAGACCCCACATCACCAAAAAGCACCTCTCTGTCCCTCCTCATTCCAGGCCTCAATGCACCTTACCCCCTGCCCATAACTCACCCCTCCCAGCACATAACCTGCTCCCTAGAACCCAACTTCATGAACCACTCGCTTATCCCGCATCTGGTCGCAACCCACAAACTCTGCCCCCGAACAACGATTCAACCAGATGACGCCTGCCCTCCGCCCTACCATCATTTCACCTCCAAGTCAGTGGAGCACCCAGGCGCGCCAAACTCCAGTCTCCTCAAACACTCATCCCCATCTCCTCAACCCACCGAGACACACCAACATCCACCTTCCCTCAAACATGGAGTAAGAACATTGCCTGACTCCCCGTCCAATCACCATGTGCAATATCAAACTCACAAGTCAGAGGAGCTCTCTGGTGCTCCAAACATCTCGAGTCCCCCTCAACCCACCCATCTTCCCTCTAGCATCTGTTGAGAACAATCCCTCACTCCCCGTCTATACACCCCATGCAATATCAAACTCACAAGCCAGAAGAGCTCTCTGGCGCTCCAAACATCACAAGCACCCCTCCACTAACACAGAATCCCCACGCTCTCTGAAGAACTTGCCACCCTCTCAACCTGCATCCCATGCCGCCCTCTCCCTCCCCATAAGCCCCTTCTCGACCCCCACCCACAGACTCCCCCTTCATACCCTTTCCCTTCTTTGAAGGTAGCTCGTCTCGCCCTCACTAGAACAGTAGCCTCATCCATTAACCCCTCTGACCCTCTTACCCTGTCTCACACTCCCATGACACCAAAACACACAAAATGCCGACAGAGAGATTGGCCCTCTCCCTCAACCCTCCATTCCTCACCACTTCTCTATTGATCCAACCTCCCAGCCTTTCTCACCCCTACTTCCAGACCCCCCACCCCCACCCCTTTTCCTAGTCTCCAACGTGTCTGTGGTCGTGACTTCTCACCCAGTACACCTAAACCCCCTGCTCCCTCCAGACTCGAACATGAAACAACCCGCCTAACCCAATACAGCTAGTGCTGCTCCCACCTCTATCCCAACCCCCCTGATCCTCCCCACCTCATCTCTCACATACCTACCACCGCCCACCTACTCTTCCCTTACCCCATCGACGTAACCCCCTCACCCGACACTCAAAGAAACCCAGGCATCTAGCCACCCCTCCACCGCCCGCTACCAGTCTCAACCACCCAGAATGATCCTACCACATCCACCACCTCATCGGGCACCCATGCCCCTCGAACACTCCCTGCAATGAGCGTCACAAATTCCACCTCCCCTCACGAAGTCACATGAATCCTTTTTAACACCCGCTCCATAGCAAGAAACAGGCACAGTGTCTTCGACCTCCTATCCTCTGACAATCCCGACCTCATTTTCATCACCAAAACCTGGTTCTTTGATGATTTTGCACCAGTCGCGCACAAGGCCTTCTCCAGTGGCTACTCTCTTATCACCAACAATAGACCCTCCAGAGGCGGTAGAGTCGCAATCCTCTACAAATCTTGTTTCTCCATCTCTCTCGTCAAATGCCAGACATGCAAAGCTTCGTGCAAATCCCTTTTGGTAAAACTCTCCTAATCATCAACTTTCATCCACAGCTTCCTACTCATCTACAGTCCCCGGGTGTACGACAGACATCTCTGCAACAATCTCTGTGACTCAATAGCTACCATTCAGGTTAATCACCCATCTCTTACTCTCCTGGGAGATTTCAATATCTGATTTGATATGCCCAATAACCCCGATGACACATCCTCTGGTCGACAGTCTTGATGTACTCAGCCTCTGTCACCATCCCATTCGTCCAACCCACTCAGGTGGGCACACCCTTGATGCTGTTTTCAGCTCCTATGACCTGGTTTCTACATCCAGTCCCAAACCACTTATCTGTACAGACCAATTTGCCATCCTTTTCTCTATCCACACACCGCACCTCTTTCTACAGCTCCCCCTGCCCTCACCTTTGATCACAAATGCTGGAACAAAGTCAAGATAGTTCCCGACCTAGCTGAAGCCCTGCTGCTTTATCCCTCTTCAACACTGTCCTGTGGCAGAGCCTTAGCTAAAGAATCCTTCAACTCCTGGCTTACAGAATCACTAATTCCTCTCACGACCTCACGCCCCGCATCCTCTTGCAAAGGACCGGCTCTCAAATGGTTCACGCCCCACCTGACGACTTTCAAAAAAAAAAAATAACTCTCTTGAACGCAAATGGCGAGCATTTAAATCCCATTTCAGCAGATCCATGTTCGCCCTCCACCACCGTAAATGCAAATCCAAGAACCGAAAAGCCAAAAAGGCCTGCTACAATAAACAAATTCTGTACTGTGGTATCAGCAGAAAAGAACTCCATAAAATCATCTCAGAGTTCATGAAACCTACTTGCACCTCTGCCCAATCCACTCCCACAAACAACTCTGCGACTCCCTCTCGCTACATTTCTACAACACTCTACTTGAAAGTATGGCAACCCTCAACACCAAACTGTCCTCGCTCCCCCCTGGCTTCTCTTCCTCATTCCATTGCCCCAACGCCCACTTTACCAACCACCGACTCTTTCAAACCTATCTCCAGAGACGAGTTCCTTGAACTACTATCAGCCAGTAGACCCTCTGGGTCACCCCTCGACCCCTGCCCTGCCTCTTTTCTGAAAGAAATAGTCTCCTCTATTTGTGCAGGAGAACATGCAATAACCATATTAAATGACTCCCTCTCCTCTGGCATCTTCCCTGACGCCTTTAAAATAGCGCATGTCAAACAGTTCCTAAAAAAGGCATTCCTCGACCCACTTGAATCTAAGAATTACTGGCCAATCTCCAACACCAGATTTCGCGCAAAACTCATCGACCGGACAGCATACTCTCAGCTCAACAGCTTTGTAGAATCCAACAAACTCCACGACCCCCCTCAATCTGGCTTCAGACCTTGTGATGGACTTAAACCAGTCTGATCTCGATCTGGGATGATATCAAGGTCACAGCAGACTCTGAAGGTTGTGCATCGCCGATTCTCCTCGATCTCTCTGCAGCCTTTGACACTGTTAACCATTCAATCCTCCTTGACCGCCTCCATTCCCTAGGAATCCGTGGCTCGGCACACAAATGGATTGCCTCTTTGCTCAGCAACAGGAAACAAATCGCCTTTCTCTCCCCTTTTGTCTAAACTGCTCGCCATGAAAACACTGGAGTACCCCAAGGTGCATGACTCTCTGCTCTCCTTTTCATCCTCTATATGACCACACTACCAGGAATCATAAGCGCGCGCAACCTCTCCTGCTACAACTACGCTGACGATACGCAAATCATCCTAAGAATCCCAAAGACAAGGTCCGACTCACGTCCCGACCTTGAAGCTTGTCTCCGTGATATTGACCGATGGATGACAAGTAATCACCTCCCTTTGAACCATGAGAACACTGAAATCATCCTGTGCTGTAATACTGCCCTTCTCCCACAACCACTCCTATGGCCCCCTTCCCTCCTCCCTCCCCGCAACATAGTCAAAAATCTAGGGTGCATTATGGACTCAGGCCTAACATTCTCCCGCCAGATCAATAATGTTTCAAAATGCTGTCACTGACACCTCAAACTTCTTAGATGCATTTTCCCCTACCTCTCCTACTCCAACAGACTCACCGCTGTTATGTCTATTGTTCTGTCGAGACTGGACTACGCCAGCTCCTTACACCTAGGAGCACCAGCATACCAACACAACAAACTCCAAAGAGCCCAAAACGCTGCCACCAAACTCCTCCTCGCCCTGGGACACAGAGACAACATCTCACCCACTCTCCGAACCCTCCACTGGCTCCCAGTCGGACGAATGACCACCCTTAAGACCCTATACATTACCCAGCGAGCAGTGCACAAGACCGGCCCAACGTACCTACAAGAGAAGATAATACCCTACTTCACATCACACACTCTAAGATCAAGCTCTGCCCTCTTTCTAGTGATTCTAACCTCTAACTCTGTCAGGATCAGAGGATCTGACTTCTCAACCTTGGCGCCAACTCTGTGGAACTCACTCCCCCCACTTATTCGACACACCCATGACTACATGGCGTTCCGCAAGGCTCTAAAAACCTGGCTCTTTCCATAATACTGACTAAGAAGATCTAAGGCCCTGAGACCCTGCAAACAAATGACAAACGCTCAAAGAGATTCCGAGCAGATCCCGAGCAATGATGACACTGAATGTGCCCATTTAGTCACAAATAAGCGTACTCTGAATGCAGCACTCGCAAACGCCCACTTGGAATCTGGAAAGCGAGCG
Organism: Ambystoma mexicanum; assembly: GCF_040938575.1. Lineage (NCBI taxonomy): Eukaryota > Metazoa > Chordata > Amphibia > Caudata > Ambystomatidae > Ambystoma > Ambystoma mexicanum. Next base: position 1,330,703,857 of record NC_090931.1, read on the forward strand.
AGTTCAATAAAAACATCCACTCAGACACTGACCTCTCCTATCACTATACTCACTCTGTACTCTACACCAACAAGCAATTAGAGCACAGCTACACCCCTCGATCAATGTGGCATAGCTGCTCACATACGAACAATATGTCATAAACACCCAACATTCTAATAAAATGCAGCTATACCCCACGAAAATCAGCCTAGCTGCACACATAAGCGTACTACACAGGCTTTACACATCCAGAACCCAGTCTTGGTGTCCTTTCCTTCAGACTGCACACATTCAACTCATATCAAAATACCACCACACCTAATGCTAGGATGCAGCTACCATCTAGCAATCCCACCGGCTGCACACATAATCGGTGCACCCAAGCACCCTATGACACCTTACTGTCTCTACTGATCTAGACTGCGGTCTCCTAAGGCGTTCAACCTACCAGCGATTTGAGGTCATACCATTGATATATAGAGCGCTATAACATAACATAACATGCGTCTGTCCACAATATTCCAGCAGGAACTTGTAAAACGCTTGTTCATGCTGGCTGTTAGGGTGATTTTTCCACAGCCCTAGGGCGAGAGATGTGAAGAGAGCTCTCCTAATTGCGAAACAAGCTGTCCACCAAACTAGACTAAACCTCTTTCAATGGGTCATGTACCTGAGCAGTTCAGCGTCACTGTTAGGAGAAGGTGGGGTGGCAGCTAGGAACAGTTCGGTCTAATAGCTTATATGAGAGAAGATACTACAGCAATACACAGAAAAACATACACGCTCTTTATTATAGTATTACACGTAAAATATAAGTAGTTTAAATACGTGCTATAAGTATATAATTTAAAAAGAGTAAAGTGCCACCCCTAAAACTAGTATCAGGATAACTACTTGGTGGCAGAATACCCTACACCATATAATGTTAAAAGGAAGGGGAAGAAATGGAATTCCTAGACAACAAGCAGGTACATACACATTTAGGTTTGGAATCACAATGCCAAAACATGTATTGAACAGAATTCCCTACTACTTTTAATTCACTGTAGCATAGGTGATCCCACCAGAGTAGGGTTTAAAAACACTAACGGTCACTTTCAAAATGGTGAATAAAATTAGGCAACACAGTCCTAGAGCAATGCAGGGTCTGGAAACCCAAAAATGCACAGAAAATGATTGTAACACAGAAGCAACAATAGATACACTCTTTATAATAGGTTATCATTGTGTATTTTGTAATGCAGTGCTTTTAGTATTCTAGAATAGATCAGGCCTCACTAGACCTACAAGGTGAGACTAGACCTGCAAGGTGAGTTTCTTAGTTTGAATAATATGTGGTGAATCCAGCGAGACCCTCACTAAAACCCTGGCTAGAGTCTCCTCCCAGGTGGCTAGGAGAGGGCAGACTCTCCCTGATCCCAATCCTGGGGGTGGCGTACCACAGGAGCATCGCCTGGGTGGAGACAGGGCTAGTGAGTAGAATCTGTGGGATGAGAGACAGTATTTTCCTCTGGAAGGGATTCCCTACCATCATGCCAGAAGAGGTTATGACTTATTGTAATTTTAATATCTTTCACCCTCCTGACAAAACTGAGATGGTAAATTTTAGGTTTGCAACACTTAAATCTCTTATATCAAAAGAACCAATTGTTTGTAATCCCTAAATGCCCTCTTCAATACCAGTGCCCTACTTCTCGTAGCTCAGGAGGTCAAGAGTCTTGTCTTCAAATACCTTATAATGCTAAAAAATCTAATTGTAGTAGACCTAACTGAACTGTGGTTTTATATTGTTGTCAGTGCATCTTACCCTGAAACTGATTGAGGTTAGTAGAAAACTGTGGAGCAAAGGAGCCTGCTCCCACAGTTACAGTAGTAGAAGGGGGTTGTCAAGAGGAAAGCAACACCCTAAGAAGAAGCATCCTGACAAGTATACTAACGACACTGCAGAAGTCAAGAATAGCAAAGAATGTGTTGAAGTAGAAGTTGTTTCTTTATTTAACAAACCCATCATGGAAGAAGGATATGAAGGTTTACCATTGGTGCTGTTTTCTTAGCTGAGATTGGAAGGTGAACCTTTCAACCGAATGTGGAAGAACTGTGCCAGTGGGATTTTATTTTGCTGAATTTTTACTTTCCTTTTGGACCTTATAAGAACTGGCTCAAGACTTTACTTTCCTTTTGGAACATTTGGGAGAAAGAGACGTTGAGCAATCCTGGGAAAGGGATCTACCCAGGACAGGTGAAGGTCATTCCAATTATTGATTGCTTGTTATTCGTTTGGTTATTCTTTTATTTATGTTGTTTATGTTTCGTCTTTAATGTGTTTGTTGTTTAGTGTGAGGACCAGTTGTGTTGATACTAGGAATTAATCCCTTAGACCTTAGAATAGGTAGGGAACTCCGTGGTAGAGTGAGTTTAGTGAGGTTTAATTTGCACTTATTAATTTTAATAAAATGCTTAATTTGGAAAAAAACACAAACAGTTGTCTGCCTTGCATTACTGACCCCTCACAGCTAGTCCTAAGAGAAATTCACTCGCCCCATGGGGATGGGTGGCTAAATATTTACCAGTGCTTTCTGTAAAATGCTGTCACCATAAGCACACTTCATATTTGTTGGAATGCTGTCACCCAAAGGCCACCGATGCACAGTGAAACCTTTATCTGCCATGTAATGCAGACAAAGCTTGTTTGCAGTAAATGTCCAATAAAGGTTTACAACATCCCCATACTCGCTAGCAAGGTAAAGCCCAGTGCACATGGCACTCAGCCTTCATAGTATCTCCTCTCCAATGCAAGTGGGCTAGCAGATTTTGAGAGCCCTGTAGATAATACATCACCGGTACTTCCAAAAATCACCACACTGCTCACAAAACTGGAGAATTGAAAGGGAAACTGAAAAAGATTTCACTGACCAGATAAGTACCTTTTAAAGTACGTTTGCAGAGTTTTTGAAAATCCCAAAAGTTTTACCTGGGGTAACAATGGGCCAGATCCAACAGACTGGCTAAGATAAGTTCTCCTTTGACTCTGCGAGTGCAGCAAAAGAGATAACTAGCAGAAGGGCACACCAGAGTAGATCCCAAGAAAAGTTTCTACCCAGAGTTCAAGAAAGCACAGGCCAGGAAGAGCGTGTTGAAGAGAGAAGACAGGCTCACTCCTGACAATGGAAAACACAGTAGCGGGGACCTCATAAGCACACTACCCCTGCACCAAAGGGCCCGCTAAGGAATAATTTGAATAGTATACTAGTACGACAGAACCCAGGGACATGTTTTCATGTTGCTGGGTGAGGCATATTCGGCTCAGGAAAGGCCGAAGAACAGTGACTTCATGTACTAAGATATAAGCTGGCAAGGTTGCAGTTGGTATCTGACTTGAAAAACCTTGTACCTAGAACTCAGCAATGATCCAGACTACCCAAATGAGCACAAAACAAGCAACTTATGAGGGAGGCCTGAAAGGAAGAAGCACCATCTTCCAAAGAGAAGGCAAGAGGAGGACGCAGGAGCACAGCCATTCTTCCAGGAAAAGCTCATGGTGACAGGAAGGAGCATCCATGCAGCAAGAAAAGGTTTCATTATCGGGCAACTGGCAGGAGGTGCCCCAGGATGTCCCATGGTGGAACTCTGGAAGTTTAGTCGCCAGCAACGGGACATCCAGGGCAGCAAGTCTCTCCAGTTCAGGGCGATTGGTTCATGAAGATTTAACAGAGAGGTGGCACAGGAAAGGCCAGTGGGCTGCCACACAAAGGGAGAGGCAGGACAGTCATCAAGTAGGACTGAGGGGGAGTGAAGCAAGCTTAGAAAAATACTGGAAGCAGCGATAGAAGATCCAGAGTCCAGACTGTGTGGCCACACCAGTTCCTCAGCATCAGCAGCCCTTCTTCAACAGAAGGCTTCCATGAAATCAGGTATAGCTCTGATGAATACATGGGTTCTCCCACCAATAAAACATTCACATAGGTACTTGCCTAAGGCATCCCCCCAATAAGCCCACAGGGCAGCACACACAGGTTTTGTAGGCAAGCCTGGATGACCCTAAAACTGCCCAAAACAGGCTCACCCACACAGGAGAGCCTACACAGAGAACCTACACAGTTGTAAACTGGTATTCTGGTGGACTTTAAACCACTCTACACCACCTTACACCCAAACCGAGGGGGCATGTGTGGGCTCAGGAAAGCCTACATCAGCAAAACAGACATGCTCCTTGTGTATCATGTGTGAGGGGTCATCAATGTGAGGTGGACAACTGCTTGTAGATTTCTCAAAATATGCCATTTTATTAAAGCAATTGTAAGAAAATACCTTGCTTGCCCTACTCTACAGAAGAATTCCCTATCTAGTCAGAATGCAAAGGGAACATTCTCTAGCATGGAAAACTGACCCTCACACTAAACAACACACACACAAAGGAAATGATATAGCAACACAATATAATAAACAATATTAACACAATGTCTGAATGGCCTTCTCTGTCCTGGCTAAGGTCCATTCTCCAGGCTTTAAAGTCAACTTCAAAATTTTCAGCAAAAGAAAAGAAAGATTTTGAACCAAATCTTGAACGTTCTAAGTCAAAACAAAAGTTCAAACAAAATCCACTGGTAACAATTCTTTGTTCGTGGAAGAAAAGATCCTCTTTCAATCTTCCAGAAAACAAATAGCACCAATCGTAATCCTGGTTATGAGTGTGAACTGTCTCTATTTCAAGATAATTTGTCACAGTTCAAAAGAAGGTGTACTATTCCTGAATTATTAGCTAGACTTTGACAAGACACTTCAACCTCTTCAGGGAGGCAAAACACTCTTCTTTTAATGACTTTCCAAAACGGGGCAGCCTCTTTGCCTCTTTGCCTGTCTCACTACCAAAAGAAGAACCTGCTTCTGCCCATAATACTCTCTTCCTTTTAGCTTCAGCAGTCTTTCACACCACAGGTTGTATTTTACTTCAAAGTAATCTTCACAAGCACTGGGATCCCCTATCCCAGCTTGGGTCCCACGATTCTGCCAGTTACCAGCCCAAGTAATTACCCACAAGCTTATGTGCCAGTCCTTCAGCTTCGGGTAACAATGGTGTACTTGTTTCTTATGCCACTTGACTGTTAACAACTTCACAGTGTAGTTAGATGGCTCTTTCACTCTTGGCAAGACTGGTTCCACTACGAAAAGGGTGTGCCTATTGGCTTGGGTAATGCTTGATCTTCTCTTCAATGCTTTAGTCTCTTTGCTTCTTTGAAATAGAACAAATGTCACTTCTGGATAATATATAGAGTTCAGTCTTTCAAGTGGAAACACAATTGGGCACAAGCAACCTCTCTTCCAAGTTACTTTTAAAGTTCAAAATTGAATAAAGACTTGTATTCCCGTGTAACAGTAAAGAAAAGTTCTGACTTTCTTTGGAAATTACAATTAGGTGCACGCGATCTCCGTTTGATGTAGTTTTCACTCTCTGTAACTTGTATCTTGTGTATAGACAATGTTAGCTATTCGGTAATGGTTTAAGGAAGCGTTCCTTTTTGTTAATTAGGAACAAGCAACCACTCAGTTATACAGCAACAGTCTTTAGATACTTCAACGATGGTTTGCAAGCACTGCAGCTTCTCACGCGAGTATGGATTTCTAATGTTAAACGCGAGTGCTACAATTCCATTCTTAGTAAGATTTCTGAGATAACTAACAGCTTTTTCTCACATTTAACAATACGCAAGTTAGTTAGGAGCTAGCTACAGTTACCAGCAAGGCTTGCAGAATATATTTGAATGATGTGCTTCACTCACCAGCTTCATAGACACTGGTTTTGTGGGTTGCACTGCTTTCCTCTGCCTCGTCTACTACTTCTGGCTTTCTGGGGACCCACACCCTTCTCCAACACGGGTGACTTTGATCCGGCCACTTGATTTGGGAGTTCCTTTTCCTACCAAGACCCTCGGCTTGCCTATTGTTTCTGGCTAAAGTCTCCTGCAGGCTCACGGCTCTGTAATAACTGCAACATGGCTCACATGGGGAAAACTCAGCCTCCTGCAAGTCTTACGTTGCACGGCCTCTGCACTAAAGAGTTTGGGGAAAAAGGATTCTCTCAGAGCTTGCAGGTGGAATCTGCTGTCTCCACACTCCGGCCTCCCTCTATTTTTCCACTTGATTGTCATTTGCCAGCCTCATGCTTCTCCTCTGCTACTGCCAGCCTTACAGCTCTAGTTCCAGCTCCTCCTACTCCGCCTTTCCTGCTGGGGCCTTTTATGCCTCATAGATTCAATGATAGGCTTCAGGTGTGGTCCATTAGCCTTAATTGCCTGGCTACTGCAATGGCTACTAGGCTTAATTGCCTGAGTATTACATCTACATGCCTCTTCTGCCCTCTTCCTCGTCTCAGCACCTCTAGGATTCTGGGACTTGTGGTTTCTTCAACAAAAGTTAGGTTTTTCAACTTCTACATTATTTATAAGGGTAGATTTAATTCTCTTAAGGCGTTTAACAGAGGGGCTAAGAGAATTAGCTTTCATAGAGGAAGATGGTTTGGTGAAGACAACATTTCCATAATCCTTTACATTGTACTCATGGGTTTGAGGAAAGTATTTAGTTGGGATACAATTCAATTACTTTATTTTCGATCCAATAAATAGATCATAAAAGCCAAACACAGATTTTACAGCATAACAAATCACACAATACATAACAATAAATAATTAAGACATTGGTAAAACATTGTCAAATGCGGCACTGTTGAACCAAAGACCAGCGGCCGCAAGTTTAATAGCAAGAATGTTAAAACCCAGATTTACTGATAGAAGGCTGATAATAAGGTGACGTGTTTACATCTCACCCTCTAAGCTTGGAGTAAACTAATTCCCCAAACAATTGGTTTCCAGCTCGCAACCCCCCACCAAACAAAGGTCAAGCGCTACATCAATTCTTCTAATGCAAAACTGTTTAAATAGCGGTATTAGAAATGTTTTCCTGATGTGAGAATACTTTGGACAAAACAAAATAAAATGCACTACACTATCAATCTCATGTGAACAAAAAAGGAAAGCTTCTGATGTACTCTTATTCTAATCGGGCCTGACTACAGCTACGGGAAGAGTGCCAATGCATGGTTTCATGTACAGTGCTTTCATTGGTTTCAATTTCATTCTGTCCAGATAATCTTCGAAAACCAGGATATTCTTTCCTGGACTGATAAAAAGACAGACCGGCAGACCTTGCGAGGTTTGCTGGGGTTTCAAAGGATCTATCTTTCCGTATAGTTAGTTCTGATTTTATAACCTTGGGGTTGACGACCTTAGATCTAATATGAGGTTGAGAGACATTAAAATTAAAATAAACCCTAGCTTCTTTAGGTACAGTGGTAAGAATCTTCCTGTCAGAGGTAAAATATTGTATCTCATCCCACAGAATCTCCTCACCAACTTGGGCCCGGTCTCCTCCCAGGTGATCCTCCAGCAGTACACCACACCCAGGGTTGGATTTAGGAAGTGTCTGCCTTCCCCTGGCCACCTGGGGGAGACTTTGGGCAGGGTTTCAGTGAGGGTTTGGTAGGATTCTTCAAACATGGTCCGCATTGACAAAGTGTCAGTCCAAAACAATATGCCTGGGAGCTGGGCTTAATTGAACTCTAGTGCACCAATGGATATCCGATTGATGCATTGGGCCACTAACACAGCAAACAGTACTACACCCCTGGTGACACCAAATATACATTACGGTGGTCTCAAGCTTACTCCACAAAACACTTTCAGGGTAATAAAATAACCATGAGATCTAAATGGGGTGCATACAAATCCCTCTTTCCTTGTTGTCATATTGGCTTGTCAAAGCAACGTATCAGAACATTTAGAGTGTGAAGGTTAAAGTCACCTACGAGAATTTGGTGATATTTAGTTGAAAGAGAATCAAGGAGTTGCCCAAGATCATAAAACATTATCCCAGTGGGACCAGGAGGGTAATAGATTGAGATGATGTGAACCGATTAAGGCTGAGCAACAGCAGAAATGGTGAATTCTAAAGAGGTAGGAGAGAACATGGCATTGGAGATTTGTGAAGCATTGAGGTGGGAAGAGGGTAGGTGTCTGACAGCTCCACTTCTGCCAGTCGAGGATAGTGAAAGAAGGATAGTTTGGAGTCGTGTAAGGCCCCCAAAGTGTCAGTGTCAGATGGAGAAATCCAGGTTTAAGTGACAGCAATGAGGTCTAGACGAGGAGAGCTGCAGTGAAAGTAGTCAGTGATAAAGGATGTTTTCTTTCATACAGACTGAGCATTCCAGAGTGCAATGTTCAGCTGATGAGCTAAGGAAGAGTATAGAAGTTGTGTCACAGAGGAAGAGAAGCGAGGTGGATAGGTGTTAGGGGAAGTATGGTTAGCTTGGAGGCTTTGTTTGTTGAAAGGGGGTAGAAGAGAGATGGAGTAGTGGGTGTTTCGAGTTGTGAGTTTTATGATCGGAAAGGAGGAAGTTGTAGTGTGATGGAGAAAGCAAAGGGAGAGGTGAGTAGGAGGAGCGCAGGAGGAGCAGGAGTGAACTCATTATAGGTGAGTAGCACAGTGTGGAGAGACAGTACAGTATTTAGGGAGCTAGGGGTACTCGCATGTGCAGGTGTATGCAAACAGTTGTTTTACTGGAGTTTTGGAGTTAGATTTGAATGTTGTGTGCTGAATGCAAGGCATTTTTGTAGCAACCTGTGGAAAACAGGGACTAACAGGGAATTCTGAATGAAACGGAGACGGATACAGTAACAACCCTTATGTCTCTATTCCCTTTGCTCTCTACGCCCGGGCGTATGTGTGCCCAAAGTTAGTGCATATCTACCCAAAGTAAGCCATAAGTAACTATCATAGATCCCAGGGGCAGTCCCTTGATCGATCCTGGATGTTTCTTTTGGGTCTCCTGGTCTCTGCAGGCAGCCTCAGGCAGATGAAAAGAGTGCTTCTGGTGGTGGTGGGTGAGCTCTGTCTTGCTCCCAGCCCAGTTGAAGCCCCTTTTGGTGGGGGAAAGACCTTCCAAAGATGGCATTTCTGGGGTCAGGTGTCAGAGGGGCAGTGCCTAGATCGATCCTGGATGCTTCCTTTGGGTCTCCTGACCTCTGCAGGCAGCCTCAGGCAGATGGAAAGAGGGCTTCGGGTGGTGTTGGGGAGAGCTCTGTGTTGCTCCCAGCCCAGTTGAAGCTTGAATCTTGCCCAGTTTAATAATCTTATAATGTATCACAATTACATAAATTATTAGTTAATCCTGACCTACATCTCGAACTTTGTACAAAGATTTTTCATTGGTTGAGATTTGTCATATGCTTTTTATAGCACTAATCATATATCAAAAACATGTCCCTTGGTGTCACAGTGGCTCCCGTGGCATTGCCATGTATCTGACGGTAACAATTATTACTGAGCAGGAAGTATATCTGTAAAATCCAACTCACCACGCCAGAGGTTAAAAGAGTTTGGTGTACCCTGATTTGCTTGTTTTAAGCATAGTAAGCCATCGCTGATTTGATCACACTGAGTGTGAAAGGGCTTATGTCCTAAAAGAAAAAGTGGAGGTCGTCTGATATACACAAGGGGAAGTGACGTCACTGGAAGGGAACATCTCCTAAAGTGACAAATGCACATTTCATTCACATCTCACAGGACAAATACACATTTGCCAAGAGAACCGATTTTACTTAAACATTGCTGGCTAAGTAGGAAAGGCGAGCATCGTTTATGTTTAACATTGTGTAACAAAACGGGACCTGTATAGCAAAATGTCAAAATGGGACACGTTATAGGTTGCTGTTCATATATTTGTGTGGGGTCATAGCTTAGTGTTTGGGTCAGAGCTGTGCAGCCCATGTTCGAAGGCAAGGAGGGCACAGCACATTTAGTTTGTATTCCTTGAAAACACATAGAGGGGAACAGCATCCTCCCTCTGAAAATAGTGAGCGGATGCTGTCCAAACGCGTGTTCCCTCGACGCTAGACTTGGTATGTGACACGCTCACCAACCTGATGCCGCATCACCACCACAGGAAGCTCCTAGAAGCCTGGCTCAATGCTCTTGAGTCCACAGAACAAGAAATAAAGGCATTGCAGTGTTCCTGTTCCACTGGACTTCCTTAAACGGCCCTAGCGACGTGTAAGACCCCACACTCTTATCTTATAACACACATCTTCGTTGAACCTGAACATTTGCTTGAGAAATGATTCTTGCCTGTCTGTCCTGTCTTGAAACCAATTGTTCCTCATTAATTCCAAAATCTGCATTCTCTGCGTTTTCCTTTACAGGAATGATTATATGTGTTTTTTTTATTTTTTTAAATTAGTTGTGGGTATTTTTAAGTAATTAAAGTTTTGTATTTTTGTAAAACTTTTTCTTTTGGTACCACAGTTCTATTGCTGGTTCGGGTGCTGCTGTGCCCGCTCACATCCCTGCTGAAGAGTATAGACTGCCCTCGGCCTTCGCTACCCAAAGGGGTGAAGAAGGTGTACCATTCAGGTTGTGCCTTGTTTCACCTTTATGATTGGGATCACAGCTGATTTAGCAGTGGTGCGGCGATGAGATGGTGCTTTAGTCGCCACTCATCCCTATAATCCAGAGGTGCAGTTGTCATTCGGTCACAGGTGGACACTCCTGATGCTAATGATAAACTGTATACCTGCATTGAAATTGTAAGAGTGGGTGTTCCAATCAGCCCTTGTCCTTGGGCCGGATTTTTACGGATCCAGCAAAATGTGTCTCCCTGGATGTGTGAAAACAATGTACTGCCCTTCGGGGGTTGTCATTTGTTTTTATTGCAGAAGCAGTTATTAGGGAAGCGGCTGCGAGACATACCCACTAGAACGTCTGGTCAGGGTAGATGTGAAAAGCTTCTTAGGATTGCATTTTGCAGAACATATTTAATCAAGCTTTGTATATTTAAATGGTGTGCACCTTTTATGCTTTGCTTGCAAAATCATAGGAATGACTCCTCCCGTGGGTTATTTTTCAGGCGTTAATAATTAATCTCCTGAAATGTAAATGTTTATTTATGGGGGCTTAGAAAAAATCTCTGTATTCGCCAACTACCCTCCTCCCCCGCTGGTGGGATCCCGCAGTTAAGAATTTCCATTTCCCGCACTGGTTCCAACGTTACCAACCCCACACCACCTATGAAGCCGCAACGTGCTTGGCCCGAACCGGAATGAGCCAAATTGCACCTGTAGTCAACTGCTCAGTAATTGCCCCAGCCTACGCAGGGGGCGCTAGAGGGGCAGCTGGCAAAGCGGGCTGCCCCTCTGGGCCCCTAGTGACAGGCTCGCCTCCACTCGCCTGAGGGGGCGGAAGGGGCATGGCCCCAGGGACCCGGCTGGAAACAGCCTGGCCTAGGGGCACACAAGGGCCTGGGCTGAGAGAGCTAATCATAATTATGTTTATTAATTAAGAGTACAGCATTACTGAATTCACTTGGTGGCCATAGAAAGTACCATTGTGCAGCCAACTTTCCTTAAAACTAAACGACAACATACAAATGCAGAGTGAATGGTGAAAAAGAAAAGAATAGAGCTATGGCTTACTTCAAAGGTGGGTCCCACTTGAAGATAGAAGACTTCCAGACCAGATAGTTATGGAAGCCAAATGAAGTACCGCTCTATTTTGAAAATGTACTCGCAACACTTGAAGACTAGAAACAAAAGAATAAGGTGATAAGTTTGCTTGGCTAAGGGCTGGTGGCAACTCGCTCGGGTGTTGTGGAGCAGGTTGACGGGAACGTCAGTTTCTATTGTAGCAGTCCATTTTCCTCCGTTCATGGCATGGTTATTTGCTGCATTGCATGAAGGTTAAGGGTGTCTAAGTGGGCTGCCTCTTATAGTACTGGGGTTACTCCTGTTCTGTTGCTTGTCGTAGCGGCCATACGCCTGTAGGAGCCGGGCCCAAAACACTTCCTGAAGCTACGGGGGTGTGGGGGGGGGGGGGTTGGTCCCAGTAGTTTGTGAAGGAGCGACTGAACAGGAATGTGTGGGAAAGTATTACATTACTGGGTTTAACGATACTAATGTATTAATTGTGGCATTGCTTTAGTACTTCTTCGAGTTGAAGTGCACAGTGTCCTCTCAGGTGGTTTAGAACTAAGATACATGGATCTTCGTTAGCATTCTGCGGTGTCAATAAGGATTTACGGGTTCACACAATGCTGCAAAGTGGGCATGCAATGCAATTTCGGAAAATCGGGCCAGGCCTTGAAAGTGAGAAGGTCATATCTTTAACAGGGAATGTGTGGAAAGGTAGTGCAATTATGTGTACACCGCACTGCTGTTTAAAGCTACCCACCGCTCTGTTCCCCCGGTTGCAACCATGTGAGTATGAGGATTCACCCTAAAGTAACTGCAAACATGAGCGTGCAGGTTCCCGAATTGAAGGGAGATGGGAGCTGTTAGCCCTTGCTGGGTGACGAGCCTGGTTCACTTCATAACAACAGTGACCAGGAGCCACCTTTGGCTCTCCACACCAACCAGGGTCAAGCATGACACTAGGACAGAGCTATACAGCATTTAAAAGTTAATTGGTAAGAAATGGTGCACACATGGATAGGTTTGCATCTTATATAAAGCTGGATGCACGAACGCTATTTACTAGCACCAATATCCCCGGTGGTCTCTCCTGGTCACTGGAGGTCTTGTAGGTGAAATCAGACTAGCATTCAGGAATAACACACTGGCATTGGTGCACATTGTATGTGAGGGGCGCAAGGGATGTCAGTACGGTTGGAAGGGGTGCAGAAAGAGGGAATTACAGTTTAGAATATGCAGAGATCTATACAATAGTTAATGGGGGAGGGGTTATAAATGGTGGAAAAAGTGAGTGGTTGGCATCTTATGTGGAAGTTTGATCTAGATAATTATATGTGAATATGGGCGAGGTACAGCCGTAGGGCGACATAAAGGAAATAAGTAATAAGGGAGCAGCATTTACTGAAGCATTATCGACCCTGCGCATCAGGCGGCCTGCATCAAAATTGCATGGAGTGGGGTGCAAGTTAGCAGCTTCATACAAACAGCTACCAGGACGCCGACTGATGACTAGACGCGCATTGCATTCGGGACTATCTATCCATAAGGATTGGAATAGATTGATTCAACACTTAAGGGATGTAGGGAATTTATGGCGGACAGAGTTCCTGGTAACACATGCAGATTTCAAAGAGGACTCCTCGTCGGTTTATCCGTTGGGTCCGGAGACAAGGGAGCAGTTAAGGTGGGATTTTATCATTGCAATTTTGTTGTGGCATGTACTGTCTAAACTACTGATTTTGTAATTTGTGTCGCAGGATCGAAGAACCGGGGAGAGGGTCTCCTGGAAAGTGATTCAGTGTGGAAACAGCTCAGAGGGGTTGGTAAGAGCAGCACTGGTACGGTGGGCTCATGCTTGCAACGTAAAACACATGGATTGTGAGGGGACCTCCCGGAAAGACTATCCGTAGGTCATTGAGAAAGTGGAGCAGTTGAGGTGTGCTTGGACTCAATGCTCTGGGACCGCCGCAAGCATACAAGAGTGCCAGGAGCAGGTCCAGGTAGCAGTGGAGAGGCATGACGTTCTGTGAAGTGGTGCCTAAAGGTAAATGGCTGGCGGCGACCGCCAATGGACCACTTACGCAGATGAGCGGTTTGAAATCCGCTAAATGAAAGGTAAGAGGTCCGGAGCTACGGTCAACACGGGGTGTCAGAGTTACTTCCCAAAAATATCAATGGGCCACCCAGTCAATGGTAAAATCGGGAGTAACAGGTGTTCCTGGCAGTGGTAGGGAGAGGTTGACGCGCTTGGAGCACTGGTTTGCTTCAGGAGCAGGTGATTGGGCGATGGAGACCCATTAGATTTCGCCAAGCATGGGGTTCCATCTGTATGACAAGGACAACTAGGGGTCTCTGAGGGTATGTTCTGAGCACTAAAAAGGCACGAAGGCTCATAATACCTAAGGTAGTAGGGCAACAAGCTGCTACATAGTGGGGGCATTGGAGGTTCCAGGGGGGTGCACCCCCAAAGCATGGCACAGTTACAAGGGTGGTCCTAGAGAAGGAGGCATGCTGCGGTCTTGCCACAAGCTATAACTGCTGGCTGCATCAGGCATGATGGGGTGAGACGGGCACTGATACCTCTAGGCACGGTTGGGACTCCTCAACAACTGATGTAGTGGCCTTGTTTGCTCCATTGAAACAATATGGGAGTGACTGAACTGGCAGACTTAAACCAGGGCGGGCCGTTCTCGCAAGAGCGTAACCCGAAGTGAGGAGGCTCACCGCACCGGTTTTAAATAGTGGACTTTTTTCTTTTTTTTTTAAATATCTTTATTGGCTTTTCAACAATTAGTGACCGATAAGGATCATAGATAGATCAATGCAATATGCACAATCCAAAAACAACATAACATAACATTCCCAACTTTCCCGCCCCAACCCCCTCCCTCCAAGACCTCAGATACATCAGTCTTATCCTTCTGCACCACGCGTTGGGTCGGGACTGTCCATACAGACCGATGTGCTATCTGGAGCCACCGGGTGGAGCAGAGGCACTGTCAACGCCACCCAACGGAGTAGTTCATCACTGGAGTCCAGCCTCTGTACCTGAATCGCTGTTTCCCACGCTGCAGTCTCAGCGGCGATCCATCTTTTGAGATCACCTAACCAAAGGGCCTCGCTTAGGCCACCAGCGCTTTTCCAACCCATGGCTATGTGTCTTTTTTCGCAGTGATGTATATCAAGTCTTTGAGTTTATTTAGGGGCTTGTTCTTACTGTCTCGTTTATACCTTCCCAGAATACAGGCTGCTGGTTCGTGAATTACCAATTCAATCTTTGCGTTTGCAACCCTCTCCTTCACCTGGGCCCAGAACCTCTAGACCGTCGGGCAGCCCCAGAACATGTGGGTCATACCCGCCCTTGGCTCATTGCATTTGGGGCATATCTGGGTTGTGGCTCCTTTGAACCTTGATATGGCATCAGGTGTGAGGTAGGCTCTGTTGGTGATGTACAGTTGGATGAGTTGGAGACGGGCATTTCTAGAAATGTTCTTATGGTAGTGGGTAACTCTCTCCCATGCTTTGTCCTCAAATTCAAGGCCCAATTCCCTCTCCCACCTCTCTCTGCATTTAAGTTCTTGTTTGGTGGTGCCCTGCAGTAGGGCTTCGTATAGTCTGGAGGTTGCGTGGCCCCCCTCAGCAGTGTCCAACATCGACTCAATGATATCGTTCTCCATGATTTGGTCGGTAACCTCCGGCCATCTGTCCTTCATGGCCTGTGTCACTGCTCTATGGAGCAGAAACTGGCCTGTGGGCAGGCCTGTGGACTCGCTGAGGTCACTAAATGTCATGAGCTCCTGTTCGTATATGAGGTCTCCTAATACTGCCACCCCATAGGGTTCCCACTGAGTGCATATTTCTGTGTGTCCCCATGAGAGTTTAGCCATGACTGCCGCAATGGGGATCTGCGGGGAATATGGGTCTGTCGCCCCCACTGATTTACATGCCCGCCTCCAGAGCTGGGATCCAAGTCTAACCAGGTATGGGTAATGTCTCAGGGCCCCCTTGTCAACCCATAGTAAGTCTCGGAGCAACCGCTGAGGCAGAGCTGGTTGGAGGAGTCGGGTGTCAGAAGTGGTTTCATCTGCCATGCAATGCGTCACATGCCTTAATTGGCTAGCCAAGTAGTAAAGTTCGAAATCAGGGACCTTTAAACCCCCCCTCTCATATGGTCTATGGAGAATGTCTAGCGCCACCCTGTGCCTACCTCCCTGCCAAAGGAACCCCCTGCAGAGTTTGTTTATGTCTCTGAAAAAGGAGCGAGGGATGTTGAAGGGGACGTTGGAAAAGCAATGCAGTAATCGGGGGAGCGCCACCATTTTGAGGAGACCCGCCCCCCAAGCCACTGAGAGAGGGAGCTTACCCCGGAATTCCATAGATTTTGCAAGGGCATCTTTGGCCTTAACCGTGTTGAGAATGTGTTTTGTGCTAGGGTTACAGTGTATGGTGACACTCAAGTATCTGAACGATGTCACCTGCCATTGAAGGTCTAAAGGGGGCAGGGATCTATGCTCCTCTGTGTATAGTGCGGCAAGGGGATAGAGACAGGACTTATCTTTATTGATCAGAATGCCCGTGTGTTTGTGGAAACCATCTAAAGTCTCTAAAATGTAGGGCAGGAGATGCTCCGGGTTGTGCAGGTACAGCAGTATGTAGTCTGCATACATAGAGACGAGGTGTGTCTCCCAGTTGAGTTTGATGCCTCCGTCTCCGTACTCCTGTCGGAGATACGCAGCTACAGGTTCCGCGGCAATAATGTATATCATAGGGGACAGTGGACAACCCTGCCGTGTGCCTCTATAGAGGGGCCATTTTTCCGAGTATGACTTATTGGTGCGCACTCTGGCCATGGGATTGGTGTAGACCAATTGGGTCCATTTCAGGAAGGCGGGTCCGATCCCCATCCTGACCATGGTGGCATATAACCATTCCCATCTCACCGAATCAAAGGCCTTGGTGGCGTCTAGTGATGCCACAGCATATTTCTGAGGCCCTCGCTCGGTGCTGTATATTATGTGGTGTAACCTGCGCAAGTTTTCGGTGATAGGACGCCCAGGCACGTAGCCAGTTTGGTCTTGGTGAATCAACAGGGGGATCGCTCTACGTAATCTATTAGCAAGGAGTGCAGTCAGTATTTTGTTATCCACATTTAACATAGACAGTGGTCTGTATGACCCACAGTCCGTCCCATCTTTTCCCGGTTTCAGCAGGGGGATTATTATGGCTTCTCTCATGGAGTCGGGGAGGGTACCGCGCTCTTAAGCCTCGTTGTATACCTGTGCAAGCAGTGGGGCAAGGGTCTCCTCATATGTTTTATAGAATTCCCCAGGTAAGCCATCCATGTCCGGCGCTTTCCCAGATGGTATTGATCTAATTATTGCTTTTACTTCGTCGGGGCGATTGGGTCGTCTAGGGCTTCAGCCATCTGTGGATCTATTTTGGGTAGCTCTATGTTATCCAGGATGTCCTCTATATCGGTGTCAGTGAGGGGCAGGGTCTTGGAGTATAGGTCACGATAGAACTTGGAGAAGACCGAGTTGATCTCAGCCTGGGTGTGCGCTGTGGTGCCGTCAGGTCTGAGTATGTGGCAAATGGGGGTTCTAGGGGTTTCCTTTTTGTAGAGCCAGGCTAGGAGTTTACCGTGTTTATCTCCCAGCATGTGCGTTCTTTCAGTGTGCTTAGCGTAACTTAGATTACCCAAGGTTTCCCAGTGTGACAGGCAGGTCTGTCTCAGTTTGGTAATTTCCTGTAGATGTTCTGTAGTTGGATCTGTATTGCTCTCCAGCTCCCTCAACTCCCCTTCCGCGCCCTCCAGGGAGTTAGTGATGGACCTCTGAGCACCCCCCACCGCGACTATCATCTCCCCCTCGCATGCGGTATTGACGCATTCAACACTGTTCAGGTTGTTTTGTCAGTATTCATCGGTACTGTCTTTTATATGTTCGCGAAAGGCTGCATCGAGCAGGGCTTCAGCCCTAAGTCTCCACGTGGGAATCGGAGGTCTGGGCGGGTATATTTCCCAGGAGGCCAACATGGGGGAGTGATCTGACAACACCCTTGGCAAATACTGTGCTTCATTAAACGTGGCTTGCTGCCCCAGACTGACTAGAATATAGTCCAGCCTAGTGTGGAAGTTGTGTGGCGGGTAGAAGAAGGAAAATTCCCTCCAGAGATCACATAGTGATAGCTGTCTTATTAACTTAGATAATATCTTGGCTGGGGGGGGTGGGCGGGAGTGTTTAGTATCAGACATGTCTTTGAGGGGATGAAGTGTGCAATTATGGTCTCCCCCCCCAAAATCATAGTGCAATTTACATAGGGGCTCAGTCGCGAAAACAGGGAGTGGAAGAAAGCAGTGGCATCATGATTAGGAGCATAAATACTAACCAGGCATAGTTCCTTCCCCTCCATGGTACCTTGCACAAGTGTCATTCTGCCCTCGTCGTCCGTTCTGGTGCTCACCACTCTGAATGGGATGTTCGGGTCGATCCAAATCAGGACCCCTCTAGCATAAGAGGAGTAGGAGGAACCGATCAGGGTTCCTCGCCATGTTTTGATTAGCGCCTTCAGTTTTTCCGTCGTCAGGTGTGTTTCTTGAAGCATAGCAATTCCGATCTTGCATCGTCACAGATATGTGTGTATCCAGCGTTGTTTCACAATGCTGTTCATGCCCCTGACGTTCCACGTCATTACTTTTATTTTTTCAGCCATAGGCGCCGTGGTTTCTGTTGCTCCTCCTCGGCCTCGGTCGAGGTCTTGTCGATGCTGTATCTGTCGTGCAGTTATCCTGAGGTCTTGGTGTTCTACATCCAAACTTCTCAACGTGGGTGCTAACTCTACGTTTCTCCCTCCCCTTAAATAAACTTCCCAACCATAGAACTGGTCCAGCGAGGTGACCCTCGTTCTGACTGTCCCGTTTCTGCTCCTTAGGACCTGGCATGGTCTTCTGGTGCCCTACGGGCGGGTAAACGTACCCTGAAAAAGGAAACTCCTGGGGGTTTAGGGGAGCACTTGCTTCAGTTTCTGCAAGTAGGATCAAATCAGCCGATTAATAGGCTAGGTCTTTCTGCTGAAATGCAGTTGTATTAAGAAGAGTTCTCCTGCGGCTTTAGGGAGGCGGTTCGGTGCGGCTTCCGCCTATTGTCTTCGACGTCGGGTAGTTGCTGTCCTTCCATCCAGTCCCGTGCTTGTTCCGGGGTGTCGAACAGGAGGGCCCTGTTGTTGTGTATTACCTTTAGTCTTGCAGGGTATAGAAGCATGTACCGCAATCCCGCTGCTTTCAATCTAGCTTTCGTATATATGAACTGAGCTCTGCTCATCTGTACTTGCAGGAGGTTCTCCACGTAGTTGGTGGGATCTGGGCCTTCAATGCCCTCCGGCAGGCCGAGAAGCCGGATGTTGTTGCGGCGAGCCCTGCCTTCTGCCTCCTCCGCTCTGTCCTCGAAGTTCTTGACTCTCTGCTGAAAGCCATCTATGTCATGCAGGAGTTGGGTTTTTCCTTCCGTATTTTCGCGTACCTTGGTCTCCAGCGCTTCGGTCCTGCCAGCCAAGGAACAGACATCCTGACGAAGGAGGCCCAGATCCGTAGCCACAGTGTCAATTTTGTTCATTGTTGCTTGGAATGTTTTAATGGCCTCGAGTAGTTGGGTGTTGCTAGGTTCAGCTGCCATTGCAGTGGGGCCGGTTTCTGTCCCAACAGTTGCTGTGTCCGAGGCCTCAGTGTCAGGGAGACCGTTGGCCGTGAAAGCGTCTATGGTGGTCTGGCGCTGCTTGGACCTAGCCCCCTTCGGCGTCGATTTGTTTGAGCGCGACATTCTCCTGGATCCGGCTATGTCGCTGAGGGCAGTAGCGGTAATGTGCGCTTTCTTTTGTGGCCTCGGGTGAGGCTCGCGGCTTCGAGGTGCGGACGCCTGTGTCGGGCCTATCGTCCACGGTCCCTTGGGTGTCTCGATAGCCCATGCAACGCCGCCGATGCTCCGTTTGGCAGCTGTGCCTCCCAGTCGCTCTCCCTACTCCTTTCCCGAGCGGTTGTTCGGGTTTGTAGTCTCGCGGTCCGTTGGGATGGCGCTGGGTTCCCCGGGCTCGGTGTGTGAGCGCCTCCATCTTGGTCCCTCGCCGAGCGGTAATCCGCGGGCGGCCAAAGCAAGTCTTTCGGGCTTACACCCTCGAGTGTGGAGGGTCCTGGTGCTTCCCGCAGTCGTCCGCAACAATTGTGATGCTTCGCAGGGTTTGTTGAATGTTTCAGAGCCGTAGAAAACAGCTTATAAATGGCACATCTAGCGGAGCTCGCCAAAGTCGCGTCCTCTCTACATGGCGGTTAGCCACGCCCCTAAATAAATAGTGGATTTATGTAACACAGGATTGGCAGAACACCTGGAAAAAGGATTTTTTAGGCTAGGCATAATTGTGGCGTCAGCAGGGCTAGGACCTGCCGTTAGGATGACTCCAAGAAAGTGACCATGTGTTTTCCAATAAAAAGGATGTGTTTTCCAATCAGAAAGGTGCCTGTCTAATTATGTGTGGAAACAATGTGCATAATGTATGCCTGTGTTTGGGGGGGCTGCAGTAGGGGTTAGCCCGGCTATGTGGAAAAGCGAGGGTGGAAATCACATGTCCTCGGGTGCATCCATTCAATTTCCTTGGCAGGGGTGTTCGATTCAGAAACGTGAGCTCATTTCTCTCAAAAGATCTCCAGGCTCTGTCACGTGATCGGGAATGGTGTGAAACATTTGCGCAGCACTCTGCCAAGGAGGAGCACTTCCTGCCAGGCACAGTTGGGCTACTATTGACCCGAGTTCACTGAAATATGACCCGGTGTGACCCCCTGCCATACTTCTGAGGGTGGTTAACAGAAATGTGACAAGGGCGCTCTTGGGCTGTCACTGACGTATTTAATCAAAGCGGGAAGCAGCGAGGTTTGGAAATAGTATCTAGGCACGTGGGGAGGGGGCTGCGGGAAGTCATTCCTAAAGAGGGAGCCCTCGTTGCATTCCTGCACCGGCGCCAAGCCACTCATCCACAGAGGAGCACTGTCGTGTCAACCTCTCAACAGCTCCCTTCAAGAAGGAGCGTGTGCCTCGACTTGCCGGCCATGGGACGGGCATTCCACCAGCCTTCCCGATGGCTTCTGGCACCGAGGGGTTCGGATGCCGTGAACAAACACATTAAGCGAAACTCAGCAAACGCATCAATGTGTGCTCTGGCGTATGCCCACAGGGGCATTCCATAAGCATCACCACTCACAGGTGGTTTAAATGAAGCACTGGAGGGTACAATGATTTGACCAAGATCACAAGCGGTGTCATTGAAGTGCAGGCGCTGAGACGTGAGCATTCCTGCTGCTTTCTCTGATGAGGCATTGCTTGTGGGGGGTTTGCCTGGACAACACTCAAGAGTTGGGCACTTACTGAGACTATATTAAAGATAGCGCCTGGGCTGAGGAGCTATGATGACTTACTTAGTATGGGACTTGGATGAGGAGACACTGGCAAACTTTGTGAGGCATACAATGAAATGTGTGGAAGGGCATTACACCAAAATACGGTAAAAAGGAGTGGCGCAATCAAGAGTTGGGAGCAGGGAACCACCTCACAGAGGTAAATGATCTCTACCCTACTTGCCACCACAGAAAGAGGGCACGCTGGTGATGGCAGATCAGAGTAGCTCGGCCACAGGGAGGGCATCTTTGCCCTGAGCTTCACCCCTCAATACCCTGCCAATCCACGTTGCAATGCAGACAAAACATAAGAGTCCCGGCATTCATGAGAGCACTTAGCACCTTTTATGATTTTTAATCTGCTTTTTATGAAACATATTTTACGTATATAATAGCTTACATGTAAACTTTATAAATAGTATTAGAACAGGCTGAGGGACAATGAGCTTGTAACAAGCATCCTCATTGGGCTTTGCCTGGTTGTTACCAGCCTGACAAAGCCTTTGTCATAGCGCCGCTCACAGCCATGTACTGGCTGCCATGGAAAAGGGGAAGGGTCTACTTGCAGTAGTCTACCCGTTTCCTGGTGGCCATCTTTTTTGTTTACTTTTTTCTTCTTTTTTTGAGGGGGGGGACACATTTTAGTTCAATGAACTTCCACTTTATACTCTATGGGGTAAAGAGGTATCTGCTCCAGTGCCCACTGGACTTTATTCCCAGAATACATTTTAAATGATTGAGTTTTATGACTACTGCACGTTGCTTTCCTTTGCTCTTGCCTATTCGTCTTTCCTGCGCAATAGGTGTGGCAGAGAGTGTGCAACAACAACATTACTTGGAGACTGGTCTCGCCCTTACTTCCCACAGTTTGTCGCAAGAAACAAGATAGGTAACATGTCTCAAGAGGCCTGGAAATGGGGCCCAGCTGGGAGTATAACATCATACACCATGCCCTTTCATTATCAAGATGTGACTTTGCCACTTGTTCTCTGATGGGTTAGGTAAAACAGCTTCAAAATATGACCCAGCACTGGGATGCCACCAGTGCAGGAAACGGGCTGTCGGCAGTCAGACCCAAGGGGTCCCACAAACAACTCTGCAGATACTATGCTTCATCGAGTAAAATGCTTTCAGAAGACTCTGCATTTGTTCTTCTGAAAGCAGTTTGCTCGTTGTAGTGCAGGCTGCTCTCTGCTTCCCAACCCCTCAACGAGCAGTGTCTGCCTACAGAAATTGCTGAAGC
This sequence comes from Ambystoma mexicanum, assembly GCF_040938575.1. Taxonomy (NCBI): domain Eukaryota; kingdom Metazoa; phylum Chordata; class Amphibia; order Caudata; family Ambystomatidae; genus Ambystoma; species Ambystoma mexicanum. The sequence goes on from NC_090931.1 coordinate 1,330,726,031, forward strand.
CTCACATACAGTTATGTAGCTGTTCATACTGGTATATATGCCCTGCATTTTAAAGACATCTCTTTATTAGGGTGAATATTGTGACCATCCATTAATAGCTTAAAAGTTTTTCTTAATGAATCACTATAAGACATGTTTAACATTTAAAACTGTGGACAGTATGTTGTTCCCATAATGCTCTTTGCTTTTATGCAAATCGATTGGATTTAGTTCTATATAGAGATACTGGGCCTCATTATGACCCTGCCGGTTCGGACACAACAGCGGTGGTAAATCAGCCGCCACTGTTGTTTCCGGATCGGCTGACTCCGAGTTCTGCAGGTGGGAGGTGTCACTTCCGCCAGGTGTGACCTGGTGGGAGTAACGCCACCCGCCTGCAGGTGGAAATGGAAACACCGGCTCCGTTATAGACGGAACCCATGTTCCATTGTCCCCATCCCAATGGAGTCCTATAAGACTCCATGGGAATGGGGATTTACGGAATTCCGCCTCCGGAATTACCAGGTTGTAATGCCCCGGTGATTCCAGCAATCACGGAGGTGGAATGGTATTTCGGGTCCGGCAGCAGCCTGTCGGTTTTTCTGCCACGGCTACCGCCGGACTCGTAATGAGGCCAATTGTGTTGCACAACCTGGCCAGGGCCACGCCCCTTGGCCCCGCCCCTCCCAAGTAGTGATGGTTCCCCCAATAAATGTTTTCCATTTCAAGCACTGGAGGCCACAATACTTTCCCAATCCTGAGAAAATACCATGCTCCTTTCATCCTCATCCTCCCTCCATTTGCGAGGATAGCAAGCATCAGCACCGCAGCAGATCTGGCTTTTTACATGTGGAGCCTGGGCCTGTAACCTTTGGCTCTCTAGATGTTTTGGACTACAGCATTCATCAGCCCTAGCTAGCTTAGTCAATGTTGAGGGATCATGGGAGTCATAGCCCAGAACATCGGGAAAACCACACCTCTGGAGGGAAAAGTTGTTTTATCCTCCAGGAGATTTCCTGCTGAATTTCCCAAACCAGATCTGTTGGCGTTGCCAGTTCTTGTGTAAGAAGGTATCCATGGTAGGGAGACAAGGCATCATCATGAAATGTAAAAGGTGGAGCCACACTAGGCTGAACACTGAGCAATGGGCCAACACACGGCACCTTTTTATCTCACAACGAAGCTGGTTCACACCAGTTTGCATCTAAGTATGTAATACACAGTTCTGTCAGAGAGCTTAACCTCTCTCTGGTCAAACCTACATGGTGTTTTGATATCTCAACAGGGGCGTGCAAGCCCCTAAACAACCAATATCTTAACCGAGTGTGCATAACAAACTCACTTTGCCGGAAACTGTCCCTTTGAATGACAACGCCCAATAGTTATCGCACAACCAGAAGGCATCATGCAGGCCGTCACAAATCTCTGCATTCAGGTGTGTTGGGCCAAGACGTTCTATTGGGGTAAAGCAGGATTTCATCTCCGATAACACACTGATCTGTTAAACGCGAGCTGCCACTAGCTGGCAAAGTGGTGCCCCAGTCACGTTGTGATATAAGGTTATCCTATTTGCTTGTGCATGATGGGCAGTGAAGATGCCAGGTGGGTCTCTATGTCGGAGGCCAGGCTCGGACTGGCCTATAGGGCAACGGGCCCCTGGCCGACCCAAAAACACAAACTGCTGGCATGGGCAGTTTTTTTTTGTCAAAGTGGGCCACTTTTATGGCCAGTGTGGGCCAGTTTGAAGAGTTAATTCAGTATGCAGCTATTAGTATTGACCAGTGTTTATGGAAAAATATTCTTTACAAGGCACAATTTCCATCAAATGTTATTAAAAAAACTCCCCCTTGGGCACTATTCAAACAGTGCCTCAAAAGGAATGAATTGCCATTTGCAACTGTGGGACACTTTTTCATTGGTGTCCGAGACAATTTTATGGCCCAGTCCAACCCTGTCTGAGGCCCACCCTTGGGGGCAGTGTCCGGAATGATGATTCTTCCAAATCTTTTGAAAGTTACTTCAGGGAACTACTCCTATTGTGTGGACCAGGAGACCAATAAAGCAACAATTAAGTCACAAATAATACAAATAATTCAAATAATTCCTCTAGAAAAACTGAACAGCCATGGCCGGCTGAAGATGTGCCAGGGGTGCAAGGTGGGGTTGACAAATTGACTTCTGCCCTGCAGGAGTACCAGGATGAGTAGATGCTTAAACGCCCACCCAGCCCTCACACTTCTACAAACCAAGAGCCAACACAATCATGAAGGTAAAACAGGCACAGTTAAGAGATATACCTCCTGCACCTTTCCTGGGAACTTGGGCCGAGGGAAGGCTATGCTGTCAAGAGGGGTGTGAATGTGATTCAGAAGCGACCAAACAGCAAAGCATGACCGTCCAAAATAAAGGGGATGTGCAATCAAGGTCCTGTAAAATTAGATATACTTGAATACAACACACCATGTACAATATAAGCTTACTAGAAAACGCTACAAAAACCCACCCCTGATCGTACACAGAATATGCAAAGATAGCAGATGCAGCACTTTGAGTAATGATCCAGGGGGAGAACAGGCAATAAAAGACCACAAAATCCAAATGATGTTCTTGCAGTTTGAAAAGGGATTCAAATGACGTAGCCAATCTCTAGGGCCCAAAGATGGACCAGGGGAACATATATCACTCACCAATACTGTGGCCAATATCTTGGTGGTTTGACAGCGTCGCATTATGTTTTTTGGTGTAAATCGCGGGTTCGTCTTGGGTCAAGGAAGCAGCACTCACGATTGGCCCAGCATCAGCCTGGTGTCGGGTTGAACAGCCGGTTGCTGCAGTCTCGAATTGCCTACTCGAGCGGTGCAGACCAGACAGTCACCAGGTTTGGTTGGCAATGGCGATCCGATGGTGGTGAGCTCGTGCCAGGATGTGCAGGTAAATCGATTCTATGTGGCGACTCGGAGGTCGCTGTTTGGGGGGACATCAGGTCGGGTAGATCGACCTACAGGTGCGCCAATGAAGGTAGTGCTTCGAACAGTGTTTCAAGCAATGCAAGGCAGCGGTACTTCATTGGTTCGAGCCTATGCAGCAATGCACTTTGGCTGGTGCAGTGCAGCGGTAAACAGAGTTGAACGGCAAATGGAGGTTCGTAGATCAATGACCGCTGAAGTAAACTTTGAAGGGTCCTGGAGGTTTGTTCGCCGTCTAACACATTTGAATCACGGCTCGCAGCGGGTTCACAGCAAATAGACGTCTTGGCTGTTCAAGCTTTCAGGAACTGTGAGTCCCACTAGAGGGGTTCAATGGCAAAGGTTAGTCCTTTCCTCTGGCTTTCAAACACGTGGGAAAATGGCACACACCTCAGGGATGCTGCAACACCGTGAGGTCCTAGGCAACAGGGTGGCTGGCAGAGATACAGACCTTGGTCCAGGAGCAGAATTCACCCCACTGGTCCCTGGGGATGGTTAGGGTACACAGCTCACCTTGCCTCTGCCTTGGAACACCAGCCTTCACCTCACAACTAGAACAGCAGGGTCCAGCGAAATCTGCTTGCAGGGTTGGATTTCAGAGATGATTCAAAGAAGTGGTGAGGGACCCTTTCTTTTAAAGGCAAGCGCCTGCGGGTGTTCGGACTAAAGCTAGCCTGCTTTAGGGGTCCAATCCTAGCTCCTGAAATGAGTTGGCTTTGCCCTTCTGACATCACACTCAAGATGCTTTTTGCTACAGGAAGTGGAGGAGACAGGAAAGAGAGAGAGAGGCAGGGAGAAAGAAAATGGAAGAATCTTCCTCCACCTGTACAGATGTCTCTCTGGCTACACTGACCCTGCCCCACTTCCTTCTCAATAGAATCAAAGGCCTTTAGAAATGCCCACCCTGGTGTGCAGCCTAGCCCTTTCTGAATGGTTGTGCCCTTTGATTCCTGTTCCCAGGCTAGCTTCCTGTGGAGTGTCTGTCCCTCTGGAAAGGGTGTTACCTGCCCTTACAAAGGAACAGAGAGGCAATTCCCCAAGGCTACCATCCTGCCAGTGGGCATGGGGATCCTTGTCTCGAACGAATAAACATAACCATTCCACAGCTTAACTGGGCCCAGAGGACTGACACATGTGTGATATATATGAGAGATGCGGGCCACCATACCCTCACTCAGGTATGGCTTATATTTACAGTTTAACAGGGGAGAATCCTCGGAGTCGTGCAATTTTGGGAACAGGGGATCATATCTTAAATGCAGCCCCTGCACTGCAGAGGCTTGGCTGTCACTGCATCTGTCAAGGAGGCACCTGTGACCGAACCTGCTCTGCGCCACTGTAGGGCTGGTGCTGGTGCTTCCCTTTCTGAAATGGAATTTCCCACATCATTTTATTCAATAATAAAAATGTAAAAAAAGACAGGGCTGCTAATTCCTTGCCAGGTTGCAATTCCTCATGGGGCATTTCAAAGTGATGTTTGCCCACTCCCCCCCCCCCCCCGGGCCTTACAGTCTGCGACACCCATTGGGTGGTTACATAATAATAAAGTCAACAGAATGCAGCGAGGTGGTTAATAGTTGCCGATTATATTGGGACTGGCAGCCAGCAGGAAGCTGAAACACTGACTAAGCTTGTTATCACTCTTTGACTGCAGGATGGACTGCTTGGGATACCGAAGTAAAACATGAGGCAGCTGCTGGGCTCCCCCAGAGGTGCATGGAACTACCTCAACTGAAAAAGTTGAAAGGCCCTGCCAGTGTCCCTGTGAACAGCATACACTATGATGACCGGCAGAGAGCATTACGCATGGTACAGGGACCATTTGACAGCTATGATGGTTTTTAGCATATGAAATGAACTGCTGAGAAGACAAATTGACTTGATTCGAGGTAGATCTTGTAACTCGTTATCAGTGTCTTTTGGTGTCAGTCAATTCGTTCCAGTTGCCATTTAACATTTAGGGATTTGCATGTTCTTTGCTGGACAAAAATGTCCTCAATAATGTGATCCAGTAGAACACATACAGGCAACTAACTGGTCGAGTGGAATTTCACCTAGTGTCTCCACTTTCCAAAATATGTGATCCTGGGCAGATCGTTTGTATAACCATATGTAAGCATTCCCTTGTCTGTCCAAACGAACAGACACCGAGAACAGAATACCTCACCGTATTACACGCCTTACAAAGCAAGCAACTGGAATTTAGCATCCCACGAGCCCTCTGAACCCTGCGACAGACGTGGGGTCTCCGGTGACTCATGCCTGGGATATGCGCTCGTGGGACCAGTTCTGCTGCAGGGGTCCGTCTCCTTGGGATGGCGTCGGATATCAAAAGGGGCCGAGGTTCCAGCATGCGCCCGGTACAAAAGGCCCTTTTAGAACAGTGCGCCGCCGGAAATAAAACAGGAACCGTTCCAGCTGTCCGCGAGCCTGATTTATGGGAGCGAACCGCTGAACCGAAGCGGCACATCACAGGGCAGGAAGCGTCCCTTAGTAATGGATTAAGCAGTTGCAGGTGTGCTCCGCTCACCTCGCTGCACACTGCAGCGACACTGCATGCTAACCAGTCATGTCCACGCTTCTTCTACTCGTTCATTCGCCAGCACTGGAAATGGGATTAGCCACTAAGCGAGCTTTACTCCTCTGGAAGCCCCGCCCCACCGATGAGCCCCAACAGTTGAAAATGCGCCTGTGATTGCACAAGGCCTTTGGGAGATCTCTTACCCAGGCGGGAAAAATCATGGCTGCCTTTTAGACTTTGAGAATGTGGTTAGCCACAACTTCTGTTGACACCTTTATTCTGGCGTGAACCCCCAAAACAGGCCTTGGTAGGAGGAAGGCACTGAGCTGTGGAGACTAATTATAAAAAAACTGATAATAATCATTTCTGTTATCATAAGCACCTGTAGAGCAAAATGCTCACCACCCAGGTGGTCTCTTTGCACTGTTAACAAACAGTGAGGCTTGCGCACACTACTGGGTATGCTATTGTGTCATTGACACACGCCTTCACGTTTGTGGGGTCTGCCATTGAGGGACGCCTGCCCAAGCGAGACCTGTGGGCCATTAATGTAGCAATCACGCCCCAGCTCTGGGGGTGTACATGGCATTTAACGGCCCGCCAGCCCGGGCCTTGGCAGGCCCGAGTGAAGCAAGGGCCTCTGTGATGGTTGTTGGGCGTTACCGGCCTATGCGCCCCCCAGCTGGAATGTGATTGCTATTTGGAACTCGGGGTTTGCCCGGGATGCAAATAGATTTTTTTTCTTGGGAGATGGTTTCCGTGCTACTGCGTGAACCCAATCTCCAGAGAAAATAAAAAAAGATGGCTGCCGCCATTGCACAAGGGACTTAGTCCCTTTTCATTTCCATGGCAGCCGAGAGCGGGAGGAGCGGCGGGACTGGAGCACAAAGCTCCAGTCCAGGAAGTTTCGCGTCTTGAAACACTTGGGTCGCACCTTGAAACTCTTGTATATAGGTGCGTTTTAAATGCCATATCATAAGTAAGCAGGGAGGGGTGCGTGGGGAGGGGGCCAGGAAAGGGTATGTTTTCTTTTGAGGGGTGGGGTGGAGATGCTGCCCCTGTCCTCCCGCCATTAAAAAAAAGAAAAGAATGACACCACCCATGGAAGGGCCTCGGGCGGCTGGAAACAGCGGGCAGTGCACTGTGTATTATCGCCTTCTGTTCCAGCCACCTGATTGGCTGAGCAGCCTTCCCCGTGTGTGCGAATGACAAATTCCCACCCTTCAGAACGAGATCTTCCGAAGGAAGGGCTGAAGAGGAGACATTTCAAAGAGCAGGGCGATTTAAGAATGTAGAGTGGAGCTGGAATTTAGAGTTGAGGAAAGCAGTGCCAGGGCTGTTGAATGGTTGGTGGGCCCAGTGCGGGAAATTGACAAAATGTACAAAACTCCCTTCCGCCAACCCCCTACTGCAGGGGGTAGAAGGTGGGGGAGAAGGATTCTCAGTGGTGTGGGTGGGGCAGAGGGGCAGAGCTAGGTGTCGAATAATGTGGCTGCCCTGAATATCAGGTGCTTGCTGCTTTGCATAAAAACAAAGTGCATTTTGGGGACATAAGAAAGACCACAAATGTATCACACATAGTAATTGAAACGTGCATTCATTCTGAGCATGTAATGCACAATGGGTATGGTGCTCATTTCATCTGGCCGAATACTCACCATGACAGTAGAGTATGTGCAAAGCACAAGGACTGTATGCAGCTTTGGACATTTTCCTAGTGAAAAAAGGGTGATTTTCAGATGTTGCTGGTAAAGGCTTGTATATCGGCAAGACACATTTTGCCAGAGTGCAACTCAATCTTGTTCCGGCCAAATTCCTTTAGTGCGCCACGCGGAGAGATTTAAAGTGCACCTGCTTGCTGAGAGGCAGCCAATGGTTGTCAGAGATTGCAAGTTGAGAAGAGGGAGTGTACACAAGTTTGGCTTATAACAGTTATTTGACCAACAATCTATGAAAGTCTCGTCAAAACAGGTTCATCCCTATTCCTCCAAAACCATCAAGGACCACATTGACACCCTCGCTCCAGCCCTTGCAGATTTCTGCAACCACTCCTTTGCATTAGGTTCCTTCCCCTCCCCTCTAAAGCACTCCCTTGTGCATCCTCTTATCAAGAAACCCACAGCTGATCCTTCCATTTGCCTGAACCCTGGCAAGACTTCGGGTTTTGCTATCTCAGCGGCCTCCTCCAGCTGGTTGGAGAGGTCTCTGGTTAGAGTATTGACCTGGACAGAGGGTTTCAGGGAGGAGGTGCAGTCATTGTGGACCTGGAAGATCACCTCATTCTGCCTAATGTCACAGGTCACCTCTTCCTCACCATAAGGGCAGGAAGAGTACACCAGGAAATTCCCAGCTTTCCGGGTGAAGGTCCCGTCTGGTGTTATGTCATTGTCGCTATCACTGTCAAAACAGTCCTTGGGGATTGGTCCTATCAGTTAATTACCTAGATCCATGGAAAAATGTTGGTCATCAACCGCCATTCCAATTATGGTGCCTGAGCCCAGAGTGATACTCCTAAGGTCGCTGTTATCCATCAATATTGGAATGGTGTTGTGTTCTATATTGACTAATGGTGTTGGATATAACCCCAACCCCTGCTGTTGGAGATGGGCCTTGAGGTGTACATATCCATCAGGATTTTGCAGTTTCTGTCCTCTTTTAATTTTTAATTCAAGTGGGAATAATCGGGTCCGTCCTGGGATGGTGACCTCCTCTCCAATTTGAACTTCAACTGCATACGGCAGCAATTGGGATGACCGAAAGGCTTTTTCTGAATCATCAAAGTCCATGGGATTACCCCGTAGTCGGGACCAGGCTTTGTAATTTATCAAGTCCAAATTAATGGCAAAACGATTGAGAATGTCACTGCCTAAATAGAAGCAGCAGGGACATCTCGCACGACCCAACAATTATGTACTATGCTTTTGTTTCCTGTAGAAATTTTGAGCATACACTTGCTAGGCAGGAGATGTTTGGAATTGGGAGTTTCCAGGCCCATTTCCCACTTGTTCATCAATTTAAATGTGGCAATGGCTGGATCTTTGGGGAGCTTTCGGAACATGGCTTTGCTGATGAAGCTCTTACCGTTGTTCAGGCACACGCGAGCGAGAACAGATTCCTTCCCCTCATTTAACTGAATAGGGATGAATAACTGTTCTCTAATTTTCTGAATATCAGCTAATCTTTGAGCTGGTTTCTCATCACTTTTGGCTACATAATTGGAATTTTCAGATTGTGAATTGGTATAGAATTTCAAGGTATTTACTTCCAGTGTGGAATGCCACTTAAAACTGGAGGGAAGGTTGATTTTCAGGAATGGAGAAATGGAGGAATGGAGGAATTCACCAGTTTGTTGTCCTACAGCAATTACTGCCACGTCAGGTATTTGATTGTTCTGAAAATGAAACTCAATCTGATCAGGTTTTTGTTCAACCATGTGGCATGTACCATTTAAACTAACATGGTTGACACTCTGTTTGCAAAGGTAGCGGGCGCCCCTCTCTCGACAGAACAAGGCCTGATAACCTGTTCAGTGGTTATTAACCACTTGAGAGTTCGCAGCCACTGCTTTTACTCACTGTGCCTTTCACAGATGGGAAATATCCATTTGCATATCAGTCTTTGTCCTGCCCAGGGGCAGTCCAGCACCGAAATGCAATGGCAATTCCAACCTGAACGAGAGTACCACCAGCAACCCCATACACGTGTTTCACCCTTGTTGGGGATCATCAGTGAGGTGAAGCTGATGCCTCTCTAAGCACAGTGAGAGGGAGACCACGTCTGGTTGCCCCCAGGAGACCTAGGGTTACCAATCCCAGGTTCCTTGAAATTTAGTTTGCAAAGGTAGCGGGCGCCCCTCTCTCGACAGAACAAGGCCTGATAACCTGTTCAGTGGTTATTAACCACTTGAGAGTTCGCAGCCACTGCTTTTACTCACTGTGCCTTTCACAAATGGGAAATATCCATTTGCATATCAGTCTTTGTCCTGTCCAGGGGCAGTCCAGCACCGAAATGCAATGGCAATTCCAACCTGAACGAGAGTACCACCAGCAACCCCATACACGTGTTTCACCCTTGTTGGGGATCATCAGTGAGGTGAAGCTGATGCCTCTCTAAGCACAGTGAGAGGGAGACCACGTCTGGTTGCCCCCAGGAGACCTAGGGTTACCAATCCCAGGTTCCTTGAAATTTAGTTTGCAAAGGTAGCGGGCGCCCCTCTCTCGACAGAACAAGGCCTGATAACCTGTTCAGTGGTTACTAACCACTTGAGAGTTCGCAGCCACTGCTTTTACTCACTGTGCCTTTCACAGATGGGAAATATCCATTTGCATATCAGTCTTTGTCCTGCCCAGGGGCAGTCCAGCACCGAAATGCAATGGCATTTCCAACCTGAACGAGAGTACCACCAGCAACCCCATACACGTGTTTCACCCTTGTTGGGGATCATCAGTGAGGTGAAGCTGATGCCTCTCTAAGCACAGTGAGAGGGAGACCACGTCTGGTTGCCCCCAGGAGACCTAGGGTAACCCTAGGTGCTGGACTGCCCCTGGGCAGGACAAAGACTGATATGCAAATGGATATTTCCCATCTGTGAAAGGCACAGTGAGTAAAAGCAGTGGCTGCGAACTCTCAAGTGGTTAGTAACCACTGAACAGGTTATCAGGCCTTGTTCTGTCGAGAGAGGGGCGCCCGCTACCTTTGCAAACTAAATTTCAAGGAACCTGGGATTGGTAACCCTAGGTCTCCTGGGGGCAACCAGACGTGGTCTCCCTCTCACTGTGCTTAGAGAGGCATCAGCTTCACCTCACTGATGATCCCCAACAAGGGTGAAACACGTGTATGGGGTTGCTGGTGGTACTCTCGTTCAGGTTGGAATTGCCATTGCATTTCGGTGCTGGACTGCCCCTGGGCAGGACAAAGACTGATATGCAAATGGATATTTCCCATCTGTGAAAGGCACAGTGAGTAAAAGCAGTGGCTGCGAACTCTCAAGTGGTTAGTAACCACTGAACAGGTTATCAGGCCTTGTTCTGTCGAGAGAGGGGCGCCCGCTACCTTTGCAAACATGGTTGACACTCTGTTTCAATTTTATTGGCCTGCTAGTCTGAGTCCAGAGGACCTTGTTCACACTGGCCCTCATTACGACCCTGGCGGAAATCGTGGCGCAAAATGCACCATGGAGCACGGCGGAAAGCTGCCGATAGCGCCATGGGGGTTGGTGGATTTGCCGCCCCATTCCGACCTTGGCGGGGCGGTAAATCCCCATTCCCCATTTTACCCTTCCCCATTCCCATTTTTGCCCCATAGGGTATAATGGGAGTGGGGAAGGCGTTAATTACGCCACCGTAAAATACGGTGGCGTAATTAACAACAAGGTCCCGTAGCGCCATGGATTTCTCCGCCCGGAAAAACCAGGCGGAAAACGCTCCATGGTGCTACGGGAACTCGTAGTAGGGCGGACGGGTCCGCCGCGAATACCGCTGGCGTAAACCCACTCCGCCAGGGTCGTAATGAGACCCACAGTCTATTAGGGGGAGAACCTGCACAGGATGTCATTCCCTAGTAGATAGGGTGTGCCCTCTGGAGTCACGAGTATGACCGGGTGTTTCACTTTGTGCCACCCAATTTTTATTTCAAAATCCCCAGTCCCCTCGACAGGAATTTAATTCCCATCGAAGTTCTGGAGTTGTCCAGTAAGAGGGGTGAGAGCGATCTGGTATCTCTTCCCCGTTCCTGAATTTAGCTGCTCAAAGGCCCTCTTTGACAGAAGAGTGTCTTGGGATCCAGTGTCCACCAGCACTGAAAATGTACATTGCCCTTGCACTTGGACCGGGGCATAAAATCTAAGCTCCTTCTTCTCAAGTGGGCAAAGATAATGTGCATTTTAGGCAAGCTGGGTGGTCAATTTCCTTATTTTTGCCTCCGACACAGGGGTAGTTTGGGCATCATTCTGTGTTGGAGTTTGGGGAACTGAAAGAAAATTTTAGCATTCGGATATTTGGGGAGTTTTGTGCTCCCCTTTTTCTGAATCTGTGCTGCTCCCCGGCCCCCCTTTTTGGAGGCAGACAACAGAATTGGTTTATGAGGTTTGGGATCCGTCAGTTACAATTGGGTTTCCTGAATGCTCATTCTGGGGTTCAAGGATGGGCGATTCTGACTCAGCCCCCGCATCCACCCAGTCTTCATTTAGATCTCTTGGGACCCATTTTTCTTTGGGAGGAGTTCCCCGGTCCCTGAAGGAGAAGATCTTTTCCCCAGTTCCCCTAAGGATTCGCCCCCTTCAAATTGGAGGACACTAACTTTCTCCACAAAATTGGCCTTTTTGAGTTCTCCTACCCACCCTCTGTTCCTTAGGTTGTAGATTTTCAGGGGCAGGAGATATTGGTTCTGATAGCCATGCCTGTGTGCCTACTGCTCCCATGGTTAACCCTGATATTGCTGTGGACTGTCATGCCAGCTGATTACCACTCCAAACAAATTAATGCAGTGAGGCCTTTCTTATCAAGGACAACTGCATCACCATTGCAAGGGCCATTATAGGATTTAGGCTAGATTACTGTAATGTACTCTATACCGGCACCTCCCAAAAAAACCTGTCAAAACTTCAAGTTACTCAAAATAATGCCTTGAGGGTCGCAACGGGTATAGATCGCAGAGAGCACATCTCTGGGGTGAGAAGGCAGGTCCATTGGCTGCCCATCTAAGAAAGGATCATTCTCAAACCACTGGCCATTGCACACAAATGCATCCATGGACTGGCACCTACCTACTTAGCTCAGAGGATCACCATAAAAACACCTGCCAGACCATCCAGGTCTGCGTATACCAATCGCCTCACTGTTCCCCACACACGAAGAGTCAGAGCCGGTGGCTCCAGTTTCCCTACCTTGGCTGCAAGTCACTGGAACACATTCCCTGCCCAACTCAGGATGATCGAATCACACACAACCTTCCGTAAAGCCCTGAAGACTAAGCTTTTTGCCTAAAATTGCCTCCCCCTATTGTCTCCGTTTACACTGTCTATGCTTACTGCACCTGACTTGTAACCTACTGTATTCGATGTAACTGTTTTATTAATTGTAATGGGCCGCTATCTTGTAACCATCAAGCAAGCCTGCATACGTATTCTTCTCAGCACCTCTATGCTCACGGGTTGCAGCGCGCTATACAAATACTAATATAAAATAAATAAAAAACTTCCTCTAGGGCTTTACAGCTCCCTTCCCCCCATGCCTCCTCCTCTGGAATCGCTGCGTTGTCAGGGTTCTCTCCCGGTCATTGTTCTGGGGTACCAGACCCTTGGTTTGTGGGGTTCTGAGCCGCTATGTTTATCTGAGGGTTCTGTTGAGCCCTCAACACGAGACCCAGATTTTGGTAAGGTTTTGGAACTGGCGCTCCAGTTGGGACACCCGTTCCGGCTGGTACGGGGGTCTTTGTTCAAATCTAGGTGGATAACGGGAAGGGTAACTATCCCTTCTCCCGTAGTACCCTGGAGATTGTGAATTTTGGTAACCCTCCACCCTTGGCCTCCCCTCTCCGGATTGGGTTGTCTGGGCTCCTGAAATCGGGAAATGAAAGGAAGGTTGTCCTGCAGGTGGGGCTTTGTGGGTCCCAGAGAAAGAAACTTAACCCAGCAATTGGGGAATTCCTGCCCTCCTGGGGGAAGTTAGGAGGGAAGTTTCCCGGGGCGGTACTTACCTGATTGGATCCCTCCCTGGAGCTGGGGGAGTCCATACATACCCCAAGATTGGTAGGGTGCCCTTGTATCGGGGACTGATATAATCAGGGGAGTTAGGGGTCCCATTAGTGGGATTACCTCCCTGACTGCCACCTGATTGTTACTGGCCTGAAGGCCTTCTGGGTCTCTGATTTTGCTGATTTTGTGCAGGTACATTTTTAGGCTCCTCCATCTCTAGATCTAAAATGGGGGCAACCTTCACCTCTGCCACCTTAGCAGCAGCAGGGGTGTTGGCTGGTTTGGGGTTCTAAGGCCAGATTTGTATTTTCTGCAGGTTTTTGGACTTCTTAAATGCGGGTTGCCTGCTCTATGACCCAGTCTAGAGATCTTTTGTCATGGAAATCCCTCACCAGCTGGGTCATGATATACTTTGGGAGTGCATGAAGAAGGTAATTATGAACTCCCTGCTATCTGTGCGCATCCTCCTTGTGGTTTGTGCAAAGGTGCGTTTGAGCTCCTGCACAAACTCTTGTGGGGCCTGATCTTCCCCACACTGCAGATTGTAGGCTGCTTTGCGAGCCTCTTGGGGGTTTCTGTGGGCGAAAAAGTGTTTCAAAATGGCCGCCCTGTAGGTGGACAATTTTGAATGGTTCTGGTCCTCCAGTCCAGCAAAGAAGCTGGAGTACTCGGGGGAGGATCTCCATTTTACAAACTCTATTTGGTCTTTCATATGAAAAGTGTCCATCATCTGCTCATAGAGTTCCAAGTGTTCCCAAACAGAATATTTTGCGTTTTGTTTTGGTATGGGGTTATGAAACTCCTAATGGCCTTAATCTGCCTAATGGGGTCTTTTGTCATAACTCTCTTGAATGTGTTTGCCTTCTTTGGCTTTGTCACCCGAGTCTATTCGGCCTCAAATTCAGAGGCGCTACTACTTGAGGTCCCCTCATGATCATCTAGGCACTCCCTGATTCTTCAAGCTTGAGAGGGGCTCGCAGAATGGTGGAGCCTAGTCTCTCCCCTCCTGTGGTGTTCAGGAGAGTAGTCTTCTGACTCTTCCCTGCTCCCAGGGTTGGCAGAGTATCCCACCCACTGCCCTAATTGGGTAGAGGTCTTCAGGATGCTCTTTTTGGGCCTCATCTCATTTGGTTTTTCATCAAATTGAACCAACTGGTCCCTTGGAAGGTAGTTCTGTGGGTCTAATTCCCTGACTCTCCTCTCATAGGAGTCTTCCTTGTCAGAGACATCAGCCTTAATGTTTGGGTATCTATACAGGGACGCCCAGCCATCAGTTTCTGGGGGGCGCTGACCTGTTAGTTCCATCATGCTAAACCTATTAAATTCTGCCAGCCTCATGGTTTTTTGCTCATGTGTACCAGTAGACATGAAGTTGGCAGTGTTCACAGTAATAAATGGGTTTGAGTCCCTTAGTACAGAGCTCCTTATACTATGATCGAGGGTTGCTCTGTCCCTCTCTACCTGTTCGAGGTCCCTCCAGTTAGGATTAAATCTAGCACCCTCTTTCTCCCATCTCACTAGTTTCTTCTTCTCAGCCCCTGCTTCTTGATAATAAGCACAGATCTTTTGTTCAGCTATCAAGGCTTTACTGGCCTCCATGACCCGCTCTTGCGCTGCCACTTCTTTGTGGAGCTCATCATTCTTTTCACAGAGGGCCTCATTGTCTCTCTGCGCTTCCTGTTTTGGGAATAATGAGACAATTTCTGTTGCAGGAGACTCACCTCCTGAGTTTTTGCATCTTTGGTCTGGGTGTTCTCTTCCAGAGCACCTTCTACCCATCTGGCGGGCTCCAGTAGATTCCCATACTCTGTTTTGAGTTCTTTTAGTTTCTGGTGGGCTATCTCACTTCCCTGTAACTCTATTTTTAATTTGCTTACTTCCTGGCCTAGGGCGTCTCTCCCCTGACTTAGGGCGACTCTCTGTTAGGCCAGGTCATCCCTTTGTTTCCTGTGGTATTGAATTTCTGGGGCTCTTCATCAAATTCTGTTTGAGAGTGGAGGTCTCTCAAAATTAACGTATTATTTTCCTATTTCAATCTGATTTTGTAGGGTAACTATCTGCTCTGCGCAGACCCTGTTAAAGGTTAATTGTTGCGTCAGCTTCTGTTGACTCTCTTCTAGAGTCTTGGTCTACATTATTCTGTTGTTGGAGGACCAAGTCCTCTTTTAATTTTTTAATGTCATTTCCAGATTCTACCTCCAACTCTTGGCTCTTATGTAAATTTTGTTCCACTGGTTTTAGATCAGCCTGGATTTGATTTAATAGTTCAGATTGATTCTGCGCTAGAGTTTCATTTGCATCCTGCTTTTCCCACATCACTCCCATGTGGAGATACATGTAGGCCGCGATCCTGACAATTTTGATTTGCTCCTCTTTAATTTTTGGGGTTGTATATAATTCACTCAGAGCTTGGTGTAATAGGCCACCATCCTGCCATATATACAGGTTCATGGAGGTGACCTGTTGTGTTATTTCTTTTAGCCAGACTTTTTCATCCTGTTCTGGCCACTCACCTCTGACAAATAGCTTGTGCAGAAGGTGCTCCCTAGCCCTATTGATTTCTACTACCGTCATTTTGGATATGTTCTTTCTTTATTAATGTATTTATTTATATAAGGGTAACCTGTATTCTGTTGCTTTTCTGTCTATTTTGGGGTTTATTTTAGTTTTACTTTTAGACACAGGCCTGGTACTTAGAGTATTTATTTTGGGGAGGCACTTGTATAGTGTAACCCAGTATTCCCACCCCACAAAGTATCGCTACCGTGCAGGTTAGTCTGCTGTGTTAGACTGTCATGGGTGGCAACCAAAACCCAATCCCTGCTAATGAGCCACCAAGTTTGTTAAGGATTTCAATCAGGCGACACACACCTTGGTCTCGGCCTAGTATTTAGTGCACAACTGAGATGCTTTTCTCCTTATTTTTTGCAGATTCAATTTGAGATGTACACAACTCATATCACACCCGCTTTTCAAATACCCCGGGTCACTATGGACCATGAACCAGGCTGGTTGGTAAAATGCAATATTTATTTATTTATTTTAAAGTTCAAAAGAAATCATACCATTTTTTATATGGGGCAGAAATCACCAATGGGGTGATAATTACAAGGAGGATGGAAGAAATAGAATTGGTTTAAACTTCTAGTGGAACCTATACAAAACACCAGGGACTAGGAGCACTTTTAATTTAGAAAAGATAGCACCCCAGTTAGGATTTTCCCCTGCAATGTTCCCTCAAACCATAAATAATTGAATTCTGAATGGATAGAAAGACCAAGCAGGTAATCAGGAATAAAAGGCAGAAAACTGAATCAAAATCCAACCTTCCCTCACCAAATAAGAGTGGAAAAACAGATTTTAAACCCCTTGCAATGTTATGAAATGACACTCGGAAATGGACAAATGAATAATTAATGTGTGGTTAAAACTCTAAGGTAAATAGAATTTCTCACTAAAGCAACAATGCATAGACACTAACAATCACAAGCAATGGATTACCATTCGAAAATGAATCGAAAATGTAAAGCATGCTGCAGCCAAATGACACGTGTAAAAGTAACATTTTCTTAATTCCCGTTTTAAATTACCCAAACGGTTTTTAATAAAAACGGGTGAAATACTCTGATTTGGAGTGGGTTTGGGATAGATATATATCATAGGGAGACTCTAGAGTTGAAAATAGGTCTCTAGCTATGAAACTGGATGGGTTATGCAAGATATAAAAAGGTGCCCTTTGAGTAAAATGAAGCCGTGAAATTGGAAAGGAAAGCAGTTGTGACAAGAACAGTTTTACTCTAAACTAGAGTATTCAGACTAGACAACCAAAGATGGACACAGTAAGATCCAAGTTTGATTCGCAATTTCAACCCTGTCACCCCAGCGCCCAACCTCGGCGGAAACCAGTCCGATCACTCGAAATAGGACTAATGGTTTAGGATTACACAAGACAAAATTGAAAAGAGATGGCGCTAGCACTTTAGAAAGTCACGGCAGGGTGCACAGATAATTCTTACAGTTTTAACAAGTTATCAGGATAAGGATAGGATGGCTCAGAGAGTGGGATAATGACAAAGGCAAGACAAGATAGCTTATGGGTTTCTACGGGGTATGGAATAATACTCAGAGACCAGTTTTAATTTTGGGATTTTTTGGACGATCAACAGGTTCTGGTCACCACACGGCTGCGTGCATGGCAAAAGAAAACAGCTGGGCCGTTCTGGTCACCGTATGGCAAGGACGGCAGAAGGGCAATTCTGGTCACTGGATACTAAAAGTCAGCTGGATGGCAGGATTGCAGCGGGCATGCAGTTAGTGGGCAGCAAGCCAGTCTGATTCAGGATGCTTTCCAAAAGAATACCACAGCTTTCCCCTTTTTAATGGTAGATTAGTGGGTTTTCCGAATCGAGGCCTTGCAGGGAATAGGATCAGCAATCATTGGGGTTTTCAGTGGGCTCTGGAGTAGGGTCAGCAATGCTTTGGCGTTGTAGTGGGGTCTGGTATCCGGATGATGAATGGAACAGGAACGCAGCATAGGAACTTCAGGAAGAGTGTGTGTGTCTAGAGTCTTGTCAGGGACTCTTATTTATAACGCATAGTGACATCATCAACTATATGGCTGGACCGGCCTAGCTAAGCACAACTCTAAACAACTGGATTGGACAATCAATGCTGGCTGCCTCCCCTAGGAGGTACTCAGTTTAGGAGGTTGCATTGTATGATGTAAAAGGACTTCCCACAGACCTTTTTGCCAAAATCAGTCATAACCGAATGTACACATTTGTACAGTTGTGGCATATTAATGAATTACATAATCAGGTCACATATTTTATGTAGAGCACAGCAGTCCAATCCTCAAATCAGTGAGACATCGTTTCGCCATTCTAATCATTTTTGGTCATTTTGAGTATGAAAGATTTGGCCTAAAATTCCACAACTTTATTCACATGTGTGGATTATCATAAGGGATGTAAGTATAAAAATGTGCATTGGCAACAGGCATACTTTTCTTATAATCTGCAATATTTTGCCATTTCTATTCCCAATGGGTCAGTGAATTCTACAAGGTCTCAAATTATAAAACACAAAATCACTTTTAAACTGCACAATGTTTACATTTTTACAAAGTCTTGCTGCAGAGATAAAAGTCTTTAAAGTTTATTTATAAAATAGTCTTTAGAAGCAAATGACAATCCTTTGTCCATCACTGGACCATTTATTTTCTCTTCAGCTGCCACCAACTGTCATTTCCTTCAAAGCAAGGTAGTGGTTTTCCAACTTGAAGGTTTATTGCC
This sequence comes from Ambystoma mexicanum, assembly GCF_040938575.1. NCBI lineage: Eukaryota > Metazoa > Chordata > Amphibia > Caudata > Ambystomatidae > Ambystoma > Ambystoma mexicanum. Next base: position 1,330,744,484 of record NC_090931.1, read on the forward strand.
CCTCCCCCACTTCAAACTTCCTTGCCCTGGGGGGTCCATTGTCAGGGGTTTCAGCCTAGACTAGATTCTATCCAACCTGGTAATTATCATTGGGATGTTAGTATCTGCTGAGAGTTTGTATGGTGGTTCCCTTCCTCTGGGGGAAGTATTGGCTCTGCCAACTGGCATTACCTGGTTTTTTTTAGAGCTTGCAAACTCCAGCCCAGGTGGTTTAAAACCTTTATTTTCTTATTTTGGGTCCTGAATTAAAACAAACCTGTGGAATAAAATAGCCCATGTATGTATTATCACCAGCGGCAAAGCCGCTTCACTTTGCTAACGTATGTGAAAAGCAGGCGTTTCATTTTAAATTCGGTTTTGCATCTCCCTCAGATTCCCACACTGTCTTGCAGCTATAGTTATTTTCCTGAATGCAGGAGTTTTGTCTGAAGCACAGATGCATTGAAACTGACATGGCTCAGATAGCTGGAGTTCCTTTGAACCACTGAGCTTTGATAATTTGTAAAGAAAATGAACGTGTTTTCCCGTGCGAGTAAAAGTGGAGTTCCTTGTTGATTTTCCACAGAGTTGTTTCGACAGGACCTGTCATTCAGGAATCATGCCTGGTTTTTTACGTTATAAATAACCTATCATACTGGCAGCCACATATTTATTTATTTGCATTTTTAAAGCGCTCACTCAACCCGGGGGCATCAAGGCGCTGTTACAGAATTTTTTTTGTTTTGTTGTTGTTGTTGTTGTCTTAGCTGCATATTTATAACGCGCTTAAATACCCAGAGGTTTCTAAGCACGGACCTGCGGATCGAACCTGTGTTGGATCATGTCGTCTTGCTTCCAAGGCGAGCACGTTGCCACGTACGCCGAACTGAATATACAGGCATGGATAGTGGGGAACGTTATAAGAACTACAAACAAAAGTGACATATGGGAGGCTTCAAATTAACCGCAACCACTTGCACTGTATGATTCATCCGTGCGTACAATTATTTTTAGCCCATCTCAGCCATTACAGACGGGGGTCAGCCATGTGCAAATCAGCCTTTGCCTGCAACGGATTTGAACAGTACACCCCAAACCTCTAGGCCGCCCACTCCCTGAACGGGAACATTAGCCACCCCTGACATGTTTCAGTCTTATTGACCCTCACCAGTGAGGTACAGCGTCATTCTCCAGACGCAGTGAGCAAGGGTTCCATATATTTGTGTCTGATGGAGAAAGGCGCTTCAGCCAGAACTTCCATACAGGAAGAAAACAGACAGCAGAGTCCATCTCTTTTTAGGGGGGCTTTACATAGTGCCTTGGGTTCTGAGACATGAAACATGCATGAAGAAGGAGACAACATGCATAAAGAAGCTGTACAGTTTAGGCCATGTGTCATTATTTACATCAATACATCTTGAGAGTTACTGTAGAGATAGGGTGAGCAGGGAGGAAGGGGGTGTGGCTAGGGGATTGAGATTGCGATGGACTACCCTTAATTAGCTAGCAGGTGGTGCTTGAGCCTGTGCCGAACCAGAGGCATAGCCAGGAGTGTCTAACATGTGGGGCCTGAAGCTTATGTAGATGCGCCCACCATAGTTACATTAACATCTATAAATGCCCGCACCACACTGCTAGGTGGGCATTTACAGATTTTGGGTGGGCCTTGCCCCTCAGGCCCTACCCTGTCTACGCCTGTTTGCCGAACACTTTCACTGGCCGCATAGATTTGATGGCCGAAAACCTTCCAGGGGAGAAGGGTCAGTATTTAAAAGGAGCAACACTGAGAGGCAGTGCAGCGGTAGCACAGGGTACCACGCGACAGAGAGGGAATTGCAGGTTTGAGCTTTGAGAATCCAGAGAGCAGAGGGAAATGGTTTCAGACATGTAGTTGGGGGCTAGGTCACGGGTGTACCAGGAGCAGAAGCTTGAGGGAGCAATTCTGCATGGGTGAGCCACCCGGCGTGATGGCGGTGCGCTAAGGTGGGAGAAGATCAGGTAGGTTGTGGAGGGTGCATGTTACACAACTAAATATTTCTTGTTGAGTGTAGGGGGGGGCATCAGTAGGCTGGAACACCAGTCGCGTCTATTTTGGACCATGGTGGAGATCAGAGGTTTGGCAGCATGGTGGGTGACGTGTGGCAGATATGGTTGAGGTTGAGAAGGTTGACTCTGGCCGCAGAGGCCGTGATGAAGTGGCATAGATTTAGTATACTATCAAGAGGACCCCTCGTTTGTGAGCCTTGGATGATAGAGTGAGGTGGTCAGTAGGAAAAGAGAACGAGGAGGGGAGAGTGGGGTTTGCAGCGGAGAGTAGGAGGAAGATGACCTCTGTCTTGGAGGAGTCAAGCATCGGGCAATGTAACACTGTCCAGTTGTGAATGTCAGAGAAGCAATTGGAGGTGTGCTCCATCATGTTAGGGGTGAAGAAGTGAAAGGAGAAGAGCTGGTTGTGTTCAGCGGTACAATAACAGAAGAGACAAGATTGTCCAGGAAGGAAGGAGGTGCATGGCGTGGAAAGGAGTGGACCAAAGACGGATCCTTGCTGATGCCGGGGAATACCCTCTCTCACTTACAGCGACAAACTAAATACGAAAAGTTAATAATCACAGAAAGGCTTTGGATTACTTGTAACCACTGGAATTGTTCTAAGCAGCCTTCTATACCATTTTTCATATTCGTAGCCATTACATAAGGGGACCTCCCCTATGCAAATAAGTCTTGACCGTGTCACCAATGAGAGCAGTTCATCCAGAACATTTAGGCCGGATATGATGGAACCTAAGGCTGCCCAGAGAAATTGCCAGATTAACTGAAATATTTTCCTTCTATCATGCTCCTAGTTTAGCAAGTGGCACGTGCTGTGCCTAGACTCCCAAACTGCAATTTCCCGATGGCATCCAATGAGGTCAAAATCTGTCTCGCATCGATTGTGATCTCATACAGAAGAGATGTGGCCTAGTCATGTGGGCCAGACAGTCCAGTTTGAGCACAACCAAGCCTGAATTGCGTTTCGTCTTGCCCTTCTGTGATGGCACGGCAGGGGGAAAAGTGATGGAAAAGAAAGAAGGCTGCCCCGAGTAGATACCAGTGGTTATGATTAATGTACAGCTTTTCAATCGCCACTCTTCAGTGCTCCGAAGCTTGTAAAGTTCGGCTAACCCATATTGATCAGATTGTAGTGCATCCTGTCAATTACACCACCATCAGTGGCGGCTGCTATCATAGGCGGCCGGGCGCCACCTCCCCAGAAAAGAAAGAGAGAAGCTAAAAGAGATTCAATCAGAGAAGGGCCTACACGTCTTTCAGTGCTGACTGTAGGGGCCGTGTAGGCAACTTGGGGCCTTGTGTCACTAAGGCCGCCTGCATTAGAAGCCAGGCTTCTTTCTGAGTCGGGCAGGACCCGTCTCTCGTCTTTGACAAGAGAGGTGCCCAGCCCAACTCAGAAAGAAGCCTGTTGTGCATGGTGTGACCGTGCCAGAGAGGTGCCCGACTGCTTGCGGACCCCAAGGTGTCTCCAGCAACATCCGGTGCTGGAGACACCTTGGGGCCTGTGGGGCAGTTGGCAGCCCTGGGCCCTGATTTATGGATAGGTCTGACTGGGCCTGTCCTGCTGCATCAGACCTCGGCAGGCCTGGCCGGCCTGCCCGGCCGGCCTGCCCTGCTGCATCGGCGCTTGCACAGAATAAAAATGATTTTTTATTCAGTTACTTAACTGAATAAAAATCATCTATTTGTGTGCGCATCGCGTGCAATGCAGCGGCATGCATGCAGCCAGGCCCGGCAGCAGGCCAGCTTTCCCCATAAGTAGAAGCTGGGTGTAGGGGTGGCGAGTGGCGACGAATGTAGGAAGGAGATCCCGCTGCAATAGCAAAGGAGCTTCATGCCCATATGCATGGCAGGGCACCCAGCCCGATTACACTATCATTTTGGACATTGGACTTTATCATTGGAACTTGCAGTACCATTTCGGTACTGCAAGTTCCAGAGAAAACATTTGTGTAGGTTTGTGGAGTTTAAAACATGCACACCTTTTAACGTTTTCAAAAACACTATTTGAAGCAAATATCCTCTCTTGGTTTTGTGTGTGTGTGTTGATTTTATGAAAGACAAATGCCATTCGTCCTGTGCAATTTGGATGGTTATGCAAAGCCAATTTAATGAAATGTGCATATTTCACCTTGATCTGGTCATTTCTGGCGACAGCACAACCCACTGCATTTGCTGATGAGTCCCCCCACTTCTATTTTTAGGACTTGACCCCTTCTATCACTTCTTGTACACGGGGATCAAAAGCCACATCACTCTGCCGAGGGGTGGGTCACTGCCAGCACCCGGGACTGGGAGGCATGCATTGCAGAGGAATTTGCTGAGACTCTCATCCATCTTGTTACAGTACACGGGAAACCCCTACAGGTAAGAGACCTCCTTTATGCAGAACATAATTCAGCCATACGTAGACAATGACTGAGTGACGTCACGTCTGCATGGCATTTGCGGCATAATCCGCATTGTATGAACTGGTGGCCTTATTAGTTTGGGCTATTTGCGACACCTGTTAGGCAAAACGTGTGCATTAGCGTACAGATAGGGAGAAATGGCACATGTGGAGGGACACACAGCTTGTTGGTGCTGTTTGGTTATTTGCCCACCCATTGACTTCCCATGGCCATGCTCATCTCTATGGCCATTTCCTCGTAGTACCTTCCCTTTGCCGCCCATAACTCCTCTTCATGGAAACTCTATGAGCTTGAGTCGATTCATTCAAGCCTTACCATTAAACTTCGTACTTTAGGGCCTGCCAGTGTTTTTAAAGCAGCCTTCTAAGAGTTAATGACTTGATGGAGCTGTAGACCTACTTCTGGTGTAATAAAAATGTCTTAACCAGGTTTGCCTTCCGCCACTCGATTTGTAAGCGCTATACATGTCTTTCACTAAAGGACTGTTAAAAACAAGCATTGGCAAAGCCAACAGCTTTGGCCTGTGTATAATTATTAGGCATTTGCCAGGCACTGCTATTATATGCCCAGGCACTTGCACCATTTTGCAGCTGCTACCATTAATGATGCATTTCTTTATGTATACACCGTAGTACCAGCTATTCTCAAATTTACAAGCTGCTGTAAAATACACTACCACACTTGCACATGTAAGAATAATGTACCACCATTAGTATGTAAAACCTAATGCTTTTTATGTCATATTTTGGTGGGTTTTGGACATTAAATAGCATATTTTGGAGGCCAGTTTAAAAAAAATGTGCGGGGGGAGAACCACCCCACTTGGGTGGTGTGGGCTTGCACGCTCCGCACGCTCGCTCCGCGCGCTCACTCTGAAAATTCACCCGGGGATCTTTATGCCCCACCAGCTTTCAAGCTTACCAGCCGCCACTGACCACAATGAACCTCAGACAGCTGTTAGCTGGAGATATCCATAGGACAGATGTTGAGCTTTGCAAATACTCTGCCTTTTAACATAACAAAGTCTTGTCTCAATTAAAATCAATGTGTGTGAAATAACCCAGTGCGTTAAGTAAGTCGTCAGACAGGTAAGTGGCTTTTTATGTGCCTTTATTCCTTCGTAGGACACAGGCCACCATAGCAAGACACCAGCTAGGTGTGAGGGACACCGGCACACCCCACCTGGCAGCAGTAACTGACAAACCGCCACCCGAACACACTCTACACTCCAGCTCATGTCATCAGCCCTCACACGCGCTCAAATACTGAAAGCAAAGCTACGTCACTACACTTCTCCCCCCGTCATTGTAAAAAACCAACAAGCTATAAAGATACGTCACTACACTTCTCCACCCGTAATGGAAGAAAAGAAAAATACATTCTTTTATGCAGCACATCTATCTCGACACTACGTGTGGTCTGCACTCAATGCACCGCCTCAATAAAGAATCCAGAACATCACCCAACACGTCCCCGCACTAATGGGACACGCAGACCACAACCTCAACACAACGGTGAAAACCCAAAAATTCCAGTACCACAAGAACTCCCAGCAGATCTCCGAGAGCCATTAAACTGAAGACCCCAATGACAATATGCGCCCACTTATAATGACAACAAGGTGATCCAACCAAAACACCCAAAATACCCAAAACCTTCACGAGACTCCCAACAACAGGACCTATCCACCGAGGACTAAAACAACAAACGGAACATCCACCAGTTCTGAGCTGCCCCTCAGAACCTGGGCCTGCCAAACCCAGACCATACCAAACGCACACTAACTAACCCACAACACCAACAAACACTAACCCCACCTGCCCCGAGCTGCATCCCAAGGCCTCAGGTCTGCCACACCCAAGCACATCCCACCTCTCTAGAGCAAAACGACCCGCAACAAACAAGGTCCCAACAATCCACAAATGAACCCCACAAATCAACTCCACAACACCAGGGAACCCACAACTACAGACCACCCGCCACAAATGAACAACTTCTCCAACACCCAGTGTGGCCCCTGGCCACTGACAAATATGACACCACACAACGATGGGTCGTCCCAACAACACACCACCATGGCACACTGAAATACAACAGGTACTCAGACAGGACCCAGCTGGCATCCTGCTCCCACTATGAGAACCACAACAGGAACCGAGAAACATCAACCAGAAACCCAAAACACAAGAATGGCCCAAAATGCCACTGTAGGCCCAACCGGCCACCTACCGACACCTACAACCAGGTGCCTTAAATTACGGCTGACCACCCACTACAACTGTACCTACATACTCGGCCTACATCCTACCCCAACCCCCACCTCCATACCTCAGTAGGCCCACCCGGCTACCTAATGACAGGACAATGGATGGCGTAGGCAAAACGCATAACCCCTGAGCACCTCTACACCTAAGGCATCAGAGAAGCTGCCGCTAAAGGTAAAACGCACAAACCCCTGTGCGTATCTACACCCAACGCATCAGAGAAACCACCACTAAGAAGGCCCACACGGCACCTAAAGAGCAGAAACTACAGAACGAAGGCAAAACACAACCACAACTCATGAATATCACGACACCACTAAGAACCCACAAGAACTACCCCCAGAAGGCCCACCCAGCAACTTGAGGGAAGCACAATGGAAATAAAAGTTACACCCAAATCACGCCCCAACACCCTACAGCACAAAGCACTATAACCATGAAACACCTGGAAACCCTGAACAACCTCCAAAAACACGGGTAAAAACACGGGTACTCACCCTGCACATGCTGACAACACACACGCATCCACACAGTACAACACAGAAACCCGAGCTCATCATACAATAGACCCAACATGCAAAAGACCATCCCAAAGTCCGTCCTCCCTCCTCCTCAGTGAAAACAGTCCGAAACACCATAGCCCTCAAGTCCGTACTTCCACGCTTCTGATATACAAAATTGGATATCAAATAACCCACATACCACCCACAAGTCCATCCGCCCCACTTGCAAGGGAAAAGCATAATACAATGACACAATTTATAACCATTTAACAAAATGTATGCCAAACACTAATGGACAGGGCCACGTGTCATGCCCCAGTCCTGGAAGGTATTGCATTAATGGGTTTCATCGCATCGAAGGCTTTGACTGCCAGGTAGAAGCGTTAGACGCGGCCTAGTCTTCTACCAAGATGGCCGCCTTCTTACAGCATTTCTATAACAAAGTGTCTAAGCCTCCATTCAATGCGTTGTATCATTCTACTGGTACCCGCTTGGCGTTCTGGTTCCCTTGCCACTCGCTACCCTACGGTAGTTAGGATTTCGCTCCTAACTCTTGGCAGCCCGTAGCCGCCACTTTCTCTCTTTATTTACTTTCCTCCTTCTGCGTTTGGGTTCCGCCGCCCCCTGGTGGCGTCTCTCCTCTGTGCTTTTCCTCTCTCCTGTGGCTGGCATTTCAGATCCTCCAACCATTTTGGGGCGCTGCACTCCTCACGGTGCACTTCCGGGTTTAATGTGACTTTCCTCCTCATTCTGTGCTCCTGCACGTCCTGCAGCCGTTCTGGCATTCTTGTCTTTCAACCTTACTTACTACTTTGCTTACTTAATTCTTTTTACATATATTTCACTTATCTTGCTTACCACGTACCTTTGGATCCATCTGGCCTATCAAACAACATTGCTGATAGCTGTGATACACTCCCACCTGCCTCACAGAATACAAACCACTCCATAATTGGGGTCACCCTCCGGAACCGCCAGAGCATAACAGGGTTTTTTGGAGCCGAAGAAGCTTTTTCCCTGAAACTGAGGCGGGCTTTCTCGGGGTCCCTTTTGGTTAGGAACTTGAATCCTGCAAAGGTGGCCTCCAGTGGAGCCTGTCCTTTTCTGCATGATAAGAGGGTCAAGGTCATGAAGAAGACCAGGAAAGAGAAACCGAGAAGGAGAGAGACCTCAGAGACAAGTAACACTTCATCGGAAGATCCAGGTGAGGAGGGGTCACGGGAGAGTTCTACAGACATTACCAGCCATGACAGTATACAATGCCCACAATCCCCTATGGCTTCCCTGGAACAATATCAGGAACTGGTGGCCGCTATTCAAGGATTAACAGTTCAGATGCAGAACATGCAGGCAGAAAACACTACATTAAAACAGTAGGTGGCCGCGCGCAGTGAAGAGAGAGGAGACCTACCTCCCATGCCAGTCCTTTGGCAAGTATGATGGAAATCCCAGGCCTTGGAAAGAATTTATGGACGCCTGTCGAGTGTATTTCACATTTAGACTGAAGGCTTTTGAGACCGATAAGGCCAAGGTGGGATTCCTCATTTCCAATATGGTAGGAAATGCATTGGCCTGGGCCACCCCCTTGGTGACTAATAATGACCCAGCTCTACTGAACTTTGACCAGTTTTCGCAGTTGTTCTAATCGAGATTTGACCGCCCTGAGGTTGTATTTGCATCATATGAAGCCATGCTCGATGTCAAACAGGGGGGTTCATTTGTAGTTAGCAACCAACTCCGGCTGGCCAGACTCGGCACAACAGACCATATTTAGAAGAGGACTTCATGAAGACCTTAAGGATGAGTTGGCACGAGTACCCCGACCTGGATCTTTTCAGGAACTAGTAACTCTGACCTTACAGAATGAATTCCGCATGAACGAGAGACGTCTAGAGAAGAAATGACAAAGAGGATACTCTCCCTTGCATGACCTCCCTCCTTCATCTAAGGAAATATCCAAGACCGAACTTAAATCCGAAGAACCCATGCAGATCGGATCAGCTCGGGGCCCCCTCACGCTGGAAGAAAGAAGGAGGAGAAGAGAGTTAGGCCTGTGTATGTACTGTGGGTCCTCTAAACACCTGCTTTGCAATTGTCCGGATGTGCCTCCCAGGAGGAAGGGAAACGCTTTCCCCCCAAGTCTGTGCAGGGGCGACATCAGGGGAGGCCAACAACATCCCTGTAATCACACCCATGCAATAGAGTTATATGACGATTCCAGGATGATGGTGTTCCTTATCCAGCTACAGATGGCACCCAAGAAAATCGTGGAAGTCTTAGCTATGCTTGAAAGTGGAGCTGCAGGAAATTTTGTTGACATCGCCTGGGCAAAGGAACAAGGAGTACCCGTACTGAGTAAATAAAGAGCCATTTCGGTTGAGGGTGTAGACGGCTCCCCTCTCACTTCTGGACCCATTGTGTTAGAAACCGAACCTATAATGGTGCTGATGGGAGAGCACCAAGAGTCTGTTAGATTCAATGTTATCAGAGCCGCACACTTCCCCATAATTCTGGGGATACCCTGGCTAAGGAGACACAACACTCGTATTGACTGGTCGCTTAACACTTTAAGTTTTGATTCCGGTTATTGTCAAGAGAATTGCTTCCGACAGTCATCACAAGAAGATCATGTGGGTCAGTACACCACTGTTCCATCCACAGTTGTATCTAGTATTCCAGTAGCCTACCAGTCCTTTTCTGGAGTGTTCGAGGACAAGGTACCTCGTCTGTTACCACCTCATAGACCCCAAGATTTCTCAATTGAACTACAAGAAGGGGCAGTGGTACCTTTTGGGAGAATGTTTCCACTCTCCCTTCCGGAGAGGAAGGCTCTCAAGGAATACATCGAGGAAAACCTTGAAAATGGTCTCATTTGTGAATCCCGATCATCTGGGGGAGCGTCATTATTCTACATTCCCAAGAGAGGTACCTCTGAATTAAGACCTTGCATCGACTATCGAGGGCTTAATAGGATTACCCTTCGAGACAGGTACCCAATGCCTTTGATCCGGGACATCTTAGAGGCAGTGTAAGGTTCTACAATTTTCACCAAGTTAGAGCTTCGGGGGGGCATATCACTGCCTTAGGATTAAGGAGGGAGATGAATGGAAGACCGCCTTTAGGACACCTCTAGGTCTATTCGAATGTAGGGTGATGCCATTTGGCCTGGTGAATGCTCCTGCAATCTTCCAGATATATATGGACAAGATATTTTCTGATCTTTTGTTCTTGTCAGTGGTTGTATATCTCGATGACATTCTAATTTTTTCTATGGATCCTACAGAACATACCCAGGTAGTGAAAGAAGTACTGAAATGCCTTCAAGAGAACCAACTTTTTGTGAAGCCTGAAAAATGTCAATTTCATGCAGTCGGTTTCCTAGTTGGGGTTTATTCTTTCCAGTGAAGGCATCCGGATGGACTCAAGCAAGGTTGAAGCCATTTTACGATGGCCCAAGCTGAAGAGTGTCAAGGAGGTCCAGAGGTTTCTGGGTCTGGTGAACTTCTATCGCCGATTTATTCCCCAGTTCTCCAAGATTGTTCTTCCGATTACAGCCTTACTAAAGAAGGGAGTAAAGTTTCACATGGATACTTCGGCATTCCAAGCCTTCCAACGCCTCAAGGAATTATTTATGTCAGCCCCTATTCTGGTCCAACCGGATCAGACGTGCCCTTTTATATTGGAGACTGATGCCTCAGACAGTGCTATCGGGCCGCCCTTCTCCAAAGCACCGATGACCGATTGGAACACCCAATCGCCTACTACTCCAGGTCTCTGACACCCAGCGAGAATAACTATTCGGTATTAGAAAAGGAATTGTTGGCCATTAAAAAATCCTGTGAGGAATGGAGACGTCTATTTCAAGGATCCATTGAACCATTTTTCATAAGGACTGACCATAGAAACCTTCAGGTACTCCAACAGATGGAATGTGTCAATGCCCACCATGCTCGGTGGGCATATTACTGCTCTCGGTTTGATTTCCAAATCACTTACATGCCAGGCTCACAAAACACTTTGGCTGACGCTCTTTCCAGAAGCCGGGAGGTAACCCAAGAGATCCACAGTGGAAAAGAGCTACTCTTAGCCAACAAGAGGTTTATAGCAGTGGTTTCCGGGTTTGTTCAGGCAGTCCAAGAAGGGATCCAGGATGAGACAGGAGAAACCCCAATCTGGTTTTGAAGGATAGTTTGTTATACCATAAGAAGGCTCTATTCATCCCTACTATTTATTTACGGACTCAGGTGCTAACCTGGTGCCATGGTGCGCCTTTCGCCGGCCACAAATCTTGAAGAACACAGTGGAATTAGTGAAGAGACTCTTCTGGTGGCCAACTTTGTCACATGATGTACAACGATATGTTTCCTCCTGTCCTGTCTGTGCGTCCAGTAAGTCTATGTCAGGTAAACCCCTGGGTCTGTTGAAGCAGCCACCATTACCCTCACAACCTTGGGAGCATGTGTCAACTGACTTTATCGTGGATCTCCCGGTGTCTGAAGGTCATCGAGCAATCATGGTTACAGTGGACACCTTTTGTAAGATGGCTCATTTCACCGCCCTCCCTGGTCTTCCAACTGCTCCAGAAATGGCAACCGTCTTTCTCAGCGATATAGTCCGACTCCACGGGTTACCCAGAACCATACTCTCGGATAGAGGGTCACAATTTACCTCTCGGTTCTGGTCTACTTTGTGCAACCAACTGGGAATCCAGAGGGCACTTTCTTCCGGCTTCCACCCCCAAAGCAATGGCCAGACAGAGAGGCTAAATGCCACACTAGAACAATACTTAAGATGTTTCTGTAACTGGGAACAAGATAACCTGTCCTCACTGTTACCGTTGGCAGAATTCTCCTATAATAATACCTACCACACTGCCATTAGGATGAGTCCCTTCCTTTGTACTTACGGTTACCACCCCTCACATGTACCTTGGATGAAGCCTGGCTCTTTCAATTCCCCGACGGTAGACAGCCTCTTGGAGTCTATACAGTCTACTCAGAAGGAGGCTATGAGAGCCCTGGAAGAAAGCCGAAGGAAGTATAAGGAAGGAGCAGATCGGGGCAGACGAGCCAATTCAGAGTGGTCCCCCGGTACTCTGGTCTGGCTCTCAACCAAGTTTCTCCCTCGTTGGTTACACTTAGGCAAGTTTGCTCCTCGATGCTTGGGTCCCTACCCAATATTGGAACAGATCAACCTGGTGGCTTACAGATTACGGAAGATGAGAAGAGTGCATCCGCTGTTTCACACCTCTTTGTTGAAACCGTTTGTTCCAGATCCATATCTTTCGGAGAAGAAGTCGGCCGAAGATTCAGTCAACGACAGAACCTGCAGAATATGAGGTATCTCATATTGTCGACTCCAGATACCACTGAGGTACATTACAGTACTTAGTACATTGGAAGGGATACTCTGTTTCTGAATGGACTTGGGAACCCAGCCATCATATTCATGCACCTCGACTCCTACAACTCTTCCATAGAAGACATCCCTGTAAACCAGGGGTAGCCCTGAGGAGGAAGGGTCATACTGTCATGCCCCAGTGCTGGAAGGTATGGCATTGATGGGTTTCATCGCATCGAAGGCTTTGACTGCCAGGTAGAAGCGTTAGACACAGTCTAGTCTTCTACATAGATGGCCGCCTTCTTACAGCGTTTCTATAACAACGCGTCTAAGCCTCCATTCAGTACGTTGTATCGTTCTACTGGTACCCGCTTGGCGTTCTGGTTCCCTTGCTGCTCGCTACCCTCCGGTAGTTAGGATTTCGCTCCTAACTCTTGGCAGCCCCTGGCCGCCGCTTTCTCTCTTTATTTACTTTCCTCCTACCGCATTTGGGTTCCGCTGCCCCCCCCCCGGTGGCGTTTCTCCGCTGTGCTTTTCCTCTCTCCTGTGGCCAGCGTTTTCGGATCCTCCAACCATTTCAGGCCGCTGCACTCCTCACGGTGCACTTCCAGGTTTACCGCGACTTTCCTCCTCATTCTGTGCTCCTGCACGTCCTGCAGCCGTTCTAGCATTCTTGTCTTTCAACCTTACTTACTACTTTGCTTACTTAATTCTTCTTACATATATTTCACTTACCTTTCTTACCACTTACCTTTGGATCCATCTGGCCTATCAAACAACATTGCTGACAGCTGTGATACACTCCCGCCTGCCTCACAGAATACGAACCACTTCATAATTGGGGTCACCCTACGGAACTGCCAGAGCATAACAGGGTTTTTTGGAGCCGAAGAAGCTTTTTCCCTGAAACTGAGGCGTGCTTTCTGGGGTCCCTTTTGGTTAGGAACTTGAATCCTGCAAAGGTGGCCTCCAATGGAGCCTGTCCTTATCTGCACGATAAGAGGGTCAAGGTCAAGAAGAAGACCTTGAAAGAGAAACCCAGAAGGAGAGAGACCTCGGAGACAAGAAACACTTCATCAGAAGATCCAGGTGAGGAGTGGTCACGGGAGCGTTCTGCAGACATTACCAGCCACGACACCACGGCACTTATACACAGCCTCACACGCACACTCATATAGGCCCAAACGAAACACAGTTACACAGAGGCCACTGACCAACCACCACGCACACTCACACAGGCCTTTCAAGACGCAACAGGATAATTAATCTTCCACCAATGTGAGGTCATTCACCCTCACGTAAAAGTCATACACATCCGGATCAAAATCGTTGTGGGAGAAGGCTCAGCAGGCGGCCTTTTACTGTAAAATGTGCCCGCAGCGGCGGGTGCATTTAAATGCGCCCCTCCACCGTGGGCACTTTTCATAAGAAAAGGCGCCATTAGCCCTCCAACACGCCAGCTCGGGGGAGTCTTTCAAGGGCGCCCCTGAGCTGGCGTAGTGGCAGAAGGCAGAAGGCATGGCAGGCACCTCATTGTCATTGAATGAACCCTCAGCGGCGGGCTCATTCAATGACAGTGGGGTGCTAACGCGCCCTATTTAACCTCCTCAACAGAGCGAAGAGATGAAAAAAAAAATGTTTAAAAGGTGGCCAATACGGGCGTACGGTGGGCGAGGGGGGGCGCCAATTCGCCCACGGCGCTGCTGCCCTTAAGGCCGGCCCTGACCGCGCACCCCACCCGGCAGCAGTAACTGACAAACCGCCATCCTGGAACACACTCTACACTCCAGCTCACATCATAAACCCTCACGCGCTCCACTCACACGCGCTCAAACACTGAATCAGCAAAGCTACGTCACCACACTTCTCCCCCCGTCATTGTACAAAACCAACGAGCTAAAGAGCTACATCACTACAGTGTTTCCTTGTGTGTGGCATTGGTGGACAGGCTTTGCAGACACGGGCGCTGTGCACCCCACTTCTGTGTGGGCACACCCACGAGAGTGACTATGCGATGCATCGGTTTGTGCAGTGTGTAAGGTGCCCAGTTGTTGTGTCTCTTTCATGGCGCGAGACCGCCCGTCCCCAGCCTATCCCCGCTCCAGAAGAGTGACGTTGGGTTTCCTTCTGTGCGCGCCGCTACATGACGCATGGGCGTGTTCCGCAAGCACTGTGGTTTTGGAAAAGCCTCATGTCGGAAAATATTAATGTACACAGTGATTTCCTGCCGGGGACGCTCTGGCTTCGTGCAGTCATTTTTGAAAGATTAGTTGGCAGGTGATGTCTAGGACGCCCCTGGCCTCTTAGGGGCTCAGGGTGCAAGCACAGAGTTATGAACACACCTCTAGGACGCCCCAGGCCCTAGAAGGAGTGAGTGGTCTTACTTGAGGGGCTGCAGCTGGGGTGGGAGGCCCTGGAGGGGATGTCTTCTGATTCCAGACTTCCTCCATAACAGCTCGAGTGAGACATCACAAACCTGGCCTCGTGTCTTTTGCACTGAACTTCTGAACCCTGTGGTTACAGAACATGAGATGCCTCCCAGTTCTGGCTGCTGCAGCCGAGGGTCCTGTGAGGAACCTGCCCAGCGCATCCCTTCTCTGCTGGCGCTAGGACTTCTGAAGAAAGCAGGGCCACACCTGCAGCGTCACTTCAAGTCAAAGATGGATGCGGCTTTTGGTGGTCGGTGGGGGAGGGGCACTGAAATTGTAAACAATGCCTATGCCCTAAAACTATAGAACCTCCTCCCCCGCTGCATCAGATTTGCACCCGCGCTCCTTCAATTCAGAAAAGAACTCAAGACCATCTCTTCAAGGAGTTTCTCCTCCTTAACACCTAGGCCATCATATTGCCCCTCACGTCACCTGACTCTCTAGACGCCGCCCATCCCTCTCCTCCCTGCCACCCGGTACAGCTGTACCCCTCCTCTGTGCGCCTCTGTATCCTACCACTGCTGTATATCTTTTCTGTTGTTACCTCTTAAATGCACTCCATTATGCATCTGTAATATTGCATACCTCTGTAAAGCACTCAGTTATTTATCTGTACTGTTGTTACCTCTGTAAAGCACTCAGTTATTTATCTGTACTGTTGTTACCTCTGTAAAGCGCTCAGTTAAGCTTCTGTACTGTTGTTACCTCTGTAAAGCGCACAGTTATGTATCTGTACTGCTGTATACCTCTGTAAAGCACTCAGTTATGTATCTGTACTGTTGTTACCTCTGTAAAGCGCACAGTTATGTATCTTTACTGTTGTATACCTCTGTGAAGCGCTCCAGTATCCATCTGTACTGTTGTATACCTCTGTGAAGCACTCTGTTATGCATCTGTACTGTTGTGACATCTGTAAAGCGTTCAGTTATGCATCTGTACTGTTGTATACCTCTGTAAAGCACTCAGTTATTTATCTGTACTGTTGTTACCTCTGTAAAGCCCACAGTTATGTATCTTTACTGTTGTATACCTCTGTGAAGCGCTCCAGTATCCATCTGTACCGTTGTATACCTCTGTGAAGCACTCTGTTATGCATCTGTACTGTTGTTACATCTGTAAAGCGTTCAGTTATGCATCTGTACTGTTGTATACCTCTGTAAAGCACTCAGTTATGTATCTGTACTGTTGTTACCTCTGTAAAGCGCACAGTTATGTATCTTTACTGTTGTATACCTCTGTGAAGCGCTCCAGTATCCATCTGTACCATTGTATACCTCTGTGAAGCACTCTGTTATGCATCTGTACTGTTGTTCCATCTGTAAAGCGTTCAGTTATGTATCTGTACCGTTGTATACCTCTGTGAAGCACTCTGTTATGCATCTGTACTGTTGTTACATCTGTAAAGCACTCAGTTAAGCTTCTGTACTGTTGTTCCATCTGTAAAGCGTTCCGTTATGTATCTGTACTGTTGTATACCTCTGTAAAGCACTCAGTTATTTATCTGTACTGTTGTTACCTCTGTAAAGCGCACAGTTATGTATCTTTACTGTTGTATACCTCTGTGAAGCGCTCCAGTATCCATCTGTACCGTTGTATACCTCTGTGAAGCACTCTGTTATGCATCTGTACTGTTGTTACATCTGTAAAGCGTTCAGTTATGCATCTGTACTGTTGTATACCTCTGTAAAGCACTCAGTTATGTATCTGTACTGTTGTTACCTCTGTAAAGCGCACAGTTATGTATCTTTACTGTTGTATACCTCTGTGAAGCGCTCCAGTATCCATCTGTACCGTTGTATACCTCTGTGAAGCACTCTGTTATGCATCTGTACTGTTGTTCCATCTGTAAAGCGTTCAGTTATGTATCTGTACCGTTGTATACCTCTGTGAAGCACTCTGTTATGCATCTGTACTGTTGTTACATCTGTAAAGCACTCAGTTAAGCTTCTGTACTGTTGTTCCATCTGTAAAGCGTTCAGTTATGCATCTGTACTGTTGTATACCTCTGTAAAGCACTCAGTTATGTATCTGTACTGTTGTTACCTCTGTAAAGCGCACAGTTATGTATCTTTACTGTTGTATACCTCTGTGAAGCGCTCCAGTATCCATCTGTACCGTTGTATACCTCTGTGAAGCACTCTGTTATGCATCTGTACTGTTGTTCCATCTGTAAAGCGTTCAGTTATGTATCTGTACCGTTGTATACCTCTGTGAAGCACTCTGTTATGCATCTGTACTGTTGTTACATCTGTAAAGCGTTCAGTTATGCATCTGTACTGTTGTATACCTCTGTAAAGCACTCAGTTATGTATCTGTACTGTTGTTACCTCTGTAAAGCGCACAGTTATGTATCTTTACTGTTGTATACCTCTGTGAAGCGCTCCAGTATCCATCTGTACCGTTGTATACCTCTGTGAAGCACTCTGTTATGCATCTGTACTTTTGTTCCATCTGTAAAGCGTTCAGTTATGTATCTGTACCGTTGTATACCTCTGTGAAGCACTCTGTTATGCATCTGTACTGTTGTTACATCTGTAAAGCGTTCAGTTATGCATCTGTACTGTTGTATACCTCTGTAAAGCACTCAGTTATGTATCTGTACTGTTGTTACCTCTGTAAAGCACTCAGTTATGTATCTGTACTGTTGTTACCTCTGTAAAGCGCACAGTTATGTATCTTTACTGTTGTATACCTCTGTGAAGCGCTCCAGTATCCATCTGTACCGTTGTATACCTCTGTGAAGCACTCTGTTATGCATCTGTACTGTTGTTCCATCTGTAAAGCGTTCAGTTATGTATCTGTACCGTTGTATACCTCTGTAAAGCACTCTGTTATGCATCTGTACTGTTGTTACATCTGTAAAGCACTCAGTTAAGCTTCTGTACTGTTGTTCCATCTGTAAAGCGTTCCGTTATGTATCTGCACTGTTGTTACCTCTGTGAAGCGCTCCGTTATGCATCTGTACTGTTGTTACCTCTGTGAAGCGCTTGCGTTGCTTCTGGAAGCTAGGTCGGTGCTCAATAAATACCATAATAATAATAATAAGGTCAGTAGTGACTAATTAATATTTTGAAGGGAGGGGCTTAACATCTGCGCTAGGTTAGTATGTCCGCGCAGGATGAGAGAGCCCCAAGTAACGTATGGGTGATCGCGGTGTAGGTGGGGGTGGGACTTCTCCTGCCAAGAACCATTTTAAAATCATGGGTTGAAAACGTGCATTTTACAGCACAATGTTTCAAATAATTGAATAAAAAGACATGCCATTTAAAATTGTTTTTCTAGGGTAACATCGAATACAATTCAATAGATTCCAGGACAACAACAGTCCACAAGAGCATTTTAAAATATGTTCATGATGCTTGTGTCAACAATATATGCCATCACTTTCATGAAGCTGCTTCCACAATATACATATCAGCTGTGCCACTGCATGTCATGATGCTATGCACCCAATGTATGCAAGGATCAGCGCTGTACTTCATTCATATGAAGCTACGCCAATATATACCAGCATTACCACTGTAAATGATGTTCATGAAGCATTGCCCACAATACATGGCAGCATTTCCATCTAGGACACTTTCATGAAGATGTGCCAATATATGCCAGCATTGCCACAGCAAACCTCTTTCATTAAGCTGCACCCACAAAAGATATCTGCATTGCCACTGTATTTGATGTGACCACATTACACACCAACATTGCCATATCATAACACTGCGTTCACTTACAGTGTTTGTAAATAATGGAACCAAAGCACGAGAAGATAAAGTGATATGCAAAGGACCACACAATTTTGTCAAAAAAGTGAGCTGAGATTGTGTCCCAGGTAGCCTAGTTCCACAATAAAGAACCCACCACAAGCCCACATCTACATAGATATTAACATGCACCATTCTGGAACACGTAGTACTGGATATCAGCAGTATAAATCCAAGACAAGTCCCAGAATTCTAAGAAAGAACAGGTCTGGTCTAGCATCTCCCAAACGTGTCATGTTGGCCAGCATGAATCTTCGCTGAAAGAAGGGCAGGGGCACACCTATGGAACACGTGTTTCCATTGCTTCTGGGCGCTTGAGACAGTTGGATGGGCCAGAAGAGGCTCGAAGGAGCTTCCACCAGCAGGAACCCCTCATCAGATCTGCCACCAGCGGGGACTCGACACAGGTGCTCCTCTTGTCCTCACTGCAGGAAAGCCTGTGCGGAATTCTGAAGGCCTTCCATCCCTCCGACAGACACACAGCAAAAGTGCACTCGAGGAGCCCCGCCGGGTGCATTGGGAAACCCTGCAAATGTGGGAATGTCTGCCCTTCCTAATTATAGTCTGTTCAGAAGAGCACAACGCATCATGAAGGAAGGAGGGTGTGCGGGCAAACGTGCCCCATCTTGTTTCAAGAACTAGGAGGCAGAGTACATCCTTTCCAGGGCACTCATGACTAATTTGAAGGATGTTTTTTTCTGTAGTCAGACGGCGACAAGCAGCGCAATCTGAAAGCAGCAAGTAAGGGCTGAAAATCACAAACTAACCCCGAGGAGTGGACAGTCGACGGCTCGGATTCTATAGAGGGCATCCTCCAAACACAAACCTTTTTTTTTTACTTGGTGACTAGTGGGACTTTCTGGCAAAGCGTTACTTTCTTCTCGCCCGCTCAGCCTTACTTATTCCAAAAAGAGAGGATGCTCAGCCCTACTTAGCCCAAACAGAGAGGATGCTCACCCCTACTTAGCCCAAACAGAGAGGATGCTCAGTCCTACTTAGACCAAAGAGAGAGGGTGCTCAGCCCTACTTAGCCCAAAGAGAGAGGGTGCTCAGCCCTACTTAGCCCAAAGAGAGAGGGTGCTCAGCCCTACTTAGCCCAAACAGAGAGGATGCTCAGCCCTAATTAGACCAAAGAGAGAGGGTGCTCAGCCCTATTTAGCCCAAAGAGAGAGGGTGCTCAGCCCTACTTTGACCAAAGTGAGAGGGTGCTCTGCCCTACTTAGCCCAAACAGAGAGGGTGCTCAGCCCTATTTAGACCAAAGTGAGAGGGTGCTCAGCCCTACTTAGCCCAAACAGAGAGGGTGCTCAGCCCTGCTTAGACCAAAGTGAGAGGGTGCTCAGCCTTATTTATCCCAAAGGGAGAAGATGCTCAGCCTTACTTAGCCCAAAGAGAGAAGATGCTCAGCCTTACTTAGCCCAAAGAGAGAGGATGCTCAGCCTTACTTAGTCCAAAGAGAGAAGATGCTCAGTCTTACTTAGCCCAAAGAGAGAGGATGCTCAGCCTTACTTAGCCCAAAGAGAGAGGATGCTCAGCCTTACTTAGTCCAAAGAGAGAAGATGCTCAGTCTTACTTAGCCCAAAGAGAGAGGATGCTCAGCCTTACTTATCCCAAAGAGAGAGGATGCTCAGCCTTACTTAGTCCAAAGAGAGAAGATGCTCAGTCTTACTTAGCCCAAAGAGAGAGGATGCTCAGCCTTACTTAGCCCAAAGAGAGAGGATGCTCAGCCTTACTTAGTCCAAAGAGAGAAGATGCTCAGTCTTACTTAGCCCAAAGAGAGAGGATGCTCAGCCTTACTTAGCCCAAAGAGAGAGGATGCTCAGCCTTACTTAGCCCAAAGGGAGAGGATGCTCAGCCTTACTTAGCCCAAAGGGAGAGGATGCTCAGCCTTACTTAGCCCAAAGAGAGAGGATGCTCAACCTTACTTAGCCCAAAGAGAGAGGGTGCTCAGCCCTACTTAGCCCAAGGAGAGAGGGTGCTCAGCCCTACTTAGCCCAAACAGAAATGGTGCTCAGCCCTACTTAGCCCAAACAGAGAGGATGCTCAGCCTTACTTATCCCAGAGAGAGAGGATGCTCAGCCTTACTTAGCCCAAAGAGATAGGATGCTCCTCCTTACTTAGCCCAGAGAGAGAAGATGCTCAGTCTTACTTAGCCCAAAGACAGAGGATGCTCAGCCTTACTTAGCCCAGAGAGAGAGAATGCTCAGCCTTACTTAGCCCAGAGATAGAGGATGCTCAGCCTTACTTAGCCCAGAGATAGTGGATGCTCAGCCTTACTTAGCCCAAAGAGAGAGGATGCTCAGCCTTACTTAGCCCAAAGAGAGAGAATGCTCAGCCTTACTTAGCCCAGAGAGAGAGAATGCTCAGCCTTACTTAGCCCAGAGAGAGAGAATGTTCAGCCTTACTTAGCCCAGAGATAGAGGATGATCAGCCTTACTTAGCCCAGAGAGAGAGGATGCTCAGCCTTACTTAGCCCAGAGATAGAGGATGATCAGCCTTACTTAGCCCAGAGAGAGAGAATGCTCAGCCTTACTTAGCCCAGAGAGAGAGAATGTTCAGCCTTACTTAGCCCAGAGATAGAGGATGATCAGCCTTACTTAGCCCAGAGAGAGAGGATGCTCAGCCTTACTTAGCCCAAAGAGAGAGGATGCTCAGCCTTACTTAGCCCAAAGAGAGAGGATGCTCAGCCTTACTTAGCCCAAAGAGAGAGAATGCTCAGCCTTACTTAGCACCGAGATAGAGGATGCTCAGCCTTACTTAGCCCAGAGAGAGAGGATGCTCAGCCTTACTTAGCCCACAGATAGAGGATGCTCAGCCTTACTTAGCCCAGAGAGAGAGAATGCTCAGCCTTACTTAGCCCAGAGAGAGAGAATGTTCAGCCTTACTTAGCCCAGAGATAGAGGATGATCAGCCTTACTTAGCCCAGAGAGAGAGGATGCTCAGCCTTACTTAGCCCAAAGAGAGAGGATGCTCAGCCTTACTTAGCCCAGAGATAGAGGATGCTCAGCCTTACTTAGCCCAGAGAGAGAGGATGCTCAGTCTTACTTAGCCCAAAGAGAGAGGATGCTCAGTCTTACTTTGCCCAAAGACAGAGGATGCTCAGCCTTACTTAGCCCAGAGAGAGAGAATGTTCAGCCTTACTTAGCCCAGAGAGAGAAGATGCTCAGTCTTACTTAGCCCAAAGACAGAGGATGCTCAGCCTTACTTAGCCCAAAGTGAGAGGATGCTCAGTCTTACTTTGCCCAAAGAGAGAGGATGCTGTCGGTTTGAGAGCAATCGGAAAGCAAACATAATACTCTTTAAGTGCATTTTTCCACCCGGGCACATGTTTAGGGCTAGGGCAAACATTTCCCTAGGGCACAAATGTAGTGAATTCCATTTTTTTGCACCAGGGCAACTGTTGCCCTTTTGTTAATTTTATTTTTTCTGGTACAAAGATTATGTAACAATGCCCAGACTCTTACCCTTACAGTGACATCCATGTGAGCATTTCAGCACTTATGAAAGTAATGTTCACACGTGAAGCAGCACTCAAGTAAATTTCCTTTTAAAAAAATATATATTATTGTGCAACAGCCGACTTCAGGCTTTTCACAACTACCATCCATACAATTTACACAATCCTTAAACATTAATACACACATTATAAAGAAAACGGATGAAAGGGACAATCAAAACAATAAAAGAGATCATTTCGATACAATAAATCCGTTTAAGCTCTTTCATGGCCCGCTATCAAACGCCCCCAGAATTATTCTGCACCTATCGACTCTAGGGGCTCCACAGAACTCCCCAGTGGAGATTGACGGGGCTCCCTAGTTCCTCTGCAGCACGTCAGAATATGATGTAAGGACTGCACCCTACATTCACCACACCACAAAGGGTGCACTCCACCACTCTTGAAGCCCCCTCACGGAACCGCGACCGTTTTTCCTAGATTGAGACGTACCCTCAGAAATCCCATCCTTAATTTAGGATCCGGAAACCATGTTAAAGAATTTGGGACAAAATGTTTGGGTTTGTCATGAATAGAAAATTATCTATATACAGGGATGTCATTTCACCAAAATGCCAGAGGTAGCGGAGGTGACATCACACGACCCTTGACCTCTGACATCACAGGAAGTGATCTTATTTGACCCCACCCAGAAGTGATATTGTGGGAAGCAATGAAACATGACCTTTCACCCCTTGACAAAACAAGAAGTGGCATCACATAGCATTGTTCCTAAGTACACTATGAAAAATATATATCACTATAATGTCATATACATTTCATACAAGAATGGATCACCATATGTATCATTAAGATCAGTATTTATTAGCCCATATTACCAAATTAATGTGAATGATAATGATGTGTTATTATATAGCACATAGGCTTAAGCTCTTTATATAGAAAAAAAGATACATACAATATCACCCAACCTGTGTTGGCACTCATTTATCGACCTCAGAAGGATGAAAGGCTGAGTTGAGGTGTTTAGGAACAGACTAGATCCGTGACTCACCACCTGAAGTGTGCCTGAAATAACCCTTTAATGAGTCTAGCAATAATTGTATAGAATTCCAGAAAGACACATTTTTTTTGTTTTATATTGTTTCTTATTTAAGGTCACTGTTGAAAGTGTTAGACTTATGGAACCCCTGTTGATTAAAAAAAAACAAAAAACAAAGAGGCCTGACCAAGAAAGCCAGCCACTCCAGAAGCAAAAAGCTGCATGGTGCTGGCCACAGCCCAGGAGCTTGCATTAAAAAAAAACAAAAAGAAAAAGAAATGCATTTTTTTTTCTTTTTAGGGGTAGCAAGGAAAACCACAGGAGTAGCAATGGAGGCCAAAGGGGTCGCAGTTGCGACCCCTGGAGATTCCTAAATGACGTCCCTGTCTAAATGCCTTCCCGCCTCTAATAGTCACAATCCAATCTGCTCGAGAAAGAGACAACTTAACTCCCTTAATCCCCTTTTTAAATCCCTGTGGAGAGAGGAATTTTGGAATCTGTTTGCCCGGAAGCTACAAATTAGGAGAGGTCGGAAGTCAGATGGGTAGAAAGACATACTTTTAAATGTAGTACGAATGTGGGGACATGTGCATTGAGGCTTGTTAAGAAACAGCCTCAAATGTGTTTGCTGTTACCCTCACGCCGGCGGGCAAAATTAGCACCTGATTACCTGGGCAGTAATGGCGATGTTAGTCCCCATTTCCTGAGTCCATAGGACTCTGTACGAATTTTGGATAAAATAACACAGTGGCTATTCTGCCCTTGAAAATTCCTGAACTTTTTGGCATTAAAGTGAAGGTAAATACCAGCAGCACTTGCCCAGAGGTATCTCCCCCACTTAAGCGCCAAACTTGGAATTTGGTTGTGTGGATAAAGCGTCAGTAATTCCATTACCAATAAAAAAAATGGGGGGTAATGGAATTACCAGCACTTTGTTTACTGCAGTGCAAAGATCACACTGGGCCCCATTGAGCTGGTGTGCCAAGTCTTGTTTTTCTGTCATATCACACTTAATTTCAGAGCGCTGTTCAGAACGGACATGTTTCCCTCTTTCCGTTTCTCTTACTAGGTGGCGCCAACTCGACACAGTTCACGTCAATAGTTTCCTATGGTTCGAAAAAGGCTAAACTGATTCAAATCAATAGATGTGCATTGTTTAAAAAAGCTTTAACCCCATTCAACCTATGCTGACCTATTTGCTGGAACTGGATCGAGCCAATTTGAGACATATAGAGGTTCCGGCGCAAGACCAGTGGTCTCCACACTTGCAGAGCCCTCGCCCTCCTGTGGCCTGTGTGACACGAGCCCTGCTCTTGCTTGAGCAGGGAAAGTAGCAAGATCCTAACTGGGCGACCCCACTTGGTGCAAAGGCTGCAGAAGCTCCTCATCATCAACAGGTTACATTTAGAACGACCTGGTGTGGTCTCCTTCAGAAGACTGACAATTAAGGTGTAAGCTCTGCCTGAAAGCAACAGGTAACTGGTGCAGCCTTTCAGCCCTACCTGTTTTCTCACCAGCTCATCAGTCTCTGGGAAGAAACAAGGCACACCGAGGCCCTCTAGTGGACACTCCGCAGGGTTGACATCGTTATGTTTTTGAACGTTTCTCCTCTCTTTTTACCTCTGTGCTGTTTTTCGAAATAAACTGGTTTTAGGCCCATTGTAGTCCCCCCATGGCCATGTTAATATGATACTAGGCAGAGCTTATATAGCGTGTATATGCTGTGTCAAAGATTTGTATACCGTTCGTCTACTTTTGTGAATTATAGCATGTTTTACTTGTGTTGTTTTATATTTATGTGGTAGTTGTAGTTAGCCATTACATGTTAATTATTTTTCATGAAATTGTTTGGGCACTGTGTTCTTTATTCTTTTAGATCTACTGCTTTTTTGGGGTCATTGTTAATTTCCAGCACACCGCAACAACTTCCTGAGAGTAAGCCTTGATTTCAGCCCACGGTACCCATTTGTGAGCCAAGGGTACTTTTACTTTTTTTCCTAACACATTTTATTGCAATTTTGATCATGAACGAACAGGCACAACAAATAATACAATCATAGACCCCCACCAACCCGCTGTATGCCCTCCCCCTTCCTCAGCAACCCACCCCCTCTCACTTAAAGCCCTTCCCACGACTCTTAACCGCCCCATCCTCGAGCTACAACCTCTCCACTCGCCCACCTACCCCTTTACCTTCTCATGCTTTTCTGGACCACCTCGCTGTTTGTATAGAAGCCGTTCCAGCTCCTTGTTCCCTACATTGCTAACTCCCACTGCCTTAGCGAGGGGGTGTCTGCTAACCCCCATACCGTAGATATATATGTTCCGGAAACAGCTAAAGATCCACCTGCTCAATTAATGACATTTAGCACCTGGCCGTGGCTCTACCATCATCTATATATATATTTGTTATCCTGTAACTTGCACCTTTGCTTGTATGCTCTTCTCCTGTAACCAGCGCCTAGACTCCCATGGGTTATGTGCGCGCCTATAAATGAATAAATAAATAAATATATCCCTTTTGGCTGCCGGCAAGGCTAGGTCCACCAAAGCCCGTTCGTATGCGGAGAGATTAGTATCCCTCCAGCTCAAAGAGTTGTTCGTACACCTCAATGTGGTCCCCTGAAGTAGATTGCAGTGGAAGCATTGCCATTATAGATATTAACGACTTTAGCAAACAACCACACGTGCGATCCCCCAGCGCCGCGCCACTTGGAACAGTGTAAATGGCCAATGGAGTCACCGCTGTGCGCATCTTTCCCTCGATTAGAATACACCGAGCAGTGTCTTTTGGTGTTTCCGCCATAATAATCAAACATAACGCTGCTAATGGTGTCACTTCGACACGTTGATAGGCTGAGCCACATTCTTACCTTATTCCCTGTCTTGCTCGGAGGCGGCCAGAATGGACTTGGGCCAGCTGCAAGGGTGCAGCCATCGGATTGCACAAATAAGAAGAATATACGGCAGTGTTGGAACAGCGGGGAAGGTGACCCCTGACCTCGGGTTTACTGGGAAAGTCTTCGTTTTGAGGCTTCTGGGAAAGGCTTTTCTTCTGATTTACAAACTGTGACCGTCCGGGGAGGCTGTGTTGTGGGGGGCTCATTACTTTAAGTGCATGTGGTGAGTTCCCTCTGCCACATCTGAAGCTGTGACGCTTTCGGGCCCCGGGCTTTTGTTCATCACGCGTGAGTCACCGAGAAGAGCAGAAGCAAGTCGAGGAGTGGAAAGAGTCTTGACAAAATATGGCTTCCTCTGTGTAGATGCCACTCCAAGTCCCTCCCTCCCCCCCTCCCTCCCTCCCTCCCTCCCTCCCTTCCTTCCTTCCTTCCTTCCTTCCTTCCTTCCTTCCTTCCTTCCTCCCTTCCTCCCTATTTCCCTCTTTCCCTTCCTTCCTTCCTCCCTCCCTCCCTCCCTCCCTCCCTCCCTCCCTTCCTTCCTTCCTTCCTTCCTTCCTTCCTTCCTTCCTTCCTTCCTTCCTTCCTTCCTTCCTTCCTTCCTTCCTTCCTTCCTTCCCTTCCCCTCCCTCTTTTTCCTGCCTCTCTTCCCCTCCCTCCCTTTCTTCCTTCCTCCCCATCCTCCCCCCCTTCCTTCCTCCTCATCCTCCCTCCCTTTGCTATCTGTGCCCCATCTCCCCATATCTTGCCTTCCTTTCCCACCTCTCCCGTTTCCCTCTTTCTCCTAGGTTCTCACTTTCTTCCTTTCTGGCTGACAGAAACATCAGAGTCTTCTCGGAACTTACCTCAGCCCCCGACCCCCTGCCGAAGATTACTTGGGGCATAGCTCAAGGTTCCCGTGTCTCTCCCACACTCTCCATTTCCCCCAAACCACTATGTTGGTTGTAGCCCCTGAGCTCCTTTCCCTCCCCCCTGCACTTTGCCTCTTGCACAATCTGAATGACACAGGGCCTAGTGAGTTTGTTTTGACCTCCCTCTGTCTTACTCACTTGTCTTGTAGCGCCTAGAAACACTTGTGTACAGGCGCGTTAGAAATGACTTATCATGTATCATATATCAGTGGCTACAACCAAAAGCCCCCCAGCTCCCCCCTAGTGACGCCTCTGTTATCAACTCGGCCCCGACGACGAAAAAACTGAAATTTTCCTGCCATGCTCAAGAACCTAAGCCTATTTTACTGTTCTTTCAACATTGACGGCAGCCCGATCGCTGTCTCCCCAGGCACAAAGACACTGGGTGTACACCTCAATGCGACCCTCTCCCTCACTCGCCCAGTGAATACCCTTCTTTCCTCAGGCGCCCAAACCACTAAGCTTGCAGACCATTCCTTTCAACCAACAGCTGCCTCTCCTCTCTATCGCCCGTGCCGTGATAGGTACCAAACTTGACAACTGCAATGATTGGCTCCCCATACGCAAATACATTGTTTTCGAAACTGTCGCGGTCACCCATAGATGCGTGTCTAACACTGCCCCGCCTTACCTTGCACAAAAAAACAAAACAGCCCAGTCATTGAGACTGACCCACTCCGCCTATGCCCACCGCCTCATCACACCGAAATTTAGTCTGGTTAGAGCCAGAGGCGCCAGCTTCCCCGTCATTGCAGCAAAACTATGGAACGCCCTACCTTTGATACTGAGAGCTGAGCAATCCTACTGGACTTTCTGTAAGCACCGAAAAACGTGGCTGTTTGCCTAGAGGACCCCTCACGTTCCTCCTCCTTGACCTTCTCTGACTGTTTAACACTTGATTACTTGTAACCCTATATCTTGTCTTGAAACTAGCGCCTTGATGCCTGTGGGTTCTGTGCGCTGCTACAAATGTGAACAAATAAATAATAAATAATCAATGCGTCCATCATTCCTTGCAGAGCTGCCGCTCCACATGGCCCGCTGCTGTCTCTAGGTCACGTGGGCCTTGTGATGAGCCGTGGAAAGGTTTCCGTTTCCTGGTTAGAGATATGAGTTTGGGGGTGGCGTGGAGGTGTGCATGTCACCCAAGATCTCGTGCAAGTGCCTGCACTAAGCCCAACCCGCCTTAAGCCTCAGATATGCGTCCAACTCTTTCCATTTGTTGACAGCAAAAGCGGGAGACCCGCGCGCCGCTAAAGGGAGCGGGGGGGGGACTGGGTTTGAAAACCGCCCCTCGCTGCGAAGGATTAGCGTATCCTGTCCGCCCCCCCCCCGTGTTCTGCGAACAGATGTTATCCTTCAGCGCTCATTCAAACGGTCCCTCCAGTCCAAGTTCCTTCCAGGGAGAGGCCGGCTTTGTTCACCTCTGAAAACCCAGCGCCCAGGCTGTGGCAAGTAATCTCAAGAAACGCAGGCACTGGACTTCAGCAAAGAACCTTAAACGCGAGCAAGGCCCAAAAAACGGAACAGAGCGTCCATGTTAGTGAACCCAGTTTTAAAGAATACATTCCCTTGTTTACAGGGGAAACCCAGAGTTGCACTTGCACGTATAAGAACGTGTAAGCAATACAGAGCTCTAGAAGCCAAACCCAAAAACATGGGGCCCAATAAACAAAGACGTGCACTGGAGCAAAGGAAGAGATGCTGTGAGCGTCTCAGATGTGCACCTGTTATCTTATAACAGCGCGGGAAATGGGCCCGAACAGGAATGAGCATCACTCCAGCAAAACGACACTCACGGATCTGCTCTGCAGCGTGTTATAGCACGGACGTGCAACCCACGCGTCAACTAGCAGACCCTGCAGCCCTGCCAAGTCTTCTGAAAGCGTCTGCTTGTTGAAACGTAGGTTGCTTGTGTGTGTGATAACTCTGCTTTAGAACAGGATCCTCCTTGCAAGATCTGTCCTGAAGTTGAATTATCTCACGCACAAGCAACCCCGTTTCAACAAGAAGACATTTTCAGTAGACTCAAAACTGAATACAGAAACAGCCAAAGCCACACACACTTGTCGCAGTTGTCCAAACTGGTTAATTTAAGCAGGCCCGCGAGAGGCGTGGTTGCAGGGCTAACAAAAGACAGGAAACCCCAACATCTTTGATCTGCATCTGTGTCAACCTGAAGCCAACTCCTGCCTCTTAGTATATAGGACAATGAGCTGTCATGTCTGGTACACGTGTTTACAGTAGGCAACCCCGCAGGGGGACCACATTCAGATAGGAGTATGTGATTTGACAGAAACAAAAAGTCTGTTCTCGCCACAAACTTCAAGGGAGACCTGCGCTTTGATCAGCAGCCACAGAAATCTCAATTAACCAGAGAGACACTTTGATCCGCAACAGACAGGATGATGGGTGGGACTTAGTAGTACATGTTTTCACCCCTTTACCTTTCCTGTTGCAAAGCACTCTGGTTATGACGTCACGCAAAACAAAAGATTGTTGCTGGGGACCCATGATTGGTTCATTAAGGTAGGCTTAGCCTACACCAATCAGTGTGGCCCATTTGGCTTTGAAAGAGGGTTGTGCCCCTCTTTCGGCAGAACATCTGAAGACTTTGCAAGGAGTAACAAGAAGAACTCATTTGGAACATGGCTGAAGGTACAGTCTGACTTACAGCTTCCCTCAGTGAAGGAAGGCCAGGATTTTCAAAGAGGGAAGCAAGATCCTGCCCATATAGGACCCACCAGCAGCTCCAGAACCAGTATCAAGCCAGCAAACAGCATGCCCTGCTTTGCTCTGCAAGTAAGCTTCCTAGGTGGGAAGCGCCAGAGAGTCTCGGAACCAAACCAAGGACAAGGTCATTGCCTGCAACACTCTCCTCAGCTTTGGGCTGTCTGCCTTAAAGGATGACACAAGCTCAGAGAAGAAGCTAGGAGGAGTGGTCCATCGACAAGCATCAAACAGTGTCCGTATTAAAGGACATTTTCAAACCAGTCAACCCCCTCCAGCTGCAACCGACTTTACCACTGAATGTTGTCACGCCGCAGTCACTAAACGCCGTCCGAGACACCTCGACCAGTGCTTCAGGCCCGCCAACCAACACTGAGAGAACGATTCCTAACCCCGAGCCACTGTGTAGGCCAGCCTGCAGCCACCTGTCCAGCCTCGCTCGCTGAACTGCCTGCCACCTGATACCTGTAGCTGTCTCCCATCTTGAACTCTGTCGCAGAAACTGCAAAGTGCCCGGGAAACGAATCGACCTTTTCTAGCACCAACAAAATCTTTAAGCACAAGGTATTATTTTATTATATTCTATGGAAGTTTTATATTGCGCCAACATGCCCAAAGGTCTCAGGGCGCTCTCAAGACATACCACAGAAATCACTTATAGCATTGGCAGGAAATGGCAAGCAATCATACTCAGTAATTTCGGGCGTCAAAAAGAAAGGTTTTCAAACCTTTTTGGAATTGTGAGACTGATGGTACATTGTGGTTCCCTCACCCTGGTCCTTCTCCGAAGGCCCCTAGTGACATTTTACAACCAATTTCTCTCTTTGTGCTGAAACCAAGTATCCTTGAACTATTGTGATTAATTACTATATCTGACTACCCTCCTGTCAGTATCCAGAGTGCCTCCCTTTTCCTTCTTTGAAACTGTCCGTCCTCTGCATTCCTAACAGGGTTGGATGTATTGTGTGTTAGAACTGTCTGTTTTTATATTTTTATGCAACCTTGATTGGACAGTCCCTTTTATCATTGGGTAATAATTGTATTTTCGCTTTGTTGCAACTAACCAACGATACACAACTTGCAGAGATAAGCCTGCCATTCTGTCCACGTTACAAAAATTGGACAAGGTGTTTATAATTGACTTGGGTTTCCAATCTGTTCGGATCCCTTCTGGTGTACTAAAGGTGTGGGGGTGATGGTTTTGAAACCGATATTCATCCCTGGACCACTGGTGCCCCGGGAAATTGATTTGTCACATGCACCTTTGCATTATTACTTATGCAACACATGCATGTGCAGTCCCATCACCTGTAGTGGGCTTGCTGCAACACTCCTAGTCCTCATATCACTTGACTGCATGGGGGCTGAGAACCATGTGGTTCAACAGGCATCTGACGCTTTGATATGCAGAAGGTTCTGTGCCACACTCCAGCCTGCAGGTCCCCTCTGTGAAACGCCGTACATTATTTCTGTTCCTTCTGGGCAGGCGCAGAATTATTATTATTATTATTATTATTATTATTATTATTATTATTATTATTATTATTATTATTATTACTAGGGGATTTATTGAGTGCAGACCTAGCTTCGGGAAGCAATAGAGCACTTTACAAGTCATAGGTGGAAGGACATGGCGAGGGAAGCAGATCGCAAGGAATCAATACAAGGAAGCAGGGAGCTAACAACGGGGGAGAGGGAGGGAGGGAGGGCAATTTGGCAGCAAAGGATATACAAGCAACCAGGAGGCGAACCAGAGGGGAGCAGAATGTCCAATCTCAGGCTCGGTGTAGAAAGGAAGGTTTGAATGCGACAAGAAGTTTGTTTTTTATATGCTCCTTCTATCACTGCTTATAAATTGGGACAGGGGTGCAAACATTTGGATGTCCAGGGGGCAACTGAGTTTTGGCACAAATCACGACTGCGTGACATTACAGGAAGTGACATTACAGGAAGGGATTTCACAGGAAGTGTTGTCACAACTTGTGGTGAACACTGTGGCCACTGTAGAAATTACTTGATGATGCTGCGCCCACTATCTTTGTATGCCAGTAATGGTTACTACACATGACTTGCATGATTCAAGCGGCAGGAACAATGTGTCTAAACTAGTCCACATTTGTTACTTACTGTGCCCCGCCCCAATATACAAACACCATTCACACAATCCATTTATTGCATTCAAGCTGCACACACACAAACCGAGGCAGTCCTTTAACCAACACTTTCATCATACATTCAACATTCACCACACACATAGGCTCACTCAAAACTATTTCTCTCTCTCTCTCTCTCTCCCTCTCTTCCCCCGCCCCCCCCCACCACCGCTGTAGGTCTTCTAGGGCATAGACCGGATCAGGCTCTACAGGAGCAAATTAAGACAGCCCTGGCACACCTCAGAAGGACTTTAACACACAAGGCACTCCCGGTGCCACATCATGTGACGTGTGGGGCAGGATGCTGGCCAAACACTCACGGTGCACGCATTTAAAAAAAAAAGTATATAACATTTAATCATGGCGCACCGTAGGCAAGACACACCTGCCTTGGCTCATTGGGGGTACAGTCAGCTGGAGGGCCCTGCCCTCCCAGAACGTTTTAGGGAAAAACTCCAGCCACCAGGTAGTTGGTGCTACTGAGTTAGCCACAACCAAAATTTGTGCGGAGGTGCACATCACATGTGCAGTTGACTCCTCTGTGTTCAAGCTAATCAACAAAAATAATGTTCGAGCATTAACCCCGAAAGTCGGCTAATTTAATTCAAAATGGAAAGTCAAGACAATTGTGTGGGATAACCAACTAATTCCAAACTGGAAGAGGCAGATACGTGATGGTGGGTAGCGTACCAGAGAAAAAAAGAGGAGCACGTCCGCCGCACAACTTTTATGCAAGTGTGCTGGAGACCCTGCAAAATCATCGGGACTTTCGGTTCTGGCGCACAAGGATGATATTTTATTTATTTATTTAAATTTTTGGATAGGTCGCTACATGCCCAAAGGCCTCAGAGCGCAGAAAGAAAGATCAAGTGTGAAACGGCAAAGACAAGGTCAGACCAGATGAGAGCGGTCATTAGTCGGCTGAATTCAAGAGTAGAGTTTTTATGCTTCTCTTGAATGTAATCAAGGATTGAGATACTTTAATAGTAGAAGGTCAGGCATTCCATTCACGCGGAGCATGAATGTCAAAGCTGGATTCCCTGAATCTTTTTAGATTAAAATGGCGTTGATTCAGCTGAGGATTGTCAGATGAGCGCACCATTCGGCGGAGTGGTTTTAGTGACAATGTTCTAGATAAATAAAGAGGGGTGCAATTATTCTGGCACTTAAAGGCAAGAGACAACATCATCATGAAGCCCAGCGACAGAAGGCCCTGACATTCAGTACCCCCAAGGTGCCCCACCCCACTACCCAACACTGCCACATTGTGGCTGCTGGTGCTTATAGTGAAAGTCACTGGGTATATTGGAATGGGTTGGGTTACAGGGAGCAGAGGGGGCAGTGCAAGATTGCTTTGCTGTTGTGTTGATGAAGGTAGCACCAAATTTCCAAAATGGTAGAGGACTCGTTCAAAATTGCGGAGGGACTCATCAGAAATGTCAATCTACTCCCACCAAATGTGCGGGGATTCACCAAAAATGTGAGTGGGACTCGTCCCATATATGTGGGGAACCCATTCCAAACGCGCAGAGAGGGCTCATCCTGAATGCTCAGGGGCCTCACTCAAAAAGTCCAACAACTTCAGCCCTAAAGTGATGGGGGTATCAAAGGCGTTGCTAGGGGGGAGCTGAGAGGGCTATAGCCCCGGGTCTTTTGGTTCCAGCCCTGGATAGAAGCTGACGGTTTACAAGCAAAAAGGCTAGCTAGCCCCCATGCCTGACAGTCCCAAAATTAGCGTAGCCCCAGATCTTTTCCAGATGTAGCAACACCCCTGGGGGTCGTCCAGTGCACTGATCCTTAATGTCCACCGGACACACCTCAATGGCTTGGCAAAAAATATCTGCAATGCGCGGGGCAGTCCTCTCACATGTGTGAACAGAACATTACAGATGTTGCAAGGGCACCCCGATTCCCCCAAATGTACAGGGGGCTAATCCTACATGTTTGGGGACTCACCCCAAATGTGATCCCGGCTCACCTCAAATATGGTATAGGCTCAAGCTTAATAGGCATGTGTCTCATCTATGTTGACGTGACGTTGCCCACATTGAGTGGCTGCTTAACATCTGAGCAGGCAAGGGGCTACCACCGCGACTCACGACCAAAGCATATGGTTTTAGTTTTGGTTGCCACTGGTGGTTTTGCTGCCGCCGGACGGTGCACTGTTGTACTATTTGACGTGGAGGGTTTGTGGTAAGTTTTATACGGTAGGTCACACCCAGAATTATTTTGTTGTCGAGGGGTCTATGTTATAATAGGGTGAAAGCAACATGAAACATACAGGAAACACAGACTACCTCCTTCTCTTGTATTTTACCAGTATTTAGACCACAAACAGTAACAAACCGATAACATGTATCATCGGGTATCAACAAGACACAAAACCTCTTTGCTTATGTGCAGGAACCTTTCGATACATTTATTTCACAACTTTGTTTCCTTATTGCAAAATGTGATGTCTAAAAACACAATTCACAACATAATTTTCACAGATACAAACATTCTTATGTTGTGAATTGTGTTTTTAGACATTAGATTTTGCAATAAGGAAACCATGTTGTGAAATAAGTGTATCCAAAGTTTCCTGCACATAAGCAAAGAGGTTTTGAGTCTTGTTGATACCCAATGATACATGTTCGTGGTCTAAATACTGGTAACATACAGGACAAGGGGGTTTGCGGTAACGCATGCACCCCCTACTAATTGAGATAACTCACTTTCTTTGCTTTCTGGACCTCTGCTGTTGCTCCTCTGCTAGGAACAGGTTTTGATTGTCACGTGCATCCACCAATAGAAGGGACCCCCAAGGACATAGTGCAAGGAATCTAATTTACACAGAAAGAAGTGAAACAAAAAAGTATTGGGACTGTGAACCCAGCCGGCATGGGTAAGGAGTAGGGGAGGGCCACGAGCAACACATGTGTTAGGAGGATAGAGGCAGGTGGGTAGATGCGCGAGAGGGTGGGCAAAAGAAGGGGGGTGGGGTTCTCCTATATCTCCACTTACACGTAATTGCTTAGAAACAATTGAACGGTTTTTCCTCAAGTAAAAATTCTGCGGAAAGTGTAAGGAGGGGGCATTGTAGATGTTTATTTCATTGTGAACCCTCACATAACATTTTTAGCCTCATTTTGACTGAGGCATAACATAACACGGATCGACAAAGACACACATTCTCTGCCTGTTTGTATTGATCCGTGCCATTTTGCAATGATTTCCCTAGATGCAGCGGGGCGCGGGGCGGGACGTCCTCTCTGCGCGTTCCGCTGCGCCGCGGAGGGAAACCGAAAGCACTTAAGTTGCGCCTGCATCTGCTTCTGATGCTGGTGGAGAGGCTCGATTCCTTATGACTGCTGCCCGCTGTGCGCCACATAAACAAAAGGAGGCCGAATCCATGGGAAGCCAGGGTAATGACTGGATGCCAACCGGGCGTTAACTGGCACGGGCACTGGGATCCACCCCGATTGCCGCGCCTTAAGGAGAGTACGGAAGTTCCTCACTCATTAATGGAGTAGGCCATGGTGTCGGTGTCCCCTCTTCCTTTCTACAGGAGCATGTTGGAGACGCTTCTAATGATCCAGATGCAGCCCAGGAGTCGTTTGTTTATGTGAACTATACATGTACACACATCTGAGTCAGCCATAAATGGGATGGGTGCAGACGTTACAACCAGCAGGATTAATATATCCAAGAAATAAGCTGTTCGTTTTGCCAACAAGCTTCTGCCAGGGCTCTAAAGAATACCAAAATAGAAGCATACTGGAATGAATGCGGGCGTTTTCACTGGTACAGTGCACTCCCCAAATATGGCTCCTAAAGCAGAGCAAGCTCTCCCTGCAATCCGCATCACGATTGCAAGGCAGCACCTCACCACACCGTGCACACTGCCGCACTGCTGCACTGCTTACCAGACACGCAGAAGCCCAGGCGAGTGATTAACTTCAAATAATCTATACCTTGCACACTTAAGAGGTATTCTTTCACTGTCAAAACAGCACATGAAACTGTGCATGGAGTTGCAAAGAGTGGTGGGCCTATTCCCGGTTAAAAAAAAGCAGCAGAACGCCATTCCATTAGTTCCTTCGCACTTCGACCTCTGCCTTTAATTATTGCCACAGTGTTTGGACATTACATTATTGAATTGTTCTTGATCAAACACGTATGAAGCAATAAAGACACTATTGAAACAACTGTGTTAAGGCATCAGCCTTTCTCACCTCAGAAACCAATAGCAATGGAATCTTTTTTTCCCCGAAAAAAGCACTGATTATTTACTTTTTTTCACCATCAAAAACACTTTGTGAAAACAAGTATCACCACAAGCGGCTGGCTGCCCTGTCACACAATGTTCCCTGGGATAAGTGAATGGCATAACATGAAAAGAGCGACAGATGCTATTGGGTCAGGCAGCACCTTGCCACCACTGTGCATATACTACTGCAAACACATTTGTAAACACTTTTCATTCATCAAACAGATTCACCAGTCCAGCTGATGGCGTTTCACACGAACATGGCGAAATGATTCGCCGAACAGGTAAGCGGATAAATGCTCATTATTGTGAGTTACTCGTAGACCCCCTCGGATACTTCTATGGCCCCCTCTCATCTGACACTGAGTTATGCATCTTCCACTTCATGTTCCAAGTTCCACATTCTGCTTTAACACTCCACATATTGCTACCATAACATTCTACATATGGTAACATATGGTAAGATGCTGCTACACATGGTTTTTTAGTAATCCTAACAGGAATATGTTTTTTTCACGGCCACAGATTTTCACAGACTGAATTAATGCTCAATTAACCAGAGAGACTCTTTACTCCGCAACAGACAGGAAGATGGGTGGGACTTAGTAGTACATGTTTTCACCCCTTTACCTTTCCCATTGCAAAGCACTCTGGTTATGACTTCACGCAAAACAGAAGATTGTTGCTGGGGACGCAAGATTGGTTCATTAAGGTAGGCTTAGCTTACACCAATCAGTGTGGCCCATATGGCTTTAAAAGAGGGTTGAACCCCTCTTTCGGCAGATCATCTGAAGACTTTGCAAGGAGTAACAAGAAGAACTAATTTGGAACATGGCTGAAGGTACAGTCTGACTTACAGCTTCCGTCAGTGAAGGAAGGCCAGGATTTTCAAAGAGGGAAGCAAGATCCCTCCCATATAGGACCCACCAGCAGCTCCAGAACCGGTAGCAAGCCAGCAAACAGCATGCCCTGCTTTGCTCTGCAAGCAAGCTCCCTAGGTGGGAAGCGCCAGAGAGTCCACACATTCCTACCATAACATTCTACATATGGTAACATATGGTAAAATGCTACACATGGTTTTTAGTAATCTTAACAGGAACATGTTTTTTTCACGGCCACAGTTTCTCACAGACTGAATTACTGTGAACAAGGACAAGCAATGGCACAGCCAACAGCTTGGGCTTTTGAGTTGCATTTGCTTGCCACTGATATAATGGTACTACTTGGCCATAAGATCACAACAGCTGGAAAATGGGGCGATTACCTGGGCATGTGATGTCAGTACCTGAAAAATGCTTATTTAAAACCTCAAGCCAAAACTGTTGGCCTTGTAGTTGCTCTTTTGTAACAGGGTTTCAGTACATGCAAGAGATATAAATCAAGTGGCTGAAGGTACACTTGCTTAAGATATTTTTATTACACTGGTAGCCATTTGCAGCTGCAATTTAGCCATTAAACACTGGCAAGGAAAGTTTGATGATAATTCTTGATGGCACAAGCTCAAATAGATCCCCGTAGGTTGTGTTTAGGATGGGGACGGGCAAATAGTGGGTGGGAATGGCCACAGGGATTAGTATGGCCATGGGACGTCAATGGTTGGTTAAATAACCAAGCAACACCCACAGGTTCTGTGTCCTTCCTC
The DNA here is from genome assembly GCF_040938575.1 of Ambystoma mexicanum. NCBI lineage: Eukaryota > Metazoa > Chordata > Amphibia > Caudata > Ambystomatidae > Ambystoma > Ambystoma mexicanum. The sequence goes on from NC_090931.1 coordinate 1,330,782,302, forward strand.
ACTTGTCATTCGCTCCTACTTGTACTCTAATGCAATAGTTTCTGCCTATAAGTGGTGCGTAAGCACCACCCAACAGCCCAAACTAAAAAAATCAAACAGGGATTCGGGGTGGCACGCTGTAAAAAAATAAAATGGTGTGTGGTTCATGGGAGTGTTCCCCTGTGAAAGGTCACCAACCCTACCTTCACCCGGGAGTGCACAATAGAGATTCCCACGCAAGCCAGTAGAGCGGCTTCCACAGGAACTAGAAAAAAATAAAATAAGGAAGCAGCAGCAGGGTTTTGGGGGGGACTCACAACAAGGCAGGGAGCGCTTCAAAGACAGGGGGGCACCTGGCGCAATAATGGGAAAGGGGTGGGCAGAATTACGTTCTGCAGAAAAATGTTCAAGAAAAATGACACTGATCCTTGTTAACTTGTCAAAAAATGGTGAGCAGTCTTACTTGGTTCATAAAAACACAGAAATGGTATTGCTTAATACGTGAGGCGGTATTGAAGAGTGGGTTTGGAATCTGACCAGGGTGTAGTAACAAGTGTTAAGATGAGCCCAATTTGCTGCACTAGCATAAAAACAATGCTCAATAATGGAGAGCTCAAAGTACGGCAAAATCCAGCTTCATTCAAAACGCAGAATAACAGCTGGAATAACATGAAAGTAGCTCTAAAACTACAATGAGTGTGAGCAGATTGTGTACTCAAAATACATAGGCAGTGATGTCACAATGCAATATCAGTTACAAAACCTATGAGTGGTTATGATTGGTTAACATCTTAATATATATATAGAATGCATAAGTGTTAATTTCCTCAATGGTCCTCACATCCCTGATGCTCCTTCTGAGCCCATCCCAACAGCGATAATAGTTTCACTACATCACTATACTGGCCACTAATTGGCTGTCATTATTCTTCATAGGCAGTGTGGCGAGATGGATTCCCATTGGTTGTCACGTTACTTACCAACACTGGACACTTTGACTGGACGTGAAGATTTCAGAGGCACATAGGACAGAGAGAGAGAGAGAAGTCCATTGTCTGCACTAATTGCAATTAAAAGTACTGCTCATTATTCCCGGGTCATGTGGCCTAGCTATTCCTTTGTATTGGGCCTTGTGTATCATATCATGTATCTGTACGTGCTGGGGACTTCAACAGTTTCTCATCTATACTTGGCTTATAATAAATAGCTAAAGTTTGTTTATGTCTTGATCACATGTTAGGGGATCGTATTAGAGAATAAAATATTTCATATATACTTGGATTTTAGCTCATTCTGACGTGCATGTTGTACTCTTTGTAGCCACTAGAGACACGCTTAATCTATCCGTGACAAAGTCCTTTGCATACTGATCTCATGCACGTGAACATCAATGGCTGGTTGTACTCTTATTATAATTTAATTAATTTGTGTGTCTACTGCTTCTCATCCTGGGAACGGTTATCTTGTCTCTGCATTCTGCATCTCCATTACTCCCTTTCGGGCATCTGACCTCGGCGCTTACTACAAACTACTCTCTGGGCAGCTTTAAAGCTTCTAAAATAAATGTGTTTTTATGAAATCAGCATCTTGTCTGAGGCCTTGCAAACCTTTAGGCCTGATGAGGCCTCTGTGCTAGGAAAATGACTATACTTCTGTGGTTTTCACATCCCTGTTGGCAACCTATATTTGTGCCTGCTCATGTTACATTCACTCTGTGCATCTGCCATCCGTAGGTTTTCCTGCTTTTGTATTCTGCATCTAATCGGCCTATAATTCCATGTGTCCTATCACTGTAGTGGGTCCCTCTCTTGGTATCCTGGAATCTATGCTATATACAGCACGCTACTTGTGCTTTCTACTATTTAACTATAATCCCTAGTAGTGTTGCACAGCCTAACTAATTCTTTCTGGCAGAAGCATATACAATGACTTATTTGAAATATTGTTTCTTAGAACCTGTCTTAGTTTGTCTTGTCTGTCACCCCTAGATTCATGGGGCGATAAGGCTGCCTCAGCTGGTATTGTTTCTCACCTGTACGATACTGGTGAAGGGTTGGGCAGGAATTGGTACATGCATATCTGAGTAGGGGCAATAGGTGGGACCTGCATATTCAACTGCCCCGTTACACAAGAACGTGTACAAAACATGTGATTGTTTCAAAACAAAATAATTACAATTTTGTTCCAATTCCAAAAAAGTATTGCACTTATGAATAAATACATCATTGCACGGACAATACTGTAATCACAGGTAAATGGTTTCGGTGGCGCCCGGGAATGAGTATTTGAAAGCTTCAGTGAGAACGATTCGGAAGAAATTCAACAAAAATACATATCCTTCCATTGATAAGGAGTGTAAGAATGAAATGATCAAGAGCAGCCTGTAAACATGATACAATGACTTCAAAGAAGTGGGAGAGTTGATCTATGTGCAAACGGCAATAGTCAGGTGTTTATAAAGAGCCTCATACATGTGGTAAAGTGCTCCAAAATAAGAGAAAGGTGCACAGGGAGATGAAGTAATGTGCCTGGTATCACACATGGTGGTCCAGTTGAGAAACTGAGATTAGAACCAATGCACACACTGGATCCCCAGTTGACAATGTAGATGCTGCGCAACAAATATATGTATAATATTAAGTTATGTATATAGTGCTTTGCCAATGTGCTGTACATAGAAAAGGTCTATATGCAATTATTATTACACAGCCAAAGTAAGTACTCCTTTATCGACCTCAGAAGGGCTGACTTTGCATTGGGATTCTAATCTGCGACCTGCAGATCAAACAGAGATTGCAGCAGCCACTGCACAACCCACTGAGCCACCTTCCTCGCAATGATCATTATTATTATAATTCTTAGTGTGTTTATTTAGTGCAGACCTAGCTTCGAGAGGCAATGGAGCACTTTACAAGTAAGGCTTCCAGTTTTCCGTTTTTACTGATGTTTACACATAAATACAGATTAATCTGCTTTCTCTCTATTTATAAAATGGAAACATACGGAAAAACAGGTCTTTCTGTCTGGTTCTCTATGATGTCACTCATACATCACAAGCCAATCGCATTGCAGATTGGCAGCATGGAGAGTGTAAAGGTTGTAGAAAAATAACATTAAAGTTCTTCAAATTGCTGACAGCATATATCTTAAGGCAGCAGCAGTCACAGGAGTAACCGTCGGCTGATATGGAAAACATGCAGCTAGAATGCCTTTCCTATAGGGCTGCATGAGTGTGGTAATAAATGCATTTTTTAAATTAGAATACATGCAGAAAAATACTGGTTACGGATTATCTTTTTATATGGCAAAAAATAAATATGGATAAATACAGACGGAAATGGCAGAAAAATAAATACCATAAAACCAGAAGCCTTATTTACTAGTCCTAGGTGGAAGTGCACAATGAGGAAAGCAGGAATACAAGGGAACAGGGAACAAAAAAAAGCGGGAGTTGGAATGCGGGTAATTTGGCATCAAGGGATCTACAAGCAGCCAGGGGAAGAACGTACACGTTCCTACAGTAAGCACGCTGATCGACATTGAAAGTGTTCCTCCATAGGAGAAATTCACAAGTCTCCTCGTTGCAGGAAGTGCTCAGAACATAGGGAAACAAACAGAGCCTGGCACAATCACAGTCCTGGTACATGCTCACGCCGTATCCAGTGATTGTACCTAAAAGTTTTTATCTGAGACATTTTTCACGGAAAAAATACAATGTTTTCAAATATATATATATTATATATATGGGTAAGGGGATAACACAGGTGTGGAGGGGGCTTGGGGTTCAAAACATGGGGAAGTGGGAAGGATTTGGGGGGAGTTTAGCCCCCCCAAATAAAAATACAGTATTTTTTCAGGAAATTCGTTTTGGTAAATAATGCCTTGAATAAAAGGTTTTAGGTAAAATCACATAGAACTTCAAGGCGCATCAAGATTACGGCCCCAAGTGGGCACCTTTCTGTAACATATCCCTAAGCTTATCGGAAAGCACCATTTTATCAGCATCCCTGCATAAATGTCCAGGGATAATTGGAGTCCTGGTATAAAATGAGCACTAACATAATGAAAAGGGTGGCAGAAGTAAAGCACAGGTGGAATTGCTAGAATACTGGGATCCATGGCATAACCAGGCAGTGGAATAATCTGAGCCATTCATAATACTATAATGAGAAACACGGCCTAATCACATCACAGGCACAATGGCTTGCATAATATTGAATCTGCTTGTTGTATGTGCGTAAAAATAGCAGACATGCCCACTCTGACAAAAATTCCATGAGATTATCCTATTTTCAGCTGGTAAAAGAAAAACAATCCATCAGAACAGCTCAGTGGGATAAAGGAATGCTGCTGAGGTGTGTACAACCTGCATGTCGCAGGTTCAAATCCTGGCAATGCAAGCTAACTGTCCAATGTTGCTTTTATTGACCAATGTTACTATTACCCAAAGAAAGTACTCCCTTAACACCTTCACAAGGACGAAAAACGGTTACCCATACCCAGGTTTGAATCCGTGGCTTGCACCTTGTATGTATAGGCCACTGCAGTACGCGCATGTTTTAACCACGCTAGTTGTGGGTATTTTTATGTGGATCCAGGGCCGTGTGTCTGCGACCTCGAACTGCTCCTGAAGTAGCGGGAAGAAGGCAATGCGGATCCTGTCTGGAAGTTCTGCTGCTGGATTCCTGATCCCCCTGAAGGCAATGGTCTGTCCTTCCACAATCACTATTTTCTTTGATCCAGCCTGCGGTTCCGGTGTTATTCTTTGCTGGATTGAGAACTGACAACACGTGTTACCTTGCCTCTTCCTGTGTTTGTAACATGCGGGAGCGCTGCTCGTTTAAGGCTTGCTGCCTTATACCACGACCCGGAAGCGAAGTGAATGAAGTGCACGAAGTGTTCCGGTGATATTCATTGCTGGATTGGGAACTGGCAACACCTTACATTGCCTCAGCCTGCCCTGCTAGTTTAAGGCTTGCTGCCTTTGACCCTGACCCGGAAGCAGAGCTGACTAAGTGCCACAAAGTGTTCCCATGTGAGGAGGGTGAGCAGGTCCTTGTTGGATTTCTAGGGCCCTCCTTGTTTCGCACCATTTTATCTCCTGTCCTCAACGATTTTCATCGAGGTACTGCAACAATCCACTTTTATTTAGGAGCGGTGAGTGAATCCATTACACCGCACATCTTCTATTATCTAAACTATAGCTTGCACTCACAATGCCTGCTAAATAGAGCAAATATGGCGTATGCAGTGTCAAGATACCCTCATGTAAGCGTAGCCGCAACTCACCCAATTATAGTGGCAAAACGTCTGATGGCCACCCAGAGCCCTGAAAAGGATCAACTTGATTCCATCAGTGAATTACAACCTAAAATAACGGGTTTCTTTGGCACTTTGAACACAGTCAATACTGAGGGAACAAATGGGGGATCTAATGTGAAAAATCTGCAAATTATTTCTCATGGCGCTGAACCACCACGAGATTGTACAGCGGCAGGATCTCCTACAATTGGCAATGACAATTCCCTGCTTAATCTCTGTCTGGGTCTTTGGAGAAACTGTATGGGGGGGGATGATATAGCTCGTTTGAGTTAATCTGCCTGTTATGAAAATATCATTGGCACAAACCTTTCTGCAAGGCCTGAACTTCAGAAGTTGCTTTCTTCCTCTGAATCTTCTGAAAGTGATTGTGAAAGTGACAATGAGGCTGAAAGTCATCCGGAGGTTAATAACACTTTTTATCATGCGGAGGACATGGGGCCTCATTACGACTCAGGCGGTAAGGGGTTTACGGCGGCGTAAACAGCGCCGACCCTTACCGCCTGAGTACGAGGTCCCTTAGCGCCATGGCGGATTTAACACCTGCTTTTAGCAGGTGTTAAAATCCATGGCGCTAAGGGACCATGGAGTTAATTACGCCACCGTAATTTACGGTGGCGTAATTAACGCCTTCCCCACTCCCATTATGCCCTATGGGGCAAAAATGGGAATGGGGAAGGGTAAATAGGGATTGGGGACTTACCGCCCCGCCGACCTCGGAATGGGGCGGTAAGTCCGCCTACCACCATGGCGTAAACATAGTTTACGCCATGGTGGTAAAGTCACGGCCCAGGCGGTAACTTACCGCCTGGGTCGTAATGAGGCCCATGGTATCTGAATGATATGATATGATATGATACAGCATTTATAATGCGCTTATACACAAGTGTTTCAAGGCGAGACGAGGCAAGGGAGGGACCAAGGAGACATACAACGACCCTATTAGGCCAGGTGACATTCAGATCACGCAAGTGCGTGGGAAGGGAGGAAAGGAAAGTGCAGTACATGGGAATAGATAACAACAATAAATAAAATAGCGGCCAGCATGTGGCAAGTGTAAGGGTAAGTGCGGACATCCGCTATCGAGGTCTGGTGGGGGGACTGAAGGGATACAGAACAGTCCCCGAGTGCGGGGGTTGTCAGGTGGGCAGTGCAGGTGTGTGATGCTGGCAGGAGAGGGACCTGGGCCCGGGATCAGAAGGGTGTCCAGGTAGCCAGTGCAGTACCGGTTTCAGCCAGGAGGTCAGCAGAGGAGAGGAGGAGAGAAAGCAGAAGCAAAGAGAAATATTTTGAGGTGTTTCCGGAACCGGAGATGGTTCTCCTCAAGTTCAAGGGATTCAGGGAAGCAGTTCCAGAGGGAGGCACCAGCCGAGGTGAGAGATCTACCACCAACTTGTTGCTTGGAGAAGCGACTGACCCAGAGGGAGTTGGAGGCGGATGAGCGAAGAGCTCAAGAAGGAAGATATTTAGGAAGAGCGAGTTGAAGGTATTGAGGCCCCAGACCCCAGAAGGCCTTGTGGATGATGCAGATGGTTTTGAACTTAATCCTTGCAGCCACTGGGAGCCAGTGTAGCGATTTCAGTGCTGGAGAGATACGATCCTTGGGCTTGAGGCCAAGGACAAGTCTTGCAGTCCTGTTCTGGATGAGTTGCAGAGGGCGGAGAGTAGAAGCAGGCACATTTAGAAAGAGGCTGTTGCAATATTCCAGCTTAGAGAGAACCAGAGCTCTGGAGACAGTGAGCTTCTGGGGGAAGGAGAGGAAAGGCAGAATACCTCTGAGGAGGTAATCTTCCACATTACATTCTGTCGCCGCCACCGTGGATGCATTATTTACCTTGTGCACACACATGGCTGAGGAACAACGTGATTTAAAAAGGATCCTTGCCATGGTTGTTGATGTTATATTGGGCTGTTCCAAGGAGTCTGGTAGTTTGCAAACGATGCAAGCAGTTGATGCAGGAGTTTTTTTGCCTTTAGTGTCTGGAGATTTCTCCCCGGATAGTCCTCCTTAATTCAACTCTGGACTACCATCGATGACACATGGCATTGCTCAATCATTGGCCCCAGAGAATGCTGATGTTATTGAACAACAGGCATCGCCCCCACTTAAGGTAATAATAGTAGAAGCAACTCAGAACTGAGAAAAGGTGGATGATGGCCCTCTCAATGCCCATAAAAGACGACACCTTCATCGCCAGTGTACGAAAGCGCCTGTTCAGTCTGAAAAAAGTATCAGAATCAGGAGTGTGCCTGCATCTTTTACCATCCCTTCAAGCTCTGACTGTATTATAGAATGCAATTCATCCGGTCAGACCAAGGTTACTAGAGCACAAGGAGATGGCACCATCAGGCACGTGTCGCTGCAGGCCCCCATACATGGTTACATTTTGAGACCGTACCATAGCCGAAATTTACTGATTCCGCTACTCACATGGCAGACATTCATCTAACAAATCAAATGGCGCCTAGCATCTTGTCTCTTATCGGACCTGCCCCATGGAATTTAGCCGGACCTGGTGATCTTCTGAATGTGATCACAAACAAATCACTTGCTTTTAGAAATAACACAATCACACATAAAGATCCTCTAATCAATGCAGAAGTAACTCACAATAATATAATGAGTCCTTCACCATTCATCCCCCATGTGCCACAAAACGCACAATCATGTGCAGTACGTCATATTGTGGAAACAGAAAAATTGCTATGAGACCGGGAAGCCCAAAGGAAACACACCAACACAGGTTACAAAGGACATACAAAGCGCTTTATTCAAAGTTACAACAATTACCAAAAGTCAATTGACATACGGATAGCTATTCGGCCCTCAGAGTAACAGAACGAACCATCAACGGTAGTTCGCCGTGTTAGTGTGAGAGACCGTACATTGGGATACTCAGGTTTTTATACTTTTTATCCAGCCTTGGCCAACCCCCTCGCGGGTTAACCATTCTTTGGACCAGGCCTAGGGTTCGTTGCCAGGTCAATCGCATAATGTATGCAATTTGATCAGTTCCGCTGATACAGTTGTTCATTTACACATAGGTCAGGGATAGGACAAGGTCTCAGTTTGCGACCCCAACAAGTGGCCTGCGGGCATATTACTTATTCATGTGTGCGGAGGTCACAACGGCCAGAATCCTACTCGAAATGTCATTCGGCCTCCATTTTGTTGTTCAAGGTGACTTCCACACTGCAAGAGTACCTAAAATGGCGGCTTAATCCAAGATGGCGATTTGCACAATACATTAAGGTCAAGACCTTGCCGCGGAATCTATGTACACAATGTTTTTAGACGACTTGGCCTAGGCCAACATACATTCAAACAATGCGATAGGAGGTACAATATTATTTCGATTTCCACAGACCCTCCTTTTGGCCTATGCCAAGTGCTAAACATCATCCCTAATACTTTCGAAAATGACTCCATGTATTATCATCCATAGGTTCCGCATCATTGTCTGTAATGTCTATAGCCATAAGGTCGTTCATAAGAACCTCTTGTAACATGAATTCTTTAGATGCTGTATCTGGGGTATATATTTTATGCCCTATTGCGCTCACTGCTTGAGCACAACACCGCCCTATCATTCCACATATACTTGGGAGGCATTGAAAACAACAACAAAGGAATAACAGAATCCCCAAAATAACCAGAATAACAGAAAGCACCTTCCAACCCCAAGATCGCTGAGAATCCCAAAACCAAGTACTAAGGTTCCAGTCTCCTACAGGGATATGGACTTCAGAACTGAGAGTATGCAAGTTCTGAATTGCTTTAAAAATTGTTGGTGAGGAGTCTGGTACGAAAACACAACAAGCGGACCCCACTAATTTGCATACTCCACCTCGTTCTGCCAAGATGACATCTAATGCCATCCGATTTTGAAGTGCTACCAATCTTATCGCCTTTTGCTCTAAGGTCATATTGTAGAGTATGTCCGTGGTCCGGTTGATCGTTCTCTCCAATAACCTTGCTAATCCCCTAATGTTCTCTGAGTTTGCTATTTGTCCCCAAAAGGGCACAACCGATTTAGCTATGTCCCCCAATACTTGCCCAGGGGTATCTCCATTGTCGTCTCGCCGTGGACGAGCCTTAGAAACCTCCAAGGTACTAGCTACAAATACCCCGGGTAACAATATTCCTAAATAACAGGTTCCCTGCCAATCCTTGGGCAACCAGGGAAATGCTAAACTACCACAAACAAAATAAACAGGCCCTCCTACATACAGAGGCCTGTTTCCCCAGTCAAATTTACAATATTTTTACAAGTTTCAAAATCTCCCATTGGCCTAGTGCCATTTCTCTGAACACAGAAGGGAACCGAATCGGGACTATGATTTACAGAATAAGAAGGAGGCACAGCGTGCTTATTGCCTATCAGAGCCATTTTAAAGGAAATCAGAGTTTGAAAAGGAAGAGATAGTTTATCAGACGGCCTAATAGAAGCAACGTTAGGTTTACTTCTATTTGCGAAAAGCGAGCATCCCAGGGGAGTCAATTCACGTTTCTCGAAATCATTCAAATTAGTTCCATCAAAGTTCCCTGAGATGCTATCATTCCATCGGCCAAAGAATAGTGCTCTAAGAGAGGCATAGCAAGAAGTCGTTAAAGGTAGAGGATGTATATACCATCCCAGTCCCTTGTTCCCATGTTGCGGTAAGTGAGTACAAATCCAACAATTACTCTTATTAAAAATGGCATGAGTAGCATTCATTACTATCATCAGAGTGTTATTATGATACTTCTGTCTATGTTGGGAGTCTCTAGGGGACAGAGTGTGAAGGTGTACAGAGGGAGTCAAAACAGTTGGTACGATCTTGGTCGGTAATAAAGGTTTCAAAGGATAGACTTCTTCGAAAAACCAAAGTCCTACAGCAGCAGTTGCAAAAATAACAATAATCAAAATCAAAACACAACAGTACGTTTTCGGGGCCCAGGCACATTGTTCATTGTTCACCCCCTTATCTAAAAGTCCAGTGCGGGGAGCATCGGTGAAGGTGGCAGGCATCGTAGTTCCTTGATCGACGGCCCCAATGTTCGTTGCTGGCGACACTACGGTCGCGTGATTTCTTAGTCCTTCCCAATCCTAGCCAGCAGAATCCCTTTTTGTTCAACAAAACAAAACAATTTTCCGATCACTTCCTTTTCCAGATGCACGACACTCGTGCGTAGTTCTATTTCCGTGGTCGAAGTTTGTACCTGATGGTACCCAAATTTGTCTGGTCCAGAAGCAAAGTATCGTCACTTACTGAGGGAAGCGACGTGTCGGTGGCGACGGAAGTCACAGAGCTCGAAACAGTGTTTTCCGGAAGTGATTTTTCAAGAGAGTGTGGAGACGAGATGGACTGTTCCCCAAGCTCCTCAGGCTCAGAAAACTTCTCCGACGCACTCACAGCACTGTTGGCTACTCCAGGATCAGAGACTGTGGCATCAGCGAGGGGTTCTGCTTCTTCTGTAGCGTGTGGCTTCGGGTGAGGAAGTTTCTTGACGTGCGTCGCGTGAATCCACTTCTTCTTTCCAGCCACCCGCACTGCTGTCCTGGTGACCAATAATACCTGGTGGGGTCCCCGCCTGCGAGGCGCGAGACAGGAAGACCTCTCGTAGGCCTTCACGAGGACCCAACTTCCAGGCTGTATATCGTGTCCTGGGCCCGTGAACCGTACAGGTAAAGCTGAGTGCACTTGGTGGTAGATAAAATACAAATTTTTAGTTAACTGGTTACAGTAGTCTACAAGCAATACATTCTCCACCTCCCTCAGGCTTTAGGTTTCGGGAGACCCCAAATGTTAGCAGGCCTCCCCATCACTACCTCAAATGGAGAAAGCCCAGTTCTAGTCTGAGGTGTGGTACGCATAGCTAATAACACAATAGGCAAAGCATCTGGCCATTTCAGTTTGGTATCAGCACATGTTTTTGCAAGTTTATTCTTTAAAATACCGTTGTGTCTTTCTACCAACCCAGCACTTTGAGGATGCTTAGCTGAATGAAATCGTTTCTCAATACCTAGGGCTGAACATATTTGCAAAATTACTGCTGTGATAAAGTGAGGACCATTGTCCGACCAGATTATCCTCGGGAGCCTAAATCGAGGAAAGAATTCTTTTTCCATAATCTTTGCAGTGGTCATGGCGGTAGCATCTCTGACGGGGAAAGCCTCGACCCATTTACTAAAGGCACAAATAATTACAAGAACATATTTCAGATTATTACATCGCTCCATTTCAATAAAATCAAAATGTATAACCTCAAAAGGGACAGAGGGGTGCCCGAAACTTCCCCTTGGAGTCACTGTCCCCTTTCCCACATTGTGCTGTAGGCAGATCATGCAGTTCTGGACGTGCCTCTTTGCAGTTTCCAGAATTTTGTCATTTACCCCAACCTGTTCTAACATTTTCGTGATCTGCTGGGCACACACATGCGTAGGACCGTGTGCCATCGTAACCATCGCCAATACATAAGAATCAGGAAGCAACCATTTCCCTTCGGATGTATCCACCCAACACCCTTCGTCATCCAGTTTCCCCATTCCTTCAGCCCACTTTCTAGATTCTTCCATCGTGGCATCAGTCTGAATATCTCGCACAGACCCAATACCTTCATCCATTATGGAAACGTCTCTCATTTCCCTCGAGGTATACATGTCCGTGCTAAGGTTTGTGGCCGTTTGTCTGGCTATCAAATCCGCAAAAGCGTTCCCTCTGCCCACATCATCTATGACCTTGCGATGTGCTGCACATTTCATGATCGCTAACTGTTTAGGGAGTGAGAGAGCCGAAAGTAATTGCACTATCAAAGGGCCATGCTGAATCTTGGTCCCATGTGAGGTCAGGAACCCTCTTTCCGACCAAAGTTTTCCAAAGTTGTGAGCCACCCCAAATGCGTACTGGCTATCGGTATATATATTTACTCTTCGCCCTTGGGAAAGTTCACAAGCTCGGGTCAACGCTATAATCTCCACAGCCTGCGCGGAGTTATGCGAAATTCTCTTAGTTTCAACAATTCTGCTCAATGTAGTAACTGCATAAGCAGCTGTAGATGTACCATTCGAAAGTTTGAAGCAGGAGCCATCACAAAACAGCTCCCCTTCTGCATTATCCAAAGGAGTATCTATGAGATCTATCCTGCCCTTCGTTTCTTGCTCGGTGGTATACAGGCAGTCATGTGATTCTTTGTCACCGCAAACAGTGTTTTGCGGGAAAGGTAAGAGTTCAGCCGGATTGAGAACACAGCACCTCTTAATCTGAATATGAGGGGCAAACAGAATTAGTTCATACCTTGTTAACCTTGCAGAGGTGAGGTGTTGCGTTTGGGTTTTGTTCAATAGGATATCAACAGAGTTAGGTACCATCAAAATCAAATCATGGCCTAGGACCATTCCCTCACTCTGTTTTACAGACGCGGCAGCAGCAGCAACAGCGCGCAAACATCTTGGCAAAGTGCATGCGACAGGATCAAGGGCGGAGAAGTAGTAGCCGCACTGCCTATTCTTCCCTCCGCGTTCCTGTGTTAACACAGCCAAAGCACATCCATCACATTCATGCACAAACAACACAAAGGCCTTGTCATAATTTGGAGTACCCAGAACCGGTGCCGAACATAGCGCGGTTTTGAGAAGCTCAAATGATTGTTGATGTTCCGATTCCCATGACAGTGGCAGAGAAATGCCCTTCTTCGTCAAAGCCAACATCGGTTTTACCACTAGTGCGAAATTCGGGATCCACAACCTACAGTAGGACGCCATCCCTATCAGGGCTCTGACTTCCTTCTGTGTTTTTGGAACAGACATGCCAGAAATGTGTTTTATTCTTTCAGGTGTCAATCTTCTCCCCTCCTTTGACCGGAGGTAGCCTAGTTAGGCAACCTCCTGACAACAATATTGAAATTTTTTAAGCGAAGCTTTGTGACCATTTTTAACTAGATGAACAAGCAACAGTATAGTGCCTTCTTTACAGGCCTTCTCAGAATCTGCAGCCAAAAGTAAATCGTCAACATATTGAAGCAGCGTGCAAGTAGGTGGCAATTCAAGAGTGTCGAGCTGCTCTTTTAAAGCTCTACTATAAATGCTGGGACTTTCAGTATACCCTTGAGGTGCCCTTGTAAATGTAAATGAGCGTCCCCCCAAGGTGAACGCAAACACATATCTGCTTTCTTTATGTATAGGGATACTAAAGAAAGCGTTTTTTAGATCCACAACGCTGAAGTGCGTAGCCGAAGCAGGGATCATTGTTAATATCGTCGTCACATCAGGCACAATTGGAAATTGAGGGGCGACCACTCGGTTAATAGCACGAAGATCAATTATAAACCGTTATGGAATTGCATTGTCGCCTTTCTTATATACAGGTAAGATCGGACTGTTACACAAACTACCTGTAATCTCCTCAATCACCCCACGATGTACAAAATCGGAAACAAGGCACTTCAAAGCACGTTCACCTTCTACTGATATTTTATACTGCGGGATGCATGGCAGTTTCACCCCATTTTTCAGGACTATTTTAATGGGCTCAATCTGTAACACTCCGACATCATTGTCGTCCACCGCCCACAAGCATTCTGGGACAATGCTGAACTCGGGAGGTAAAGGTCGAATCAAGAACTGAGAATTAGGAAGTTGCTGTGGTGAAACCGTTAGCCGTACCCATCCGGAGAACAATGAATTACTGCGTTCAATTTCTTTAACAAATTCAACCCCAGCAAATTCTCTCCACAGTTTGAAGTGAGAAGAAAAGGACAATGGTCTATAAAGGGACCCAAAGAAACGGATACCGGCATAGAAACCGGACAGACAGTTGGTACACCAGAAAACCCTACGGAAACATTTGTTTGCCCTGACAGTGGGATGTTTGGAACCCGAGAATGATCAATGGAGCACTTCTGTGCTCCAGTGTCAATCAAAAACTGGTGTTTCCTATTCCCCACTAATAATTCAACGTAGGGGCCTTTTTGATTAACGGGAATAGGCAAAGGTTCCAAACCCTGCTTCGGGCAATCCTAATAAAACGGAGCCTCGTCAGAAGGAAGCTCTTCAGAAAGGTAGGCAGCAGAAGGGTGATCAAATATGTTTCTCGAGTCCACACTCGAGGTCTCATTTTCCCGTGAAAAAGGTTGCTGAGAATCCTGTAAAAGCTGACCTCTGTCAGGGCCCCCTGCTCCAGGGCGGCCCCTAGGTCGTCTACCCATACCCCCAAACGCACTGTTTGACCTCTGGCGAAGGACAGGGCACTGTGCTCGACAATGACCTTCCTGGCGGCAATAAGCGCATTGATTAATATTCACAGTACTCAGGGGAGCATTTCCTTTTGGAACGTACTGACCTCTAGTCTGTGTCATGCCTCCTCTGGGATTTCTAATAATTTGCTATAATAATACTTTGGTTTTCAAATCTCCCTTTCTCTTTTCAATTTTTTCCTTCTCATTATTAACACGGTTCTCATAATACTGAGCCATGTGCAAAACCTCAGATTGAGATTTTGCCTGCCAAGCGCTCTCAGAGGACATCATTTGTGACTGGATGTCAGGTAACAATCCACGTACAAATTTGTCCATGAACAACCTCTTCCCCGACTCTGTACCTAAATCCTGTCCACTGAAGTCAGAAAATACCTGCTTGAATCTATTGAAAAATTCGGTGGTGCCTTCAGTTTTCCCTTGAACACAGGCCTTAAGTTTGTCCCAAATAATCCTTTTTTCTGGAATTATAGTTTTTAGTTTAGCGACAATCCTATCAGATAAAGTAAGTATTACCTGTGGCGGTTTCTCACCAGCTGGTCTTTCTCCATCAATTCTAATCATATTTGCCCACGTATCTCCCAGCCCTGGCACATCATCTATTGTCCGAACCTGTTTCCATACATCTACGGGTAGGAGCACAGGGAATAACAAGTCAATGTCACTCAAGGTGAACACGGAGGACTGTAAAACGGACTCTATTTCTTTATAAAACCCCGTTGGGTTTTTTCTAATATCAGGAACTGATTGTCTAATTGTGTTCACTTCCTGTCGTGAAAACGGGATGTGAACAAATTGCGATACATAATGTGCAGGGATATCCACCGCAGGGGCACCAGTCGCCGCGTTGGCGGGGATCTCAACTTTTGGGACAAAGGTCGGAGGAACCTCTCTCATAGGCACCTGTCCCGGGAGGATAGCTCAGCGGCAGCGTGCGCGTCTTGGAAGCAAGACGACATGGAGCAACAACAAGTTCGATCCCCGGGTCCGCGCTTAGAAACCTTTGGGTGTTTAAGCGCGTTATAAATACGTAAATAAGAAAAAAAAAACACACAAATACGCAAGACAATTCCTGTAACAGCGCCTGCCTGCGGGCTGTGTGAGCGCTTTATAAATGTGAAATAAATATAGGTACCTCCGGCCGCTTACTAAGTTATAGAGCCAGGTCGAGCGCTAAGGCAGCCGTAGAGGTGTCGGGCGAAAAAGCCCTTTTACAAATCCCCAATAGTTCTATGGGGCAACTAACCTTCTTCCTTACACATTCCTCTTGCAGGTGCTGCACCATCACCTGAATTACTTTTCTTTGTATCTCTACTGTAAACTGACTATACGTGTCATACACTTCGTCTGGCGGTATCGATGAATCTGAGATCCATCGAACCGCATCTTTGGTACAAATTCGTACTTCCTCAGGTGCTGTTCTTCGGCACAGAAGGAACCGTTTCTGTACATATATTCTATCGTCCTCATCATCCTCATCTCGTGATTTTTCAAAGTCTTTCCTAAACTCAAACAATCTTTCAACATGTCCATATACTTTCTGCTCTATGTCCCTCGAAAGTGCCAAAGCATTCAGATCTCTCACCCCTTGTGGAAGATCCGAATTTTGTAATCTACCCCACATCACACACAAATGAGTCCCCAAACCTTCGATAAAAACATTTTTCTCGGGAAAACTATTCAAATTAGATAATGTAGAAAAAACATTAGCTTGATCACCTTTCTCCATGCAATGCTTAGCCCATGCAAACAATTCCTGTTTCCTATCTGCAGAAACAGTACTACGAGTCACAATCTTTGACCCTGCACCTGGATCGACTCCAATCAATACGGGGCCACTCGGGAGCGGAGGTATAGGTAAATTTAACAAAGGTGCAGGGGGAAGGGGCGGTGCGATAGGCGGAGGAACGACAACCAAAGGACTAGGAACAATAGGCTGTACAGGGGGAACAGGAATAGCAACAGGAACAACAGCAGGAATGGGCAGAGTGCCCAAAACAGGAGCATACAGAGGTGGCGCTGAGGCATCAGGCCTGCGTTCATTTAATAATTTCTCAATAAATTCCTCAGACACATGGAAATCTTTAGAGGGATACATTTTCTGGATCCCGAGTGAAAAGGCTCTATCCATATTTTTATCTGATTCTGACCGCTTTTCTTTATCATACAATAATGCTTTTTCAGCGTTTGTTTTATGACGACGTGCATGTTTATTCCTACTTTTAAGCTTCTGCAATGCTTCTTTCTTCCAATTTTGTAACATATCAAAGGCTGCTGGTCTAGCCTTTTTCTTTAACAAGATCGATTCTAAGTATTCAATACGGGGGATCTCAAAACTGCCGTTGATTGGCCACTGAAATTCGGAGGCATGTCTGGTCTGTCTGTGCCAAATATCATTAAATACTATACTTCCAATGCCATAGTTACAGTACATAGTACACGCCGGCGACCCCTCCTGTGGTGCCGGGCGGCTAAATTCCAAGGATTGCCGATCGCTGTGGAACACAGCCCTAAAACAGCGAGACAATTTCCCAGGCATTTCTCAAAAAATTGGTGTTACCTGGTCCAATAATTGTGTCTGCAGATACAATACACCAAATTCAAAGTGTCAGGGTTAAATTAAGAGCCGGGTCACGACTGCACCTGACCAAACCTAAGGAGGACTGTACGGTTTACAAAGAACTTACCTAACAAATTTTACCTTGCGTTTGGTGGTTTCGGCAAATCTGCCCGCCTCAAAATTGGACCCTCGTCAAGATGCCGTGTCAGACCACACGACTATCGTCCAAGGATCGGATCGTGCAGCGCTGCCGAGGTATCACGTTGCGATCGGTCGGGCCCGCAGAATCACACCGTCCGATCCCGGTTCGATAGTCTGCGTCAACCTTCAATGATCCGGCATCAATCTTGAGGGTCCCTATTCGGGCGCCAACTGTGGAAACAGAAAAATTGATATGAGGCCGGGAAGCCCAAAGGAAACACACCAACACAGGTTACAAAGGACATACAAAGCGCTTTATTCAAAGTTACAACAATTACCAAAAGTCAATTGACATACGGATAGCTATTCGGCCCTCAGAGTAACAGAACGAACCATCAACGGTAGTTCGCCGTGTTAGTGTGAGAGACCGTACATTGGGATACTCAGGTTTTTATATTTTTTATCCAGCCTTGGCCAACACCCTCGCGGATTAAACATTCTTTGGACCAGGCCTAGGGTTCGTTGCCAGGTCAATCCCATAATGTATGCAATTTGATAAGTTCCGCTGATACAGTTGTTCATTTACACATAGGTCAGGGATAGGACAAGGTCTCAGTTCGCGACCCTAACAAGTGGCCTGCGGGCATATTACTTATTCATGTGTGCGGAGGTCACAATGGCCAGAATCCCATTTGAAATGTCATTCGGCCTCCATTTTGTTGTTCAGGGTGACTTCCACACTGCAAGAGTACCTAAAATGGCAGCTTAATCCAAGATGCGATTTGCACAATACATTAAGGTCAAGACCTTGCCGCGGAATCTATGTACACAATGTTTTCAGACGACTTGGCGTAGGCCAACATACATTCAAACAATGCGATAGGAGGTACAATATTATTTCGATTTCCACAATATTACAAGGATGCCAAATAATCAACACCCACTCGGAAAAGGGGTCAAACGAGAGGAAGTCCATCCCAAGGCTAATAGTCCTTTTTTAAATAGAACATTTCTTATGGTGTTTTGGCAGAATGTCCCCAGCTTATCATCCATCTCTTCAAAGGACATGCTGTATATAGCATTACCAAAATTGGACAGTTCCACAAACTGGGCTCTTATTGAATGTGGGTCTCCTGCAGTAGTATCTCTTCTAAGTACTTGTGCTATAGAATTACACACTTTGGGATATAATTTAACGGGGTACCGAAAAGGTATTATTAGGGTGATGGATGATTCCGCATTTAGCCCTGTTACCTCCGCCATCTATTGACTTTTCCTGAGAAAGATCCACTTTGCAAACATCTCTGAATAAAGTAGAAGATCCCTCTAAGCCTGGAAAGGAAATCACCCATTGGATATCTGAACCTTTATCTATGAACGCCAAATGATGTATATGTCCACTCGATTCTCTTAAGTGGATTTGCTGAAACACTAGAGGATTTTTGATCTTTTTTTAGTCCATCCTGCAGGTCGCGCACATCGCGTCTAGTGGAATCTTTTTATTACAGGAAGCATGGGCCACCAAGCCCTTTCCAATTGATGGTTATCATATAATACAGCAGCTGGCTCTAAATAAATCTAATGGGCACCCAGTTAGCGGTTTGGCTATTAGTGCCAGAACCCATTTTAGATTAAAACCATTTCTAGGTGGCCCTACTTCCTTGTATGGATTACCTGCCTTTTTTCTTGACCTCTCAGTCTCTTCGAATCAAAAATAAATAATCAACGTTTATAATACCCCTAATGAAATTCTCACCTTGTCTATTTATAATACCATTGCAAGTATATTGTTTGATTGGTATGAGTATTGCCCGTGTGGGAGTGTGCTCATAGCTGGTGATTTTAATGTTCAATTTCTCCACTCTTGCGTACATTCACTTGTAGATATCCATGCACACTGGGGTGGACTGGGAACTAAAAGAGGCCCTGGAAATAATTACTGGGGACCAAAAGAGGCGGCCCTGGAAATAAAGTTCAAAGTGGCCCCATATGACACATTGTCAGCAAGCCCAATGCTTTCACTATGACAACATTTAGAAATGCAGCACAAAAGAGGCGCAGGTTGCAGAGGCCCACCGGGAAATCTCTAGAGTACCCTATAGGCCAGTCCACCCCGGCATGCACACGATTCATACTGGAATAAATGTGGATCCCTCATTGAAACTCTATCTGACTGGGAACAACTTGCTGTGTCATTTGATGTCCTTTGTCTTAATTGCAAGCATGGTCTTTCACCTTGCTCTGGTACAACTTTGACTAATGGCAAAGCTACTTCTTGTCTGGATTATTTATTTGCTGCTGTTGAGCTTTGGGAACATTGTAGTCCTGTCACCATCTCACAAACAACGGTTAGCGACCATGCATTGCTGCCCTGGTCGCAGAGACTTGTCATCCCTCGGAGCTTCAACTACGTCGATCCCAATGTTGTTGTCAATTCTTGAGAAAATCGCATCATATGGAGCAACAAGAATGTGACTGAACTTAATAAGTATATCAAGGTTAACGCATCTGTGCGTGAGAGCTGGCTCTTATTTGACAATTGGAACCTGCTTTGTATGATGCATATATTGGGTACATTTCTGCAGCTTAACCGTAGGGCTCAATCTTTTGTGCAAGCAAAACAGAGCTTATTTGATATTGCCATTCATCAAGAGAAAATGTCATACTGCTAATCCAAGCTTGCAATCAAAAAGAAACCCTACTGAGCAACGAATTAAAGGAAACAATTACTTGTTAATGCTACCACACGGTATAAAAATTGGCTTAGATCCCACAAATATTCCACCTCCAGTGC